>NC_089203.1:15475114-15782614 GCF_963930695.1 Labrus bergylta | reverse complement strand
CCAGTAACTCTCTGGAAGACGTACATACAGTAAGTCTCTGTGATCACAAACTCAATTTCAGTTTGTAAACTCAAAACTTTTGACACAGTGGAGCCAGGAAAGGTAAGAAAACGAATACATTCCCTCATATACAACTCAACAAGTTAAGTCATAGATCCGTTTGGACGCAAAACTCAACTCTGCCTTCTTAAATGCCAAACCAGTGAGTATTAATGAGTGAGTGGGTGGAAAACCAGAAGTAAGAGATTAAAGCCAGAAGTGGCACTGACATTGAGGGGAACACAGGGATAACAAGAGATAATCGAGAAAGAGGGCACAGGGGGACCATCCGTTTGGTCTTTAGAGTGAATCACGAGTAATTAATCTTCATTGGATTTGGCCTTTAATCAATAAGGGGAATCAATCTTAGCTCTGGCTGATTTGGCAGGAAATCTATTTGGCTTCATTCAACCTGTCTGGGTGGCAATAATCTCCAGTCCAGACTCACTGTATGAACAGGTCTGCTTTGATGATAGGCAATGATGAACATAACTCCCTAGACTCTTTCTCTGCTACTGCATTTCCTTATTTTGGTGTCCTGATCAAAAACAGAAACCAAACTGTTTGGTTTTAGCTTCCCTTTCTCAGAAGCCCATCACTCACCTGCTTTGACATGCCTGTCAAGTGCATGCATGTTGTTGGCAAGAGAAAAGTGCTCAACAACTCAGATTTGAAGAAATGAATGAGTCAAAATGTAAAGGGAATCAAGCCTCAGTTTGTGCATCCAAACATTTGAGATCTTTGATTGTGATGAAAGTGTTGTGTTTACATCTTTGTTCCTTAAAGATGAATGGAATATATATTTTTATAATATTGTAATATTAAAACATCATTAAATGTTTTTGGTCCGGATTCCCGCATATTTAAATTGATGTGATTTGCTGATATTTTGATTAATGTGCACTGTCCCAGTTTCAGTAAATAAATAAGTAGAATGAGGTTTGGTTAAGATAAACGTCTTGTGTTAAAGTGCTGGCCTCTCTGAGTCTGTGTGATTCATGTCTCATCACTGATCATGACGTTGTTGCCACTTTGGTTACAAAACAATTCCAAAGTTTAACCATCTCTTGCATGTTATCGGGTATATTTTGCATCTTCACCTTGCATTTTAGTCTGCTAATTGTAAGCATGATGGTATAATTCTGCATATCAGGGTCATTTAGAGATGTGACTGGGTGAATATAATTAAGTTGTTCATTCACATCTAGATAAATCAGGGGTTTAGTGAGCTGAAATGTGTCTTACTTAGTCTTTATTTAGTTGTTTGTTTCTATGGAGAAGATGTGAAACCTGTTTCTTCAAAAGTTCTGTTTCTGGTTCTGACCTTGAAGACTATGAGGTCATGCAGTCCATCTTGAAGAACGGTCCCATCCTCCTTCATTAGACGCACGAACGCCATGGCAAAGTTCTTCTCGCTCTTATCCTTGGCTGGAGACGAAGGAGGCAGATTTGTAAACAGAGGAAGGGCGGGTCAGGACAGAGAAGCACATCAGGGGAACAGAAGTGAAAGGTGGGGGGGGTTAGGATTCAGGCACCAGAGCGAAATAGTCAGCTGATTAGTATAATTGAGTGTGAGTAATGACGGTTTGGGTCATTTTGTGAATAGCCTCCAATCATTTGGTCCTTTCAGTGCGTCACATAATGGCCTGGTGATCAGAGAAGAGGATTCAAGAATGTGGGTGCATTGAGTCTGCAGACAGGCAGAGGACAGGAGGCTGATACTCACACTCCTGGGAGGAGCGGTGTCTGAACATGAAGCGTAAATGAATTCTGTGCATTTCTTCCAGAGAGACAGCCACCTGAAGGACACACGCCATTATAGAATATAAAATGACAAGACTTCTTCAAATTTTAAAGGCAGAACAAGAACAACTGTGGGAATTCTTCTTTTTTTTAAAGTTTGGTTTAAAGGGGCAATGCAAATGCAGTTAAAAAAAACTTAAAGAAGGGTCTGCTTTAACAGAAGAGAGTCTCTACAACAAACTCAATGAATTACCAGATCTGTAACTATCTCAACACACACACATTTAGACGAATGCACAAACACCTTAATTGTCTCCATCCAGCGGGGCTGTTTGATTTGGTAGTAGATGACTGATTTGTATTCACTGGCAGCCTTATCCCCAGCTCCAAGACAGATGGAGTTCTAGGATAAAAGGATGGAGAGAAAATATGTGTTGTATTCAGCTGAAGGATTATATGTATATGTATGTTTGTGTGAGTGTATGTATGACCAAATGGATTTTCACCCCAGGAAAAAGCCATGTCTATATGCCCCTGACTCGGAGTAGCTCTTGATCATTTCATACTGCTCACTGGCCCATATCATGTCCTTCCCTCAAACTCTACACACAAGGCACACACACAAGGCACACACACAAGGCACACACACACCCACACACACACACACGCACACACACACACACCCCAATCCATGCTTACACAAATCCTTGTCCTATCATAAAGACCATCATGCTCCGTCTTCATGCTGCTCACCTGTATGACCTTGCCCTCCACGTCACAGACCCACATGATGACTTCCACATTTTTCTGCGTGGTCTTGTTGTATTTGTCAAAGTCTCCGGCCTGTAGGGTGAGGTAGATGTCATTTCGAACATCACCTGGCATAATGATCTCTGGGAAGCCCAGCTTGCGTGCCACCACAGTGCTGCGGTCTACCAGGTGAGGGTATTCCTTCCGGATCTGAACAATGTCTCCTACCAGGGCCTTCATGGTCACCCACAGACCTGGTAGGAGGAAGAGGAAGAGGAAGAAGGACGAAGGAAGAGGAAGAGGAATAGGAAGAAGGAAGAAGAAGAGGAAGAAGGAAGAGGGAGTAATTATTTGAAAAAGACATCATTTTCAGTTGCATAACACTAGTGTTACACTCTATATGAACCCACCACTTATAATTTATAATTCAGTGCTGTCATTTCATTTTAAGTGTGCAAAGTCATGCTGTAACATATTGGAAGTATTAATGAGACATCTGAGAATCATATAAATGAAAACCTCTTCTAAAACATTGAATCACTTCTCTATGAACCTTTAGAAGTTGTGCGAGTCATAATGTGTTATTAAACCCAGAATTCAAAAGACGCTGTTGTTAGTTTTGCATTAAGGTATAATGCTTTAAAAATCATACCTGCATGATGCATTATTTTCATTTATAACATAGACATTGCTATAAGTTGTTACGAATGCTTATAATCACTTAAAGGGACTGTGATAAATGAATTTATTAGGCTTCATAAATGTGCTTATGATGCATTTATGAGATGGTGGGTTCATATTAAGTGTTAAGAGTATTCATAAAAACAGGCATAAGCCCCTGAAAAGTATTTTGCCAGAAAGAGATGACACACTGATGCTAGTCACTTAGTGTCTTCGATATACGACTATCTTTACATCGGTCATTAATGTAGTTATAAATAAACATGTTGAAGTATTTATTGAGTTTGCAGAGAACACTTTTTTTTTAAGTCTGTCCATCAAAACCTTCCTCCTGTCAACCTTCAGATATTTAATCATCAGAGGTTGTTCATCTCTGATTGATTCCTCACCTATTTCTTGGTACTAACACATGATTTGTGTATATTACGGTACAGTGACGCAGGCTTTCAAGAGATTGTTATTCTCCTGGAGTGAACAAAGTTGATCACACAAAACAACTTGTGAGAACAAGATTACTTTTCTCAATTTTGTTGAACCAAATGTTATAGATTTAGGAACACTGACTTAGAAAAACAGATGCCTTTTTCTTGGCTTTTCTAACTGAAAATCCATTCATTGGATTCCAGAGAGGAGTTTGCCATTTTCTCTGCAGGTAAATATATTCATTTTAAAGCTGAATTAATGAATAAAGCATTTCAAGGCTCCGTATTATCCGAGCGGAATATAAAACAACAGAAATCCTGAAACACAAAGGGTAAGGGCTGAAGTTAAAGTGAGATCCACTTTGTTTAAATTTGTTTAGGACCATAATGTTTAAGAGTTCCAAGGTGAACCAGGGAGGTAAAACATCTGCTGTTAGTGCAGCGTAGACAGTTATTAATCCTTCTTTCTGTATAGACGGTAAGAAAGGGAAAAGAAACAGACAAAGGAAACATGCAGGTGTAAACATAATAAGCAGAAATGTTGTCCTAAGGAATATGAACTCTCAATGCTTTCAAAGAAATTACACCAGGAGTTGTCAGACCACGTTATAATGAGACGAGTTATGTCACCAGCCCACATTTTCAAGGCTCAAGCCATCCCTCTAAAACTCTGTATCTGTGGCTAATAACGAGAGATTAGGGGTGAGTAATGGTAAGAACAGACATCTTGGTGGCCTGAAGTGCTACTTCCATATCTGCTTGTCCGGGTGCTCCCTTCATTTCGAGGATGGGGCCTTCAAGAGCAAGACGAAAGATAAAAGCTGAGAGAGACGACCAACACACAGACAGACAGACACAGACACACACACACACACACACACACACACACACACACACACACAAACACACAAACACACAAACACACAAACACACAAACACACACACACACACACACAGGGGATTGCAAAGTTAGCCATTAACATGAGGTAGTGGGCAGCATGAGCACAGGCTGGGGAGGGAATATAGAGGGTAAGTAATATGAAAACATCGACTCGAGGGTGCACACTATCCATCAGTGTAATATCTTTAGTCTAACCAACCGAGCAGAGAGAAGAGGCACGGATACAGTGAGAAATGACCATTTAGTCTGCAGCTCACACAGTCCAGTGGGAGCTAGCTTCAGCCGAGCAGTTAAATGGCTTACACACCGGGAAACATAAAGCAGAGCCTGTAAGTGTGGAGCAGTACCTTGGCCACCACTGTCCCCTCGTGATGCCGTCACTTTGTTCAGCAAGTTGTGGAGAAAGTCATTCTCAGCAACTACCCTGCAGCCAAACAAATACATAGACACCATGTAACCTTAAAGTTAGTAGATGCCAAAACCCTCACAGATAATAAGGCAATATTTCTAATTAATCACATGTACAATGTGTGAACTGGAATGGAAAGTGGTAGCAGAGGATTAACAGGACATACGGGAAGAAGGGGATGAAATACTGCTTTTCCTCATCACATTCGACCTTTCCTTTGATGATATCACTAATGTCCATTACTGCCAAGAAGAAAAAACAAATATGGCTGTGATTTAAAAAAAACAAAGAAACTTCAATAGTATTATTTCTGATGTGAATTCAAATCAAACACACATGAAACACTGTGAACATTTTGTTTATCGAGCTTTCTTCCATAGCCTAGCACAAAAAAGCCCTCCTAGCTGTTTTGTAAGGTTATATGAGGATATCGGCAACTGTTTTGATTCACTGTGCACATCAGTATACTTAAGGGTAAGAAAAGAAGATTAGTGGACAATCAACATCAATATTAAAGCTTTGTTTGTGTAAAAGTGATATGGTTGTAGCTCCCAGGTGTAAAGGTTGGCAATAATACCTGCAGCTGCTGCAGCTGCCAAATCAGACAGAATCACTGTGGTCTTAAGGGAACAGGTAAAAATGATTGAAGAGGCAATTAAAGGACATGACTGTCGGCTTAGGGGGTGAAACAGGCTCTCTCTGTTGTCCTTTAAATTTCAGCTATAACTGAGGCATCTTAAGGAAATACTGCTTAGTACTGACAAATACTTGGAAATGTATAAATCGAGAGTATTACTCAAGTCAAATTTGATTCACTTCTTTTTAAGTACCTGCTACACCAAACGGCCGTCTCAGGCCCTGAGTGCACTTCTTGTTGTTTATCTCTTTTTGGTCCATCCTGCCAACCCTCACAATCTGACAGATCAGGTAAATTTTTTCTCTACTCAGGTCCTTGTTTCCCAGGTCCTGGTTGTGAAAAAAACAGGAAAAGGGGAACATAATGGGAGAAAAGAATCAATCAAGCTTTATTTGTATAGCACTAATTTATAACAAATGTTATCTGGAGACACTTTACAAAAAGCAGGTGAAATACCTTACTCATTGTTATGTTACAAAGACCAAACGTTAATCCATCATGAGCACAGCACTAAGCAACATTTTGTAAAGAGGAGATGGGGACAGAAAGGTTGTTGGAGCACAGAATGAGAGAGGAAATAAATAAAAGAGCAATGCAATCTTCAAACAGGAAATACTGTACATTAGTTCAGGTATATCCATTGCTGTGCCTGTAATGTGGAGAAACAGTGTGTTAGTGCCCTCTTGTGGTCACTTACTGTAAACACAACTTTAAGGTTGTTGAGCATATCAATCTCCTTAGGGAATCCTTTGCTGCCCCATCGGACCAAGTAGTTCTCACTGCACCAAGGGTGGGAAAGAGTTGAAAAGCACACAATTTGAATTACATTACGGTTCTACAATGTTATACATCACAACATTTCTAATGTTCAACCTCAAACATTTAAAGATCTTCTTATCACTCTTGACTAAAAGTCTGCGGATTCACTCCATGTGAGAAATAAACAATGAAAAGATTCAAGTGCTAAAAATACAACTCCTCTATTCCCAGTAGTATTTGGACTGACAGTGGAAATAATAGGACAGACAGCAAGACATACATGTAGACACAGTGAATGTTTGAGGGCAGAGCCGGAAAAAAAACAAGGTTAAGGAATGAAGAGCACTACAGAAAAAAAAAGACTATTTAGCTAATCAAAGAAACATCAACACAACTAAACAAGAGCAGATAAACAAATGAGTTAGTGACATCTTGACAAATGGTTAGAAAAGGAGAAGGAGGTTTAAGGTCCTAATGGCGGTGGATATTATTCTAAAGGCAGATGATCGATCCAGGTCTATCTTTGTACCACCAGCTGCACTGTTAAGAGACTTAGATATAGCCTGCATGACAGTGAGTGACAGGTCTTAGCATCAGCTCTGTCAGACATCACAGCATGCTGCCAGTCTGAATCTCCTGCCCTATAATTTATGCGGTCTGTATTGTTATTTTTGGCATATCATTGTTCAAATCTAGCCGAGTTTAACAATAGTGGAGAGTGAGAAATGAGGGAACAAGAGAAGGGGAGGAATATCGACAAAAGGGGCAAAAGAGAACAGAAAAAAAATTAGTAAGAGACAAAGGAGGCTAAACCCCCATCATGTTTTTCTGCATCTCAATCTCAGAGATTGGCATATGAAATTAAGATTCATAAATAATAAATCACGTATATATAAACTAATATAGGTACCAATATAAGTTCATAGTCACGCACCTTGTTTTTGACCCAACACTACGCCTCTTTAGTGATTTCAAATGTATGAAATGAGATTTAAATTCAAATGAAAGACTTCATTATGAACATAACATTTTAATTAAAAAGCCTTAATGTACACAAATTAGCATTTAAATGGCCGGTGTCTTGGGAATCCTCAAGCTATCCTGAAAATAATACCTTAACCAAAACACACCTATTAATGATCACAGTATGAGGCTATTAGCACACGCTAAGATAGGAAGAGAAGAGACACCTGATGATGGTCTGCTTGATGGGGTCATAGAGGGACATGAAGAGCTCCGAGTCCTCTCCGATGCGACAGACAAAGTTCCTGACAAAGACGTACAGGCTGTGGGTGGGGGAGGACTGGATCCGTGCCGAGATCCCACTGTGGTCTGTCTGGATGTTAGACTGCAGGAGAGGACATTAGTTGTAGGAGGTTATATCAGGACAAACGTTTAAGAGGGTGAAATGGCAGATTAAACTGTCTATTTCAAGGTAAAGACACATCTGGTTGGCTTGGACAGCATTTAATAATTATAAGATTTAAAAAAAATAAAAATAAAAATAGTCAGCTGCTGAATCCAAATTGTGTTTTTTAACAGAAAGAAGAAAATTACAGAATAGAAATGTTCATTCTCATCTTAGATACAACTCAGTTTGGTCAAATAGGCTGTATGGAGCTGAAGTGAAGCCAACTTGTGATGACCTGAGTTCTTAATTAGGTTTGGCCGGTAGACATGACTGGTGTGTAAAATGTACCATCCACTGCAGGCAATTTCATTTAGATAGAGACTTTCTCTAATTCTTTCTTATAAAGAAGAAATAAAAAGGTGCACCATATAAAGAGGCTACAGTACAGTGTTCAACATATCAGCTAAGGGTTCACTCCGGGCCTTGACCCTTTGACGCATACCCCCCACTATCTCTTCCTCACATTTCCTGTCTCTCTGCAGCCGTCTTATCAGCACAAGCAAAAAGGTAATAAAAAAAACAACAACAATGATCTTGGCAAAAAAAAAGTGATCCTATCTGTATTCATTTCGCATTAGATTTATCTGTATTCAGCACCCCTTTGAAAGGCGAGAAGAGGTTAAGGCAGATATGTTTCTGGGAGCAGTAGTGGAGTCAAACTACGGCAAAGACTAAGACATGGCTACATTTACAAACATTTTCCATCCATTATATGACATTCTCACCATATAAAATGTATTTCTCTCTCAGTTCTTTTTGATCCCTGCAGCACTATTACCTTATCCTTTCCTTACCTGTTCCTCTTTGATACGTTCATTGACCTTGGCTGTGGCCTCCTCATGGGCACGAAACAGACTGATGACACTGGCCTGCTCTGGCTCCAAAATGTTCCCGTCATCGTCCCGAACCACCTGGTCCAGCCCCAGGATCCTGTTATGGAAGAGGGGAGGATTGCAGAGATTAATGGAAGGTTAAAAAAAGAAGAATGAAGAAGAAAGGGTAACAATTGGGGTTTGTAATAAAGGAGGGAAGAAGAGAAAGGATGATGGGAGGAGAGCTAAAGATGAAATAAGAAAGAAGGCTT
The DNA here is from genome assembly GCF_963930695.1 of Labrus bergylta. Classification (NCBI taxonomy): domain Eukaryota; kingdom Metazoa; phylum Chordata; class Actinopteri; order Labriformes; family Labridae; genus Labrus; species Labrus bergylta. The sequence continues at coordinate 15,773,778 of NC_089203.1, read as the reverse complement.
AGGTGAGAAAGTAGCTGAAAATGTATGGTTTGACACGTCAATATGGAAATAAGACAAGGGCAAATACGGTAAGATGAATAAAATAAATCAGTTTTACAGAGCGACTATGATGTAAACAGACATACTTGTTACCGTAGTCGATCTTAGAGGTGACTTTCTGCTTTAGCTCCTTAAATTCATCACTAGGCAGGGTGCCAGACAGGAGCTGTGAACGCCACTCCATCAGTTCACACATCAGTCTCATGATCTGCTTCACACGATTCAGTTTATTTGCCTGGACAGGTAGATGTATGGTGTTACATTAAAAAAAAAAAAAAACAAACAAAACACTTTTGCATAAAGTATTAGCTTGCATTTATTTATTTTTTTTACCACAAAGAGCTGCTTCCATATGCTGCCCCACTCCCTCAATGTGGTGGTCACCTCCTTCACCAAGGGCATCTCTGCAGACAACACTATCTCCTCTTTTCTGTTGTCAAGAAATAAACATTTGGAAAAAATTGCAAAATATAAAAAGTAAGACTTTGGGATACAAAGTCAACTTAGACCTTTTAGTGTCACTCACCCTCTTTTTTTTATGATGACCTCCTTCAGATGTATAAAACTTGCAGGGAACACTCCCTGGAATAGAAAATATGTCATGTAGGTGAAAGAGGGGAAAAAACAGAGGTGGCTTTCTCATTTCCTATCCATAAAAATAGAAAAAGAGTAATCCTAAATAAAAATTCAATACAGCAGGTTGAATGTCCGGGCGTATGTGTTATAATCACATCTTAGTTCAATGTCATAAACAGGCTGGTGTTAAATTCTGGTCATGTGTGATGGAGCTCTTACCTGTAGGGCTTTGTTCCTAGCTAAGTAACCTCTGTACCACCCTGAAAGACAAAGCTGAGGTCAACTACATCGACAAGTCTACAGAGAGAGACTTTCATGGTCTAAACAGTATATTGGAAAACTGAAAACTAAAGGGGAAACTAGGAAGAATACAATATCAATTTTGAGTATTAACCTTGTACTTGTTAACACATTCTCTTTACTTTTATTTTATGAAACTATAAAATGTGATTGACAAAAGTGTCATCTAACATCTTTCACTGTCAAAATGATTTGTGTTAAATGGCATAGTACTAACTGTAAGTACAACACCTATGTAGGCCTAGTGTGTACAATTTATTATTTGGACGTATGATGTTTCATTGTGTCCGATGTCGTTCAGTATAATTGGGAATAAATACTATTACATTAAAACTAATAGGCATTCTGAGGAAGATAAAAGTAACTTGATGAGATAAGTTCATAACTAAAAAAAAAAATAGTTTTCAGTTGCCCTGATCCTCCTCTGTAGTTTTGACATAGTCTTACCATCACAGGCCTCTTGGATGAACACCATATCTCCTACTTCAAGGGAAAGATGCTTCTCTCCATGGCCGACAAAATTCCACTTCACTAAAAAATAAATATAATAATAATAAACGCCACATGAAGGTTGCAGTGAAGACTGTTTTTTTTTTTAATTTAGAAAAGATTTTTTTTTTTTTTTTAAATCACAAGCATACACATACAGTACATGAACTGTGCATAGCCAAGATTGTTCATGTTGCAGGATAAATGTTAGCTAAAGCAGTCAGCTAGCTTCATTGGTTGAGTACTGCAGTTACTTGATAAAGCTTTCACGTGACAGTTAAAAAAAAACAGCACTAAAAGTTGCATAAGTAACTTCTTATGATTTAAATGAATCCTGTCAAATCACCAAAACAAGGAAAATAAGCAAAACAGAATTTGCTTTTTTTTTTAAATCAGACTTCTGTAGTGCACTTGAGCTCAGTTATGTTAATAACTTGATATCATATTGGATGTCTTATAACTTAAATAGAATAAATTAAAATAAATAGGCTTTATAATTATGCTAGTAAAGTGAAAGAAAAATATTATTGAAATTCTTTGACAGGAGAAATTGCAGTTTCCAGCTTCCACATTATGAGGATTTTCTTATTTCTTGTCACGTAAAAATAAACTGCACATCTTCTGGTTTTGTTCTGAGTGGTGAGACACAACCTGGACAAGACAAGCAATTTTAAAGCGCATCTCGAGCACTGCGACCACTTAAGACATAAAGCTTTATTTTTAGACATAGAACAATGGTTTTTCAATGAAACTAAACATCACTCGGCATCATCCATTAATGGGTAGGCTATAGGTCCTAATAGTCAGGGGTATGGAGTTTCTGCAGGCCAGTACTATCAGCAGCAACGCAACAGAAACAGGATTCTTCACAAATCTTTCTGTTACAGTACATGCAGCTGATCAAGGTACATAACAGTATAAGTATAACTATCATCAAAAACAGCCTGTTTGCCAGTTAGAGGCTGCAAATCAGAGTATTTCCACTCCTTTTTCACTTGGCAGAGCAAAAGAGTAGGCAGTAGAAAACAGCCTCGCTGAAAAGGGTGCTTTGTTAATCAGTCTACTAAGACAGTTTTTCAGTGAAACAGGTTGTGTTTCTCTGCTCCAGTTGGCTCGCTTTTTTTCTCTTTGTGTTTCAAGAAAGAAATCTGTGGCCAACTTAATGTTTTGGGCACAAAATAAACATTTACACAGCTTTAAAATGACCTATTTAATATTCTGTAGCACCACACAATTAGACCAAAATGTGAATTTAAATAACGCATTAAAAATAAAACAGGCATGTGTGTGTATAACTGATGACACTTTGTGGTTACTGCTCTTACAGTTACACGTTTTGACTGCACAGCTTCAAACTCAAACACTACCTTCCGTCTTCCTCTACTTCCTGTGTTGTAGTCATACACAGACAAGGAGGATATCAGCCCAGATACAGTAGATTAACAACACTGCAGTGTGTTTTACTAGTTTTTCCACTCAAATAGTTATTTATTATTCAGTCATTCATTAATTACTCATCCTAAACAATTACCACTAGAAATATTGATATGAAACACTTAAAACTGTGTCCCTCACTTTCTACAACACAAACAATATGCCTTCCTTACTGCAAATTATAAATCAAGGTGTCATTATAAAATTTTCAATTCTTTTAACAAGTCAGAAAACTGTTTTCGTGCTGAGGAGTATGGTATATCTTAACACGTTAATCAGCCCCGCCATGTTAAAACCACACACCGATAAACTGGATTTGACAGGAAAAACTTTCTATCTCAGTCTAGATTGCTTCCTTTTCCCAAAACCAATCCTTCCAAACCTAACTCTGACATTTTCAGGATTTATGTATTTTCTTATAAAATGGATAATTTGCAATGCATTCAAATTGCCTAATACCTGTCAATCACCTCTGCATCACCTGTGGATGGATGTTATTTTGTTAAGCATGCATTCAACTGTTCCATTTATGAGTTATGTTGCACTAAAATGTGATGGTTCAAGTGATTTTAGGATTAAAGTTATTTTAATGTTTTACATCCGATGTGCAAATACTCAATTTGTATCAGGCACCTTCTTACATCCTGTTAAGCAGGAAATGATGGGCATCTAATTTTTCTCATAATTTGGAAAGTTTACTACCATATTTTAACAAAGAAACACTGAAGCCATATGATAGTAAGCCTCACACACAAAAAGGCTCACACAAGGGTTAGGGTTGGTTAGGATTAACCTCGACTTACCTACACCATACCGCTCCGAAGTGGTCCTCGTCCAAGGAGCCATGATTGCATGTAGTCCTTAACCTTATTTCAATTCTGAGTTTTGCCTGTTTGATTCTCTCCTGTTTCTCTCTGGCCTTCACTCCTTTTTAGAGCTGTCTGTTAAATTCTCACTTCTGTATTTTTTTTTTTTTAAGTAAAATGAAAGCAATAAGCCCCTCCCCCTTGACTCTCTTCCTCTTCTGTCTCTCCTCTCTTCCTGTCTTCAGGCCGTTAAGGGGAAGTGGGTGAGTACAACAAGGTGGAGTCCTATTGAGGCCACAGGCCTGCACAGTGTGTGATGTTCAACTTTGCTCTTTTGGACTCAGTGGATTTCACTTTCTGTATCATAGTTTGAGGGTTAAAAGAGGATGATGTGAAAAGCGTGCATAGAAACCCAGTCAGAACGTATTCTTTTACACTTCTCTGCAATGCAAACCTTACCTTGAAAAGTTCCCTTTTAGAAAATCCACATGCAAATAAATGTTTCCTTTCTCTTACCTCTGCGAGTGGGTCATCAGAAAAACAACACATACTCAACTTCAACTCAATGTGAATCTTGAAAAAGCTTTGTCTATCCCTTACACTCATTTAGTTGAAGACACTATGACACTATGGTCCTCCATGCAGGAGACTGCCATCAGTTACAAGTACAACATTAAGAACAAAAACACCAGCTGCTACAACAGCATCTGGACCCAGCTATTGATTACATATACATATATTGATTCCATGAAAATACGTTGGACTTTATTTATCATCGTTTACCTCCTTTAGGTGATGTTGCAATGGTAAACTCAACCTCCAATTCTGGGAACATGGAAACAACCTTAATACAACAACATATATTTTATAATATTACTAATCCATCTCTTGACTTTATTTAACCATTGTACTTTTAAGTCAAACTGTAAAAAAAGAGAACATTTCACATGTTATGTATCCTGGAGTTACATTAAGCATCCAAACAATTAATTTCTAAACCCAGATGAATCCTTTACTCCAGACAGTTGTAATGATCATTACCATCAGAACAGTCCTAAACTAATCCTGCATATCCTGCAATATGTTTCCTTGTGTTTTAGCTGTTATAGGGTTACTATGAAACTGTTTTTCCATCACAGTATGCAATAACATCTAATTGCCATTGAATAATATGCCTCTCGACCACGTTGTACCAAGAACATCTCTTCCGCATTTATGCCCATTGAAAATGAACGCATTTTAGTACAATGCAAATACATTAAAGAACCATATATGTATACTACTGAGCATTAACATGTGTTTCATGACTAGTTGCCTGTAAGTATTGTAATGGTGCAAAAAGTCAAACTTCAGAGGCATGTTATCAATAGCTTTTATTGGAATGTAAATGTACATCCAAGCTTAGCTGCAGGAATCTGTGAGGGCAACGGTACAAGTATTTGTACTTCGTTACTTGACACCTCTCAAAGTCATTCTTAAGAAGCGAGCACAACCCTTGCTCTGCCAACTGCTAAGAAGATCTGACGTCGGACTTTCTGCTTGTTCATCACGGTAAATACGCGGGGACACCCACAGACCGCTGCCAGGATTCGCACAGCTCGACCCAACAAGCTAACTGAACAGCAGGCTGCCACCAGAGGAGAATGTTCCTGAGTACAACCATTGGACAACATTTTGCCAGTAAGACAATACAAACTATGGCTGTGATAAAGGGTTGATTATAACTCTTAAATTCAAAATATATCCAAATATAATATTTACTAGTTAAACAAAAGAAATACATTTCTTAGCATTAAATCAGTTAATTTTACAGATGAAGGCCTCTCATCTCATTCTTACAATATCTCCATTCATAATCATTTTTAAACTTAGGTTGCCTGTATTCTTTATTAATGTTCATTTATTCACTTGTGATTTCATCACTCGTAATAAATATTCTCATTAAGCCAAGTACTTTGTTGGTGTATTTCTGTTAAAGGTCTGATACCTGAAGAGAAATTCTCTTCAGAAATTGAAATTGATAAACAATTCTTTAATTTGTGTGTGCTTAGTTTAGTATCACATCGTCTGCCGGTGACAAAACACTACTGGGGCCACCAATTGTTAGTACGAGGAAAGTAGAATTAATTATGTGTAAACACTGCAATAACTTTTTGACAAAACATATTTTCTTATGAATTAAAAGATTTCTAGCTTTTAAACGTATGCATCCCAAACATCAATATTGTAAGCATTTTAATGAAACCACAACAACATATTTGTGAAGATACAGTCCTTCAAACCATGTGACCACTATTGCTTGCCACATCCGCCTATTCATTATGCAAAAATGGGCCGTCTCTGTTTTGCACACAAATGGTACACAGTAGAGCGCATATGCAACACACCACAGGGTAAGAGCCCTTTAAAGTTGTATAAATGTTTGCATGTTAGAATAGAGCTCTCAAGTCTGAACCCTTGGTCACGTTATGAAATGGAGTGGGAAAGGGGGATGATGTCCTGCTTTACTGAAGGATCAGGAATACTGGCAGAGAGGAAAAGTTTTGCCTGTCAGTGTGTGGATTATTTTACCATTTAATCGGCAGAGGTCAGACAATAGTAACAGAACACAAATTGTTAACAATCACGGACTGACAAAGTACTGACAAAGATTCTATGTTAACAGACTTGCTTATATTCTGCTAGAAGGTACATCCTACAAATTATTGTCCACTTGGATATATCTCTATAAGGCTGGAAAGAAGACAGCTTGACTTGTAAATGTCAGACATATATATTTCAGTCTTAGCAAACCTTTGCTTACAACAGACAGTTGGCTCCAATCCAAAAATAACTCTGCTGCCATGAGACGTTTTACAAAGATATGGTTACAGCTACTCAAACCTAGAATAGCTGCTTTTAGATGGTCTACAGATTTAAATGGTACATTGACAAAGTAAAATGAACACATTTTTATGAATTCGTACTAACACATTCATTAGAGAAGAGAAACCACACAAAGGCACATCAAATAAAAATAGCTTCAATGGCTGAGAAAAAGGCTGCAGCAGAAATAGAGATTGATTTAGAAATCCTGGTGACCTATCGGGTCATTGACATCTCTCCAGTCCAATGAACAGCGCCAGTTCTCAGAGATTTACCCAACAGCCATCTTTCCATGAAAAGCTCCAAAGAAGCCCTCAATTATTAAACTGTTTACAGTTGAGAGGGCAGTGGTATTTTCTTGCAATATATGACATGAGAAGAAAATAGAACCTAGAATGCAATTAGTCATGCATATTTATGAATCTTAATTGTGTCTCTCACTCCTACAAAGTAGACTTATTTCCTGTGACTTCTTTGGGGTTGAATGGAAAAGGTTGGTTGCATAATTAAGATAATCGGACCAATTCTCCAAAGACAAGAGATGGTTAGACCAGCATTATTAGAGCAGCTGGTAAACACAAATGACAAAACATGATTAGAGAATGGAAGAGGTATTCAAATAACTACAAAAGAAATATTCCCTAAAGAGATAGAGAAGAAAACACACAGAGTAAAACAAAGAAAGATAATAGACATAGAGAGGGAGAAAGAGAGGGAGGGAGAGAGAGAGAAAGAGAAAGAGAGAGAGAGAAAGAGAGAGAGAGAGAGAGATGATGACTCGTTTTCTCCCTCTCCCCTCTTTCCCATATCTACAGTATATACACACTTATCACACACACACTCTTTATGAGACTGTGGTTCTCTCAGGGAACAGAGCAGAGGAGCAGGACGTTTGCCGTGAGAAAGAAGAAGCGGCACTGCGGTGAGTTTATTAATTATTGTTTTATAAATTATTCTTGATTTGTGATCAAACTTAAAGGATCTGGCTGTGAAACTTAATCTATTGGGTTGTTATTGGTGTGATCGCTAAAGTAAAGGAGAGTAAATATTTGCCTTGAGTCTGCATTAAGTTAGCTGCAGTGTATGTCAGCAGCAGAACAGGAATATTACAGAAACTTGATCAATTCTTTATTAATTAACAGCACAAGTAACAAATGTTATTTAATTATCTCGTGTTTTTCATTGATGTCAGATAATGGTGTGCATCAGCTTTTACAGTTACAATTTTTAAGCATATTTGTGAAAGACACACAAAAGATGTGTCACATTTAAGAATTGTGTTTTAACTTAAGTTTAAATTCATACATTGAGAGAGTATGTGTTCAAGTGAGTCAATCCTGTGCCTGGTTAGTAAACTACGTACAAGTACTAAAATATAAAAAGGTTTTTTTTCACTAGTTGTGCAAATGAGGAAGTAACGTTATACTGCATAAGAGTGTGTGTGTGTGTGTGTGTGTGTGTGTGTGTGTGAGTGAGGGGATGTAGACCATAAAGCTATTGTCTGTTCTTTATCTTGTTGTATTTGTGTCATTCTTTGTTCCACATTTGAACTCTACCTTAACTTTCACTTCCATTTACTCAAACCAATACATTAAGTTTACACATCTCTTAGACAGACATAAACACAACAAATAAAAAAAATGTATAACAATACAGATAGATTGATCTGAACATTGATTGATTGATTGAACGTCTTCTTGGAGCAACTTTAAAAAAAAGCAAAGCACTTTCAGACATTGGTTTTTCTAAAAAGAAAAATAATAATCTTCTAAGAATAAAACAGTTTTTGAGAAGCTGCTGCAGGGCCTGTTTGCTGCTGCAGCCAGAGAGAGGATGTGGTTTAGTGTCATGACTTGTTGAGGGAACAGTATGCTGCAAAGGGCAGGCCAGACACTAAAGTTTCCTTTTTAAGTAGCTACAATGAAGTGTAACTCTAATAAATGACAGCCAATGTGTTGACTCTGGACCTGTGTGAGTGTGTGTGCTTTCCTCTGAACACACAATGTGAATCTACTGTCACAAGTATTTAAGCACTGTACATATGTTCATCAATGTTGACACAACAGATGTGTTATAAGGTCAAGACTAAGACATAGTGGGCAAGTCATTATCCCCATTTACCCTGATCGTGATGTGAACTGAATATGGCCACAACAATGCATGCTGAGAGTATCTCTGCATTTTTTATGTGTCAAAAGCCCCCCCGGTCGGTGTACCTGTCTGCTGTCGTGTCTGTCACTTAATTCTTTTTCACACAGCAGCAAAGATTCCTCAGCTTCTCTCCAACAGTCAGGGCACACAACTGTTACCAAGCAACCCAGTATCCAAGACCACTTCCCTTTCATACCAGTGCCTCTGTCAAGGACAAAAACAAAGACGAGCATATTGTCACGTTCACAAATATGCAGACAGCGAGAGATTTATGTGCAAAAGAAAGCTTTATGATGCATTATGATGCTTTTATTGATGCTGCATGCAGAGACAAAAGTTAAACATTACGCATTTTCAGTGTAAAAGTCCCCAAAATTGTATTTTTGTTTTTGGCCTTGTAGTTCAAATCCCTTACTTTTCTTTTGTGTATTTTAAATCTATGGTCAGTCATCTCAAACTTCTATAGTAGTTTAGATTGCAGTGGGAAAAGAGCTACTGCAAGTTTCATTGTTATGTTTTTTATTTACTAACCTCTTGAACATGCTGCAGTTGATCTAGCGATACTTTGAAATGACATCACTGTAAGACTTGTATGAAGCAGCCAGATCATCGTCCAGGGCTTCCTGAACTCTGGATGATTCTTTGAAGCTATACTTCTGAACACCACCCTTTCCCTTAAATGTTATAAAACAAAAAACAGCATGAATACTGACAGGAACACATACAAAGACAGACACAGAGATTGGCAGATCAATACAGATAATTGATCTTTTCCTTTGCTTTCATGTCTTCAAAGGTTAATTTCACACCCTGCAGGCATCTGAAGTTTATCTCAATACTGCAAACCTATTTTCCTGCCAACATATTAATAGGTTGCATTTGTGATAATACACATGGCTCTGATTTGGTTGAAGAAGAATATATTTCAAATGCACTGAGTTCTAAAAAGACACATCTGGTTGGTAAAAAAAGGTCACAAAATGAACACTTTCGATTTTGAAGAATCTCACAAATGAGGCAGTGAGTCCTAGCTGAGAGGGAAATAACCTCATTACCCATCTTTGAGCTCAGACTGTGTCTGCTCAAGAGCTACTACTCCAACTTCTTTTATGCCTGCCTTTCATCCCAATACCCGAATTGCACTCTTTTCACCCTGATGCTGATGAGTAATAGAAGGTCTAGATGAAATGGCAGAATGAACCCTTTCCAGCTTGTTTGCATCTTTCTTATGTTGGCAGATACTGTAGGAGACAAGGATATGAAGCCCTCAGGTAGCTCCTAAATGTTTATCACTTTGTCGTGTCTCCCAACTCTTGGGTGTCACCTCAGATAGCCTTGTATGGAAATGAACTCTTCCAGCACTCTCCTCAAAGACACAAACCCCATGCTTCTTTTTTGTTGTCTCTTGAAAACATGAAACAGTATTGTCCTGAGGAAAACCTCCAAAGCAGAGCAGCCGTCACATTCAGTGTGGAAAACACAGCACTCAGCTGTCTTACAATCCATTACAGTCCTAAAAAAACCATTAGTAAGACTTATGTTTGGGTTACGTGTCAGAGCGTAGAAGCAGGCCCTGATGGTGAATGTGTTTGCGAGGTTTTGGGATTATATGTACAGATGTAAAAACACTCCCTATTGTTATCTGTCAAGGACAACTGATGAGAAGTTTGAGAGGAATAACAGATGGTAGTTAGTTATCATGGTAGCTATAATGGAGTGATTTGTCTAAATAAGTGTTTTTTTTCCATAGAGCCCTGCGACCCACTTCAGTGGGTCGTTAATGTGTGCCTGGAAAAAATATTGTGTCAAAAAAAGTCTATGAAGCGCTTTCCCAACATGTTTGTTTTGTTTCTTTGCTCTGTTACATTCTCTACTGTCTGATGTCAAAACTGCACTATTTCACATTGAACAAATCTATTTTGGTGAAAATATATGAAATTCAGGTCACGACTTTTCATGAAGGCCCTGGTGGTGGGTCCTGAGGCTAGACCAGTTGGGAACCACCGCTATAGAGGACAATCTGAACATTAAGGTGAATGACAGCACAGACTGTCAGTAATAAACACTGATAGAGTCTAAATGGATTTAGGTCACATCCATTATACTTGTACTAAATCAGTCTTGTACTTGTGGTTTTTGGTAAGTGAGTGGGCAGAATGGTATCTTGTTTGTATCACAGGACCTGTGATGGAGCCAAGCCAGGAGTCATTCTAACTGTTCATCTGAGCAGGTGTCAGAGTGCAAGGTAGTGACAGACAAGTGTGAGAGATAGAAAGACAAAGCAAAGAAGTGACAGACAGTGTGAGAGACTCCGTTTGATGATGAAAACTGCTGAAATATCAGGTCTCTCATCGTCTCAGTCTCAGCCTCTGTCAGATCAGCTGTGAAGACTGAGGTGATATTTGCATATTTGCAGAGCTGCACTTCTTCTCTCCATTAGAGGCTGTGTTATCAGTGTTTGCTCTGGATGACGTTCAAAGCAGAGTGGCTCTAGAAAAAAGAAAAAAAAAAAGATGTGTGAACAGAACAAAGAAGCAAAGATTAGAAGAGTTGAAAGATTAGATGTTCTGGTTGCTTTAGCCAGATTTCATTAAAACCTCTCTTTTCATTATCTAATTTTCTTTCTCCTCATTTCATATGAAGCCAACGTATCCACCTCTCTTTCTCCCTTGCTCCCATTCTCTGTTTCTGAGGAGATGAGTGAGCATTTCTGGCAACTGCCTTATTATCCATTACAGTATTAGAAAACTTGTCCATGAAAGAGTGAGTACTAAGAAAAAACATATTCTGCAAATTAAACAGAAATCCCAGCTTCTCTCCTCTAGATTGAATATATTAATTGCACTCAATTCAACAGTTAATTTATTATGATCATATTAAACAGAGCTTCTATTAACAATTGGACCACACCAGATTCCAGAGTGCACTTTCACATTTTCTCATCAAATGTTTATCAAAACTAAACCAAAACCAGCCATAGCACTGTAGTAATTACAGACTGCTACTGGCTGTTAATAAAGTCCTACATCTCAGCTTTGACTGTGCCCACAAGCATCCTGCTCATCAGTCCTGGTATTTAGGTTGAACATGAATAGAATAACATTTCTATTAGCTGCTTTAAACTATTGCTCGTTAGAAAAACATGAATGACATCAAATAATGTTTCCTTGTTCCTATATTTTAAATACATTTAATTACACAGTGACATGCATTTATATAACATAGTCCTTGTAGTAATGATATATAATGTTGTGACTGGATTTACTATGGTGCTCCATGGTGCTGAATTATTTACCATTATTAATCGTGAAAGCTAGACGTAAACCTTAGTTTAGAATCAGACACAAATAATTTATTTTGGTTTCACAACTCTGTAAGTCTCACGGGACTAAATTTAGCTTGCATTATGAAATAGTGTGTGTGTGTGTGTGTGTGTGTGTGTGTGTGTGTGTGTGTGTGTGTGTGTGTGTGTGTGTGTGTGTGTGTGCGTGTCAAAAAACTAAATTAAATGCTAATTTTAAATTTGAAAAACTTGTTTACCACTCTGTTAAATCGCCTCTTCTTTTTTTCCAATGGGTGACAAGTCAGGACTGTAGGTAAGCCAGTTTACCACATGCTCTTTTTTTTACGGTCTTGTTGTAGTAAGTGCTGAATGACAGGCTGCAGCACATGCAACACGTCACAGACCTAAAACACAGAGCATTTACAAACATAGATCAACATATATGGAGAATATATACAGAAAAAAAAGTCATTATCTGTGACAAAAGTCACATGAAAGTATTTGTAGGCAGTTTAATTTTTCCCATTCATTTATAGTTTTCCTTCTTTAAAATTTAAATGAATAAATAATGAATTCACTACCAGTAACCAATAGGTTTTATAACAACAAAAAAACAGATAAAACCATATCAAAAAAGTCACTGATCTTTTATGTGCATGTATTCCTTTGCAGTATGTTGAAGAAATACATAGCTACTGTGTTTTTCATCTGTGTCCACTAGGTGTCAGCAGAGCCAAAGAAGATGGCATTGAGGACACAGTGTTGCCATAGACCACCAAGAATCAGCAACTAAAACAAGAAGCTTTTCAACAGCCATCACAGATATTTCAACAGCCCAGCATAGTGCGGATTTACAATTCTCATTAGCAGCATTTGTCAAGCAAGAGACAAATATCATCCATCCAACTTCTTGCAGAACATCTCTTTCTGAAAAAAGCTGGAATAGAGCATTGAAAGCTATTGTTTGTAGGGAACAGAAATCACTCAAAGAAATTGGCAACGAAAGCATAAAGAATATTGGAAGAAAAACAGGGGTAAACAGGGATCACATGAGACATGTCATTCAGTGCACATGCACTCTACATGAACATGTTTAACACACTTTCATGTGAGTTTAAGGCTTGTAATTCTTCCTCTCATCAATTCTTAATCTTTAAAAAAATTGTAACAATGGTTCACGTGAAGTTCCAGGGATGACATTATCACATTGTCTCGGGTGAAGATCTGGCAATAATGTTGTCAAACGTGATGCTGGGTGTCCTCCTGTCCTTTCTAATCCTCCTGACTGTCAGTGGTAATGTGCTGGTGTGCCTCGCTGTCTGCGCCTCCCGACGCCTCCGCTGTCTCACTAACTGCTTCATCGTGTCACTGGCCGTCACAGACCTGCTACTTGGCCTCCTGGTCCTTCCTTTCTCCGCCCTCCTTCTGCTTAACAGTGAGTGGCCGCTCGGCCCGGTCTTCTGCAACTTCTACATCTCCATGGATGTCATGCTCTGCACTGCCTCCATCCTCACCCTCCTTGTAATCAGTGTGGACCGCTACCTGGCAGTGACCATGCCTCTGAGATATGCATCACTAGTGTTGCCATGGAGAGTTGCTGTTGCGATGACCGCCGTTTGGACGGTTTCAATTGCCGTGTCTTTCTTGCCCATCCAGATGGGCTGGAACACTGTTAATGGGACTGTGCAAAACCATGGGCCCTGGGCTCAGGAGCGGAAATGTCGTTTTGAACTGAACAGACCCTATGTACTGACCGACTCTCTCCTCACCTTCTACCTGCCTCTGGTGGCCATGTGCTGGACGTACCTACGAATACTTCGCATTGCACAGGCGCAGGCCAAACGCATAGGCAGTGCCAGACCCACTTATTTAACTTACAACTGCAGGAACAGTCCCTCCACCTGCACCACGTTGGTCTCCAGTGTTGCAGCTGTGGCTCTGCGGGAGCATAAAGCCACAGTGACTCTGGCAGTAGTGATCGGAGCTTTTGTGGTGTGCTGGCTGCCGTATTTCATCATGTTCACAGTGTTGGGCCTAAAAGAGCATCCAGACCCCAGCACAGTACCAGAATTTCCCATTGTGTTGTGGCTGGGTTATGCCAACTCAGCACTCAATCCACTACTCTATGGAGCCCTAAACAGAGACTTCAGGTCAGCCTACACCCATCTACTAAGATGTCGATGGCCGTCTTACAGTGGGAGGAGAAGGAGACAGCAGTCTTCAACAGGACCAAAAGGTAGCTCAAAAATTAAAGTATGAAGGTAAATCTGCACAGTTTCAGATCCTGGAGTCTGACAATAGGTTTCACTTAAAAGTGTATATTGTTGTATCTGACAAACAGCCTGTGTGAAAACATTTCTTTGCTCTTAACCCCAAGCTTTCCTTTTCCCCTCTCTCAGGCAGAGACCCGCTTACAGAGGTGACACTGTTGTGTGGCCACACACATTTTACCTGCAGGGCTGGTGTTACAGATCAAAACTTTGTGCTTCAAGAATTTAACAACAGCACAGACGCAGCAACTATCCAAAGCGGAAATGACACCGCTGTCACTGATGTCCATACAGGTGAAAAGTACATTTTGATTCACACACACGTATTTAACACAAAATTACAAGACCTGACATTATACAGAGACTTATTATGTCAGCAATGCAGTTATTGCATTAAGAGCCAATGACTACAAACTCTTTAAATATAAAATTACATCCAATTTGTGGAAATTGCCACATTTACATGCAGTGAGATGTACTTTATATGATGCTGGTTTATATGTGAAGACTGTAGGCAACTAATTACACTGGATCATATTTATTATCTCTGTCTTACTTTGAAAAACAAAATATCAAAAATGTGTGGTATGACCATTGTCATGTGCTCTTCTAGATGATTTAAATGATCAGCCTAAGGATGACGAGAACAAAAGGAACCTCCAAGATTAACAGCCCGACTGCTAAAGGCTTCAGCGTCAACCACAGTACAGTATGCAGGTAGAAAAAAATTGCATCTCTCTAACCCCCACAGACATTGTCAGGCCCAGAACAAATGAACTGTGACACTCAGATCCTACTGGTGTCATCCACCGAGCATCAGGCCATATGGCAATATCGGTGTTAGGCCAAGAAATATGCTTTCAGAAGGGAGGCACTTTATGTTTCACATCCTGCTTTCATGTGTATGTTCACACTTTGTGAACAGGATCAAATCATTAGTTTGCCATTTCCAGGCACATTTTTGTAAATATTCTGTAAGTAAAAGCAACAAGGCAAGTTTTCAAACCTTTGCTTTCACACAGCACCACATTAAACCCAACACACAAGAGCCTTGTAAAGAGTTAACCACTGCAATTTACATGCCTGAATGTCATGACACCATCATCAGATTTGGTGTCTTGTAATTTGTATTAAATGTTAAAATGAGCAAAGCAGGTTAAATACATTTAAAGTGCAACATGATCTTTTACGACAGTTCATCCTATCTGCTAATAAAAGCACAAAAATATCAACTTAGAATAAAGTGTACACTTAATTAGACATTGTTTTAAGTTGGTACGAATTAAGAATAAACAAATTATATCTATGATGCATGTATTTTCAAATAATGAAATCCTCAAGGGAGATGGTTGGCATTACCTTGTGCACCTACTGTCTTATACTGGGGAAGCATTTTTTCTTAGTGCATTAACCAAAATAATAATAATTTACTTATATAATATTGTTGATATAAAAAGCTTAAACAGATGTTAGAAGTTTGTTGCAGATAAAAATGTTATTTTTATGCTTTTTATATTCAGGCTTTATATGCAATTTTTTGATCCAGCAGATGTCGCCCTTGAGCACCAGCATGAAACCAAAACAACTCGCGGTGCATTGTTGTGTTAGCATGCTAATGCTAGCGATCTTTATTATGCTCGTATCTTCACACTGCATGTAAATTTACCTGAAATGATCGTGATCTAGAAACACAGTTAAGCAGTGAGTACAGTATGTTATTCTTCTTTTCCCTAGTCCCTCAATCAAACAACTTTTATACGTGAGGGGATGAGAGAGCTGGCCGGCCGTCCTAGCGATGTAAACAAACTGAAGATAGGACTCGGAAAGCATCACAGACAGTAGGACTCGGGTGTTACACCCATTGTAGACAGTCATGACTCACAGAGTTATTTTCAGAGGATATACTTCATTTCTATTACATTTAAGTGTGAAAAATCGCATATAAAGCCTTTAAGTGTTTTTCAGTTGCTGAAAGATACAATATTCTTAAATGTGCACAGCTTCAGGACCCGTAAAAATAACATTTGAGCAGTCTTTTTTTTTACATGTGATTGCTGAAACATTAAATTGAAAAATGTCTCAATGATAGAAGCTGATTGCAAATCTTGTGTGAAACAAGACAAAAAAACTGATCTATATTGTGTGTCTTTTATCTTCTTTTATCAATTTTACAATAAAAGAACTAACAACACTGTGAGAAAAATGGGACTTCCGATACTCTACACCTCATCAGAGAGAACCAACTGTACTCACACAGCCAGCCTACATCACATGTGGACCGATGATTGATGCTGCTTCTTTGAGGAGGGAACTAAACGTCTACTAGTCTAACAACTTTTCTATCCAACCATTGGACAGAGAAATGTGTGGCTCAGATAAGCCCTTGAACTTGCTGTAGATGCTCTGAAGGACTAAATGAAACCATACGATAAACTTGCCTGTCATCCATTTCATGAACTACATTTTTTATGATGACTCAGAAGTGGACTTCTGGGAAAACAGGATGTATTCAAACCTCTACCTGGGCAAAGTTAGTAGTAATCTGAATTTTCACAAAATAAGAGAATTCAAGGACAATATTAATATAAAGACTTAATGCACTGATCACTTTATGTAGAACAACTTGAAATGTTTGACATTTGAATGTGACGCATGCAAACTAATAATATATGGCCATTTCAAAAAAATGCTTCTGTCTCCAGATTGTGTCTTTTACATTGCTCATTCAGTGCCATAAACCTGACAAATGTATGTATCGTATCACACTGTAAATTAAACTGAGAAAATGCCGTGTACTGTTCCTCCACAACAGAAAAATTATGATAACACTGTACCAATAAAGAGCTGCTTTAATAAAGAATGTAATATATACTGCAGTTTCAGGAGTGAATACAGATTGGCTGTAGTTATATATACGGATAGGGATTATCATGTGGCAGGGAAATAGTGTTTGAATGGTAAGGAATACAAGAACAATGGAAACAATTCATCACAGCTGTCAGCAAACATTGCCTCAAACTACTGCCACATTAACACCTAACCTTTCCCATACTTCAAGCTATTTCCTTGAGGACTGACACAAAAGTGTAAATAACACAGCGCACATCCATCTGCATGTCAGAGAGCGGCTGGAAACAAACCAATCAACCACAGGAAACACTTATTCGGTATAACTTCTAGGACAATCAGGTCCACACTGCACTGTAAAACACAAGGAACAAAATACACAGTTTGAGACACGCATGTCAAGTGCTTTACTATTGGTTGGAAATCATAGCCATAAAAGGCTATTCTTTCTATGAGCTTTCCTATGATGTGTGTGACAACAGGGATTACGCAGAGACATAAAGTAAGGTAGAATAAATGATTGATGCAAACATTCATTGACAGCGGAGCTTCTTAAAACACAAAGAAAACCAAATACCAAGCCCGTGAGGTGTAAGGAGTTGCAGCAGACAGCAGATTAATAATGAATTCTTGTCTTTTATTAAGAATCACTTGTGGTGGAATTATGTGATTTTAACTTGGCTGACTAGTAACAGATGGTGCATCAATAACCCAATTCTAAGATGGCTGACAGGGCCAAATATGCCCCAAAAGAGTAGCTTTTGGACAAACAATTTTGCTGCAGAGGGCCAGGTACCTATCTGTGCAAAAAACACAACTTTATAACATATTAAATATAATATGCCTATGTTTTATGTCTCTGAATTTGGTCAAACCTGGAACATATCTTAATTAGTTTCTAAGATATGTTCCAGGTTTGTTTCTGAAGTACAGATGGCATTGCTAAAGACACCGCCACAGCTAAGTTTGGCTGCTGTTAGCAAGTTAGTTCTATTAGCTATGCAGAAATTGGTACTGCCAGTTGACTTTGCCAACTCTAGGAGTCCTGGGAACAAGGAGTTGTCAGGCCCCCGAGCATGGATGGATTAAATGAGGAATGATGACGGCATTTGACAACAAGTAGTAACAAGATTTACAGCCAAGGACACTGACACGAGTAACCAAGACATGAGAGGGCAGTGAGGTGATGGAGGGTGATGTTGAGCATCAGGTTGTGTCCGTCCAAGCGGTGACCTCAGGTGTTGAAAAAATTAAGCCAATGTGAATGTTCACATTGTGTGTCCACTCTAGGCTGACTGCAAAAGCCCCATAAGATTAACACTCATGTTAAAATGCCTATTTTGACAGCAGAAAAAAAAAAGAAGATGTTTACAGCCTGTTTCAAAAAATGAATTTGGTCTGAATGGCCCATGTTAATATTGGTTCACACTGTACAGGAGCCTTTTATGGCTATGAATTTGTTTCATAACTCATTTGTTTTGTTTATATTAAGGATAACAGTTATGCATAATTTGGTGCATTTTCTGAATGATATTCAAGCACATTAAAGCCGTTTGCAAGGAGGCCAAAGAGTTGCCTCCATTGCACCTTTCTGCCTGTTGCTAAAGGTGTAGTTGAGGCAGGTTGACTGAACGTTACCTCATGACAGGATCCCAATACAGCAAGAGCCATCGGTGGGCTTCAAATTCAGACACCAATGTAAGACAACCCTGAAACTACGTCCAAGTTCTATGCAGTTGATTTTTCCCATCCCAGGAGCCCGAGCAGAAGATCCCCAGTAAAGCCAAGCCTTACAAGAAAAATACCTTATTGATGTCTTTCAAGTTCAAGTAAGTGCTCCTATACAGTACAGGCCTTTCATTGGGAAAACTTTCTTTGCAGCTTTTTTTTTGTTGCATTTGTTTTCTAATTTTTTACATTTATTTTTCATCACATTTGCTTTCAAAGTAGTTGTTTTTGCTTCCTGCAGCCTGTTTTTGTTCACTTGCAGCAAGTTTCTGTCATCATATGAGCTCTTTTCTGACTCTCAAGTCCATCACTAACTCAAAATCTTTCAGGCAGCTAACTGTTTTCCTTTAACAACTACAAACTTTGATGTCTATTCAACTCTTTTGTAAGTCATAAGCAGCTTAGGTGCAGTTGTGGCGACACTCATGTTAAACATTCATCATGGTGCCTGTAATTTTGCGTTCAGATCGTTCAGTTTAGATCTTCATTCTGCACCTTCAGTGTAATGAGTGGTTATTTTAGTTACTACCGAGCATTTATTGGAGTTATCATTATCATTTTAATTGTTTCAGTGACTCTGGTAATACTCCTTTGGCCACCAACAAAGCATTTTTGTCAAGAGTACTGCATTTACCGAGTTGCTGCATTGTTTACCTCAAAAGGCAGTGAAACAGTCATCCCTCATAAAGTGGCTGGTAACAGTATATACACAGTCATACTTTACATTATCATACAACCAGCAAAAAAAACTGTAGTGTTGCTCCCAAACCTTCTTTTTGTTATCTACAGTATATTGTTCCTGCTTAAAGCAATGCAATCAATCAATCATTCTTTTCAGGCTGCATAAGGAGAAACTTTGTTGAACAAAATGGTAATGTGACCACAACTTTGGCCTGGAGTTTTAGAGCAATGTTTGGAAAATTACAAACATGCAAGCAGCAAGATATTCCCTCCAGCAAGAGAAAAAAATGAATGGAAACAAAAAAAGACTAACATTTAAAGACACATACTGATATTAACTCTGGCTCCATAGACTGCTGAGGAATTCTTTTCAGGTCCCTCTGAATGCTGCAAGGACTTCTTGCATGACTGGAAATGTGTTAGCTATAGTGAATAGATATAAGAAGAGATCACTCCTTTATGAGGAATAATAACAGTGAAAAACTATTCATGTGTACTGTATTTATAGCAACAAACCCAAGTATTCAATTTACATGTATTTAAAAAGCCTTTCTTCAAGAAATGACTCATGGTGTTAAGAAATAGACAAGCATATGCTGTAAATATTTCAGTTAGGCTTTTTATGGCTGAAAGCAGAGTGGTTAATAACTGGGTTTTATCTGTCCTCTCTAACTGAAAGATATTTATTACGCTTTCATCTCCTGGAGTCCCTTTTTTTTCCCACATAAACACCATGCGTCCCTTGGCAATTCTGGTCACTTGCTACCTTTATCCCTCTCTTTCCGTGCTCTTCTTCAGGTTGACCATTGACAGCTCCAACTACATGAAAACCATTCATCATTGCTTCTTTAACATCAGATTAATGTGAGGGAAAAACAGACATATAGACTCCCACTTCTTTCACATACACACACACACTCTCAAACCCAGTACACACACTCGACCTACTCAGTATGAGCTATCAATCATAGATATTGTCATTATTCAACTGTGTCATCGACAAAACCCTCTCCTCTTCTCTCTCTATCTGCCTTTGTCTCTCCATCTTTTCTCTTTTTATTCTTCACTCTATTCTGTCTCTCTCTCTATCTCAAACACACACACACAGGAGAGGATCATGCATCATAAATCTTATGAATGCCATCTAAAGACTGCTCAGTGCTATGAGAAGGAGAGATGATTGATAGATGTGAGTATCTGTGGCAAACGCAAAGAGGATGGACAGAAGGTTGTAACCAGCAACACCGAGGTCAAAAACTGCAGTTCAAGGGTCAAATGTATCAGAGGAGGCACAATATGGCCAAGAAGGAGGGAGGAAATGTGGAAGGAGAAGGGGGGAGGGAGGGAACAAATGGTTAAAGTGGAAGAGAGAGAAGACGACGGAGGTGTAGGAGGAGGAGGAGGTGTGTGTGTGTGTGTAGGGGGGGGGGGGGGGTGCTGCCACAGTGAGGCTAAAGCCATAACTCATCTTTTATTAAAAATAATGAAAAAAACTTAATGAGTTAATAATATCATGGAGGAAGAGATAGGGAGTGAGACAGAGATGGAGGACGGGACAGGAGGACGGAGGAAAGGAAGGGGAAGGAGGAAAGGAAATGGGAGAGGAAGTGTAAGGAGCAAGAAAATAGGCAGGGTCAATGTACAACTCTTCTCACTCTTTGGTCATTTATTCCAGTTTCCAAAGTTCACACTAGATCCATTACAAGCGGCAGGGACAATGAGTGCGATCCCCCTCTTTCTGCCGACCCAAATCCCAGAGCCTGCCTGGTAATTAAAGGCACTTAACAACCAATTAACAGTGATGAGCTAAATTAGCAGGATATTGTCTCCTTTGACTGGGCTACTGCATTATCAGTGTATTGAAACAGCAATGAACAAACCTCAGTGGCCCGTCTTTGCATGTAGGCAAATGACGGATTAATTACTATTAAAACATCAGCATCTTAATGAGCTTGGAAACAATTAGAGAGGTCGTTAGCATGTGGAGAGCGGCTGAGAACAGGGGAAGGGGGGAGCGAGCTCAAACCAGAGAGAAATCTTCATTGTGAAGCAATACTGATTAAATGGACGTACGGTCGCACTCATCGCCCAATATCCACGGACCTATTAAATGCATGACATCACCATTTGTCTTTTCCACCATCAAGCTACTTTTCTCCTGCTATTATCTTCCCCCCTTCTTTTTCTTCTGCGGCTTCCCCAACTCTCTCTGCCTTCCCTCATAAAAAGCCTTTTTCTCTTCCATTCCTTTCTCCACTTTCTGCTTTTTCACTCCCATTTCTTCCTTCCCTCCTTCATGCTTGGGGGGCACAGTCCTGTGAAGGAATTTAATATGCAACTTTTATATGAGAAACCAATCGCATACGTCTGGGTCTATTGGGCTCGCAATCTATCGGCCCGGACGGCTAATGCAATAGAGAGAGCTGGGGCTATTTATCACACAGGGAGCTATCTTTTTCTCCCTCTCTCTCTCTCTTTCTCTCTCCCATTCTGCCCTCGCTCTCTCTGTCTTTATTCAAGCCCGGATTCCTGGCTGCCACTAAATCAGGCCAACTATGAGCTATGGCTGCCCAGAGGGCATCTCCTCTTTTATAGGGGGATTTGGATTTTGTATCTACTGGTTCCTCAGTGGTCGTTGAGGCTGTGCTAACGGAAGCTATAAACATTCAACAAACAAAGGCAACAACTTAAATGTCCCTGCGTCCCCGCTGTAATGATCATGAACGTGTAGAGATATACTGGAGAAGATATATAAACCTGATGAATAAGATAGCATGAGGTTTACAATGGTTCTGCAAAGATATGTGTGGGTGTATGTCTGCAGACAGGAGGCAGAAGCCCAAATATCATACATGCATACACATACGTTGTGTATAGTATACATACTACACTTTTATACTATTGTACTTTAATCTATATTAAATTGCAAATACTAGTGAAACAAACAGCATCACACTTCAAAAGTTTCCAGCTGAAAAACAAAAGCGACAGCGTGCACAGGATGCTGCCCACCTGCAGCAATTAAAATGCCTCTGAAAAAACAAATTCATTTCAACAAATTAGCCCCATTACTGGCCACTGTGTAATCGCTGATGGCAATTAATAAGAAATTAGTCACAATCAGCCCTATATTAACATCTCACCCAGGGGCCGCGGCTGGAAATTAATAACCAGAGATTCATCTCTCTTACTGTCTTTCTGGCTCTCTCTCTCTCTCACACACACACACACACACAAACAAACACACTCACACACACACACACACACACACACACACCTTTGCCCACCTACATTGTTCATGAATCTCCTCTAAGACTCAGATTTTTTGTGGATCGTCTCATATGATCCACAATCTGCTCATGTCAGCTAGCCAGCTTCCTCTTTACTGGGGTGTGAAAATCCCCTGAAAGATGTGTGTGTGTGTGTGTGTGTGTGTGTGTGTGTGTGTGTGTGTGTGTGTGTGTGTGTGTGTGTGTGTGTGTGTGTGTGTGTTTTCTCACAAGAGGATGTAAACTCTACACATGTGCTACTGTGAGATGAGTTCAGGGACATTCGGACATCTATACATATAGACACATATACCATGCACTGTATAGCTTTTTGGTGTGTTTGTGCTGAAGTGTGAAAGGTGCTACACAAATGGGGAGGGGGCAGAGGTGGAGACTGGGCCCGCCTCTAGGGGTCCTCACACCAATCAGCATAGCGCACCAAGAATCAATTAACACCAGTGGGAGGGGGCAGAGGGTACGGCACCACACACACTTAGACACACTCTGTGTCCCCATGCACACTGCCCACACACATGGTACTGTCTAAGGAGATATCCATCACATCACACATTGTGCGATATGCTCATTTGTGCGTACGTGTCTTTGAGCGTGTGTGTGTCCCCGTCTGTCCTGGTGTGCCCCGGTCTCTCATGGTGTGAGGTTGGGGAACAGATTGGGGGTCAGCAGGGGGGTCAGGCCAGGGTCACCCCCGTCTGAGCTGAGTGTGTGTGTGTGTGTGTGTCAGTCTCAATGTGTGTGTTTGTGAGTGTAGTAAAAGCCTGACCAGCACTTCCAGGGCTCACTGGCAGGCAGAAGCGAATAAGATGGATGGTGTTGATTCAAACTATGAATTCATTGCTCCCCTTGAATCCATAGAGAATAAATATATCCACAGAAATTATGAAAGAAGGGACCAAAATGAGCATCTCACATTTTATATTCTCTCTCCTCTCTCTCTCTCTCCCTATCCCTCTCTCTTTGTCTCTGAGGTGTGGGGACAGCTGCCGGCTACATGAAAACCATTCATCATCGCATCTTTACCATAAAATTATTGACAGATAGGAGGGCGAGGAGCGTTATTGGCTGCGTTTCTACAACGTTGGACAAAGAGAAAAGTTATGCATCAAGTGGAAAACATGAAAACTTAAGCAATAACTAAAGGGCAGACATTTCTTTTAAAGGGATGGTGAAACTGCTTAGCTAGAAAAAAAAAAAAAGAGAAAGAGAGCAAAGGGAGACATTTCCGCAACAACCGCCCAAACAAAGCTGCCAAATAAAGTGATCAAAGAGTGTCTACCATTTGCCCGTGAACGTTCCACTGTGAAACCCCACCTCTCTCCTCTTCCTCTTTTTCTCCACACATTGCCTTCTCCATCTGTTAGCCCGTTGCACTCGTCCGTCCACTATCAGCCCCCCCCCCCCAACCACCCACCCACCCACCCACCCTTCCTCGTTTCCTCTCCTCCTCTGCTCCTCTCTGGCCTTCCTACCCTCGGGGAGGTAAGGTGAGCTCCCGGTGCTGGTGTAAGTGACTGGTATTAGTCTCCTTCTCTGTCTGTCTGTTTGATCCCGGCACTAATGACTCCACAGGGACTGTGCTCTGATAATGGGAAATCAATATAGAGAATAGCGCTGTGGAGTGGCCTCACTTAGCTCTCGCTCTTTCACGCCTCACAGCAAAGTGCCTCCATGTATCTGTGGTGTGGGCGTGAGGAGGGGTGTAGTGTACTTTGTAGTGAGTGTGTGCATTCATGTGTATTCAGGAAGACTTAAAGAGTGTAGAGTAGAGGAAGAGTAGGCTTGTACATGAGGAAAATCTATATGTGCAATAACATTGTTCAGTAATGCGATGCCCATACAAGTTTAGAATGAATGAATGTTGAAATTAGCATACTAACCATAATTTACAGTTCCAGTGTCTTCCTTCTGTTCAGCATGTTTTACACAGTCAGTTTGTGTCGCCCGTTTTCTCTCCTATACGCAAATTGCATCAAAATCAGAAGTGACTCCTTTATCTAAACATGCCTCAACTGTCCACATCTTTAGTGCTAGCTAACCTTGCTAGAGTTCTAGCTTGTGCTACAATAGTTTGAATGAATGGTCCATGTATCCAGGACTTGATCTGCTAGGTCAAATGTTTTTTTTATGCAAATGTGAATGCATAGTGATATTACATAAACCTGTTTTCCCCGTATTTTGCAATAATCATGTTGTTCCATGATTTCAATGTGCATACTAATTTTGTGCTCATAATTAAATTGTGTTGTATTGTGCAGACTGGAGCATAATCTGAATATGGGGTAGTGCATGTAAGTTTGGAAAAAAGTAAAAAAGTATAATGTCGAATTGACATATCTGGGGTCATCCAGTCCTAAAATGCATATGTGGCTTTGAATATCTGCACGTGTGTCGAATCGGTCACACTCCTGCGCCTGGGGCTAGACAGGTGGGGCTGGTGGCAAGAAGCTGGCTGGTCACCCCCCCTCCTCCTCCTCCTCCAACCCTCAACCCTGAGGGGCCAGAAGGCCCAGCAAAGCAGGGGGCTGGAGTAGCTCCCTCTGCCAGGCTCCACAGCACTATGGCTGGTGGCAGCTGGTCTCTCTGTCCCTCCCTCCCCTCCCTCCCCTGCCTGAGCGCCCTGCGGGCAGGCAACAGGATGGGTGAGGAGGTCAAGAGGCAGGAGAGAATGGGTGGAGCGGCGGCGACATGCCGGATAATCGGCTTTTATGAAGCGGAGAGGACACAGACAGGGAGAGACTAGAAACACAGCTCTGACACAATGCAACTGGCTACAAGACGTAATGAATTAACACATTAGCAGCACGACCAGGGGCGTTCAGGAGCACTCAGCTGCTCTTAAACACAAACCCACACTGGCACACACACACACATAAATCAGTCATAAGTCATTAATGAAACAACAAACACACTCACTAATTAATTACATCACTCATTATTTTTTCCATGACAGGTCCCTCTGAAAGCCTCTTAAAACGTCTCCACAGAAACTGATACATTTACTTAACTCTAGAAAGAGATAAGACAGAGATTAACCCAACAAAGAAAAAGCATGCACTTTTAAAGATAAGATAATGCAATGGGAATCCTCTTGTCCAAACTAAAGGCATGTGTTCAATTATCATCAACCCCAAATGATCCCCATTAATGTTTTAACTCTTTCTCTCACATCCCAATCAAAGCCATCCATCCATCCCCTTTTTTCTCTCTGCTCTCCGTCCACCCCTTTAATTCACGTCTATGCGGTTACTTACTTCCCTCTCTCACTCTCTTCCTCCATTCCCTCCCTCCCTCCCTCGACTTTTAACCAGCGTGAAGGAGCAGCCATGCATTCAACCATCAGGCAGGCTTACATGGTCCACCCTTACACCAACACACACACACACACACACACACACACACACACACATACACACATACACACATACACACACACAGCATATTTTGTCTCGAGTTTAACAAGAATGCAATGTTCATTGAAACAAATGCTGACCATATCAGGGCATCTTTAGGTGGTTAAGTGCATCCTGATACTTGTATACAAATCAGTGACAGGCTTTTTACCCGCAGGATAAATCCCACTGGGAGTCTTTCTACTGGTTGCCATCTGAATATATCAAATAATCCACCACAACATTTTTTTATAATTAGCTGTTAACACATTTAAAAACTTGCATGACAGCTTTCATTTTGGCCATCAAAACTTTTTACCGCATGCAAAGTCAGAAAAGTGCCATTTAGAAAATATATTTTTAGTTGGTTTATCTGCTTTTAATGTCTAGTAAATAAATTGTATCCACAGTTCATGGCGCTGCGGTCCAGTGACAGCCCTGGGATGATGATGGCCCTGACCTACTCCCTGATGGGGGATCCCATTCCTCTCTTCTCATCCAACAATCCCACTGAGCATGTCAATATGAAACTCTATCCCCACACACACTCAGACTGTGCTAATACTATAGGCCATCCCTCCTATTATAGATACGACAGGTTTACATTGATAGGATGAGCCTGTAAACTGCTCTATCTGTGCGTAGAAAAGACGCACAGCATGGTGTTGAGAGAAGTTTAAATTAGACCAAATCAAGTCTCCCAACAGTAAAACACATTAGACTATATTGCGCTCAATGTGAGGGTGATTTAGGACATGAGCCCTGTTGTATGTGGGGTTGAGGGATAGCAGGCTGTAAAGCTTTGTTTAGCCAACTTTAAAGAATCCACAGCCTTGTAAATGTTGTCAGATGGCCGATGCCAGTGTCTTTCAGCTTAATACTACCTATATTAAATAGTTTAAATATTTCATAAGGGCGGTTTTTAGAGCGAGGGAGGAGAAATCGTTAGCTGCGGTAAAGTTTCATTAACTGGTCCCCATTTCGCTGCGAGGCAAACTCATCTCCTCTTATTGTAATAAAACAATCTCTCTCTCCACTCATCTCCCTCTCTGCACCGCCTCTCTGCTTCTCTTTTACATCATAATAATACACTACATCCCCTTTAAATGCACTATTACTTACCGCTGCCTTTTCATATTGTAACATCACGGGCACTTTAGCGACAATATAAAAGCGTGTCATTCATTATTCAGAGGCAGCCGGCCTCGTCCCCCTTTTAAAAAGTCAGGCGCGCTGCTGAAATTGATAACGGTGAAGAGACGCGCAATAAAAACGCAGCCCCCGGGTACCGAGCTGCAGCCCAGACCCCCGATTATGCAGATCAAGTGGTAATTTCTCAAACAAATCGCACTCTTTCACTCTTTTGTTGTCTTTTCTTTTTGGACTTTGGAATCAGGGTGTCAGCATTTATTTTGCCTGTGGAAAAAAGAGGATTGATGCACACTTTAATTGTTCTTGCGAGCTGCAGGCTTTTTTTTCGAAACACCATCTAAATATTTTGGCCCAAACGAGATCACCTAAAGCCTGCTTTTTAGAATGGGGTGTGTGTGGTTTTTTTTTTTTGAGTGGACTAATGTTATCAATTATTTGGACCCTTTCTGCTGTAATCACGAAGCAATGAAATGATCCGAGTCTGTCTGCAGACAATCAATAAATTCAGAAAAGCTGGCAGGAGGGTGACTGGGGGTTTTCTCCATGTGCGTTTTAGATTAAGTCACGGTGGTATCCCGGTAGGTCAGAGCTAATGTGTCATAATCGCTCATAATCATTGGATTACACCGGATTACTAACACCCAACATCTGCAACCAGTGGGACCCCGTCTGCTCCGTGCAGGCTGAAGGAACTGCCTTCACTGGAGGAGTGAGGACGGACGCAAGAATTATTAACTTTCATCAAACTCGTGGCTTAACCAATGAGTGATACATTTATTTATATTATAATGTTTTTGTGATATTTCACGTACCTATTTACTTGCGTGGGAGGGGGGGGGGTTATTTTAGGGAATTTTATTTTGCAAATGTCCTGAAGAGAAACATAAAAATGTTCCCAAAAGCTGACAGCTATTACAGACCAATTCTTCCCCATCAAAAGCCACCGGTGAGTTCACATATGGCGGGGTGACGCGGCCAACACTCAGAGTCTGTCCATATTGCCAAGCAAACACCTCGGGCCTTGTCCCATATCATATTGCTTTTTAAGCCTTTATTGTGAAAGACGAGATGACGAGCTGCTTTTTAAAAAAAATATATATATATCTACCGATGCATGTTTGCATTCCAATTTAATCTTGTAGTTTATAACTTCATAAAAAACAATCAAATTAATTGCTTTTTATTTTACAATTGTATATTCCGTTAAATAAAGATGGTGTAATCATTCAGGCTGCATTTTTTCCAAGTAACAGATTTTAAGTGCAACACATAAATGGAAGGGCAATAATATAGCTCAAATAATCTGCATACAATAGGCCATCAAGACAGCGATATCACAAATAAATAATAGTTTTTAAATATTAAAGTACATGTCCATCAAATGATGATAAGTGAACAGGTTGAGCAGATCGTTAAAAAGCCTACAAATATAAACCCCATTGTCACTAAATGAATATGTTGGCCATTAGTTTGTTAAAGTACTGTAATGTGATCGCTTAAAAAGCCACCTGCCGCAACTGAAGCCCACGCGCATTTGTCTGTCCCTGAGACAAGTTAGTGGAAATGTGATTATCCGGTCACTTTGGGCGCCTGTTACATTGAATCTGAGCGGTTAGCGGCTTCCACAGTCCGGACACTTTATCTAGAGTAGCCCATGGCCTTCCCCTGTCAGGTCATTTAATGTGGGGCTGGCTACGAGGAACAAATAAGGCCAAGTAGTGATTTTCCACGCGCAATGGGTGCTGGTGATTCACTGCCAATGTTCCATCAGGCTGCTGTCCTTTTACTTTAAAGAGAGACGCGATGGGTTCTATGTGCGCAATTACGCACGGGTAAATGAAGACCCTTGTTTTAACACTTTTTTTTTTTTTTTTTAGTAACCTCTCAGTACATAATGCTTTATGTTTGTGGTGATCGTAATAACATTGTTTCTATAACCCGGTAACGAACACAAAACAACAAGAATTTGACTTATTTGCAATTTAGCTGTAACATTAAGGGCTACGTTTGACGCGATATGATAGTTAGAAAAACATTTTACTAAATTTGAGCATAAAATCATACATGGAAGTCGACCATAAAACACCCATCAAGGAAATTTAATAACACCACATTTTAAATGCAAGGACGATGTGAAGGATTTGCATTCAAAGAAACGCACATGTAAACTGTTGCTTATTCCTTTTGTTCTTGGGTTTAGAAAATGTCCTTATTAATGCTCTCCTGGTTATAAAGTCTACTTCTCTTGAAGCTTTCAACATGTATAATTATTCCCGGAAAATACACGTGTGTAAATAAAAAGGTGACACATAAAGCAACAGATGATGCGCATTTACTGTCTATTTCGTGAAACGTGGGCAAAGGAAGCATCAATTCATCGGATCCTGTGTGAAGTTTTTTTTTTTTTTTTTTTTTTTTTTTAAATGTTTGTTGCCTAAACTTATAAACCCGTCCACATATAGATTTCTCGGGATGAACGAAACACTGACGGATGACTGACAAGCAGCTGTAACGATACAAAATGTGATGTTCTTTAACGAAGAGGCGGAAAAAACAACATTGAACTTCGGTGATCAATGGAGTGATTTACATGCAGTTCAAATGTTATGGAGTTGTCGCACCCTCCTTACTTTCACACCATCATTGATTTAAGAACGACTACATTAGATACTGACTCGCGCACATGGCATGAAGCTGCCATATCTTGCCATTTAAACATAACAATCTGACGGCTGTAGTGGTTATGGGAAATCTTTGTAATCGTGCCAAATCGCGGGCCTACCCCCATTAACATTCAATCAGTCATTGAGGTGCCAGCCAATGAAAGGTGGAGAAGGATGGAGGAGGACGGAGCAGCCAGACGGAGCGTTTTGACGCGCTGAGAGGAGGACAGAGCGTCACATCTCTCCAAACGCAAATCAAACTTCACAGAGCCTGTAGAGAGGAGCCAGTCCTCTGAAGGAGGCCTGTAAGACACACCGAAGACACAACGAGGACGCGCTGGATTCTGGGAACACAACCGAACAGCGATGGAGGCACGACTGGCGGCATATTTAGGTGCAGTTTGACCCTGCTGTGCATCCACCTGAAAACCTCTCCTTTAGTTCTTTTTTTCATCCTTTCTGCGACAGAGCGACGAGGATGGAGCAAGCACCAAGCGCGCCGAGTCCTCCACCCAAACCGGCCCATCATGAGCCCATCAGCTTCGGCATCGACCAGATCCTGGGAGCCGGTACAGAGCCAGAAAACGGGCGCACGGCTGGAAGACAAAGTGGGTCCGATTTAGGGAGCGGGGACGGTTATTACAGTCTAGGAAGCCCGACAGGGGCCAGCGCGCCCTCCTACACTGCGCTCTCCATCTCGCTCTCCGGTATAATTCCCCCGGCAGAGGCTGCCGGTTCATACGGGGAGAGCAGGGGTCTGGGTAGTCGGGGAGTAATTCGAGTCCCGGCCCACAGACCCATGACAGCCCCGGGACCCCCTGCCCCCGTCCAGGGTGCTGTCCCTGGGTTCGGAGGACTGTGTTTCCCCTGGATTGGAAACAGGTTCGCCAAGGACAGAATATCAGGTGGGCCAGCTGTTTAACCATTAGGTTGTCCCTCGTTAATATTTTATATTGTTTAAAATGTTAAACATCATGTGGCCGGTATCTGTGAAAGCTATTTCCAACTATCAGGAATGTGGCTCATTTAAAAGTCTTAGCCTAAATGAATCAGGATTTAAATTAGAATAAGTGTGTGGTTTTTTTTTTTTTAATAATGCTGAATGTTTCTTTTAGATATTATTATCAATATTATTAAACACCAATTGTTTCTCTTTTTACTGAAGTAAATCTTGTTAAAAGAGTTAAATATATCATTTCTACATTATGGCTGCAGATGAATAAAAAAGCCCGTCAGACTGTGCTTTTTTCAAATAAATAAAATACAACGGCATGAAATTAATGCTTTATGACAACTTACTTAGGCTAAATGTTATTCAAAGGCAAAATAAAAAAAATAAAGAGATCGTTTTTTAAAGTTTGCACTGTAACATATAGACCACTTTAAAAAAAAACACAAAAAGTTATACTAAAAACATCTAATGATAATACTAAAATAAAAGCGTTTATTTTCTTTGTATTTAACAAAGAAAGAAATATCAGGCATATAATTATTTTTCACACACGTTTTAAAGATTAGCTGCCTTTAGGAGCAAATGTGTGTCCTGTAGAAAAGCCTAAATAGACCAATGGGCCGCTGCCCCCTCTGTTAAGTAGTCTTTCAATCCAAAATAAAGTAGGATTGAGTTATTTCTCTTTTTTTTTCTTCATATCTGCATTGTTTCCCAAAGCCTACTTTGGCCAGACTCATCTTTCACAATAAATTTCCTCTCTCGTCTCTCTCACGTGGTGTACACAGTCGAAATAGGGAATTGTTGTCAAACAGGGCAGATATCTGTGATCTATGGCCTTGAATTTCCATACAGAGTGGGGAGTGAATTATTCTGTTTGGTGTGGTGTAAAATCTTAGTCTTCCACTTACCCGGTGTGTCTCTCTCCGTTTCTCGCAGCGGCTCTGGTGCCGTTTGCAGTCACGCGGCGGATAGGACATCCGTACCAGAACCGGACTCCTCCCAAACGGAAAAAGCCCCGGACGTCCTTCTCGAGGGTTCAGATCTGTGAGCTGGAAAAACGTTTCCACAGACAGAAATACCTGGCCAGCGCCGAGCGGGCAGCCCTGGCAAAGAGTCTGAAGATGACGGACGCGCAGGTCAAAACCTGGTTCCAGAACCGGAGAACCAAGTGGAGGTCGGTAGGAAAGTCCATATTGGGCGTTAGTTGTCTTGACTTTCACTTGTATCTGAGTTTAATCACAATTCACCCGTTTCATCACAATTCACCCGTAGACACCCGGGAGTTCTTCTCTTTTTTCCAAGTCCTGTTTCACCTGTTTCAGACATAACTTTGCTCAGGTGAACCCCACGCGCTTTTTCCGGTTACTTGACCCCAATGACACGGAAACAAAACAAGCTAAACACTAGGGGCAAAACTTTCAAAATAACTTTAAATTGTATTCTTCTTTTTCTCATTCTGTTCTTATGTCAGGATGTATTAAATACAAATTATAAATAATTCCTTAAAATAGCCTACCAAAAATGAAGTTTTTGTTTTTTTTAACTTATTCTTACCAAAACACGAAGACACAGATTTTGCCCTATTCTCTATGATAAATTTCACGTTAAAGAAATGTGTTATGCATCGCTCGTGGCTTATTCTAATTCAAATAAATTACAACTGTTGTTATTTTGCGGCCTATTGTTTTATTTGTATTTATTTTGTTCGTTGTTTTACTTTTTGTCTTTTATTCTGCACAACTCTACCTTTGAACATAAATGAACGTCCATGATGGTTTTTTTTTAATCTTACCTCCTGTCTTCTTTTAGGAGACAGACAGCCGAGGAGCGCGAGGCGGAGCGCCAACAGGCCAATCGGCTCATCCTGCAGCTGCAGCAGTCCGCCCTCCAGAAGTCCCTCAGCGAATCAGCGGTGTCGGACCCACTTTGCGCCCATAACTCCTCCTTGTACGCCCTGCAGAACCTCCAGCCCTGGGCTGAGGAGAGGGAATAGAGCCAAGGCACTACGCTGTAATCAATAATCAGCATCTATTATCGCTGGGAGGGTAAATCCATTCAATTAGGCCCACTTGAGGACAGCAGGACTAACTTTGACCCATGCAATGGGGGGAAAAAAAACAAAGGAAGCAGCCCCATCCATCTGAGGAAAAGAACCTAGTATGAGGGTAAGTGGTGCCTGTCTTCAAGCACAGACTTTTTTTTTGGGAAGATTTCTTCCATCCACAAAAACTACGAGACTTTTTCACACCGAAAAAGGAAACACGACTTTGTCCTTACAATTTCTCGCCACCCTGTTACTGTACTCGTATGCTTGTTCTTATTCTATTTATTAGAATAAAAAGCATATTTACATTTACCTAAAACACATGAAGAAAACATTCCTTCTTTACAGTGGGACATTACGTGACTAAATGGCTTGTGAGTGTTTTTTCCACTCAATGCAGCCCACCAGATTTTGTGATAGTAACCATGAGATGCTCTTTTAAGGGCAGAACACCAGCTAGATTGAGACAAGGCCTGACACACCTTTACTATATGACCTAGGTCAAGAAATGTGTTTTAAATCTATCTTCTCTTCTGTTTTATCACAAGGCTTCACAAAATGCTTGTTTGGACTCATTTTCAATATTCTGGTGCTTAAATCCTTTTTTAAATCTAATTTATAAATGTGCTCTCTCCAGCTACAATCACCTGTACACATGCACAGGTGTGTTGCACAAACTAAGCCTGAGAAATTTGGTGCCTAAAATGTTAACATATGAGGGAATTCTTCAGTGCGCGGCAATAAATGGGAAAATAGATGCGAGGATGGTAGGAGAGAGAAGTGCAAAAATATGAAAGCGGCTGTAAGTTGGGTAATAAAGAGAGTGATGCATGTTCAGTGATGGTGGTGACGTTTTTTCATATGCACATTATCATGCTTTATTTGTGGGCCTAGTCCTCTGGGATGCAGGCACGACTGTACAACTGATTTTGTACTTTCACTGTAAATGTGTAAATAACAGTATAAACCGTTCATGTGACCCTTTTTGTTCTTCCTCTTTATGTTGCGCTTTAAAATTATTGCAAGGTCTTCATACACAATAGTTACAATCTGTGAAAAAGAAAAGGTTATGGATTAACATGGTAAATAATAATACCAGACATGAATTAATTTTGTTTCTTGAAAAGTTTATTGATGAATATAATGATTTTGTATTCTACAACGCACATGATTTTATTCGGACAGTTTTAAGCTGTCTGTTTATCTTCCTGTCTGTCTATGTCTGGGTACATTTGATACGAGCCGGAGTTCTGTCACACTATTGGTAGCACAGTGAGTGGGCATGACAGTAAATCATCTATAAATCTGTGTTTTGTCCTGCTCAATCCTCAACACAATGGCTCTTGTTTGAAACATGGCTTCCATTCCTCCAGAATCAGTGAAAGGTCTCTCTCGTCATCTGTCTTCCCCTTACACTCCCTCCTCCTTTAGCCCCGCTCCGCTGTCTCTCCCTCACAGTGAAACGTTGGTTGCTCTCAGTCAATATTTTTTAACAGACAGAACTGACGAAGAAACTCTCCTCTCAGATACTTGGTCATCTCAAATTGACAGATAGCAGCGTCCACAAGATGAAGCAACATGCTCATAAAGTGACTTAAACATTATTCAGGCTGACAGACACTTTACATAAGGACACCACACACACACACACACACACACACACACACACACACACACACACACATACACACACACGGACAAACACACATGCACGTCCCTGCATTTGTCTGCTTTTTTTTTTTTTTACGCCTGGAAACCTTTAAATGAACTCTTTATTTCATAAAAAGTGTCACATAAAATCATTACAGTTAGGTTTAATTTGACAGAAAGATAGACAGGCACAAATGCTTTATAGAGCGAGAAAAATCCACAAACACCACATTAAATATCTGAAGTTGGGTTGTTATACATTAAAACACTGACAAAAACCACTCTAACACACACGTACACACACACACACGCGCAGACACACACACAAAAGGAACATTAAAGACTGTTGCAAGCTGTCGAGAGACGTAGACTGTCACAAGGAGGACATATTCAGCTCTTGCAAATCTTCACAGGGCTGTGGCTGAATCACATGGATCTAGAAACACACAAGACGTCTCCACTCGGACCTTTGCTTCCCAAACTGTATGTACTTAGAAAGAGTGAACTGCAACAGGGTATTTGTACGGCACACATACTGTACGTTAAACATTCCTCAGGCCTCTGCCCTGCATGCTTCACAATATTGCCCGCATTGTTTTATTGACACAGAAATTCAAGATGAAAAAAGCTGATATTTAAGCCCCATGGTTACATTTATTTGACATTCCTGCTAAGCTGCTTCAAGGAATTCCTCTCCAGCCTGATAGTCTGGTTTAATTTACATGTTTCAGAAAATTATTATTATTATAGAGAATCAGTATTTACACAATGTTCAAAGTGTCTGTCATTGGACAAACAGCAAAAAAATAATAATAGAGAGACAGAGACAAGATCAAACAAAGAGTTTGAGTCTGAAGGACTTCTCCAAAACCAGTGATGGTTTGTCTCCATGGTTTGGTTACAGAAGGAAGTCTCCCATGAAGCTCCGAGGCGACTTTCCCACACTGACCGACGATATCTTTGTTTTTCTCACTTGTTTGACTCTTCTTCCTCTCCATCTTTGTTCTTTTGTGCTCTTATCTCTCGCAGCGTCCACACTTCTAGATGACATTTTCAAAGAGCTGTAGGGACCTCATGATGTTTTCATCCTGTGCAAAGAACATTAAAAGGCTGAAAGGGTTCCTCCAAACATCATTTAATTCAGTTTACTGGCCACAAGGGGGCAGTAAAAGCCTGTAAAAATGTTAGCGTCTTCTCTCCATATTTATATAAAAGCTGGCAAACACTTTAATTAATAGCTAGTATAGGGAGGCTTGCAAAGGAGGATCGTTAGCAAAGAGCCTATGAAGAGGTTTGTGAAACGTTAGTTACATATACACACAGCTTTTACTGCAGGGAAATCACAGTTGTTACCAATTTTACCAATTAAGCTATCATTCATTTTATATTTGGCACATGTTCTGTCTTTTAGTGGTGTAAAGCTAAAAAGGCCCGAGGAAGAAAATAAATATATACCTCTTGACAAGAAAGGATGAATTCATCAAGAGTGACCACACCGTCTCTGTTTTTGTCCATTTTCTGTGAAGAGCAACACCATACTGTCAAGCCATAAGTCTCGAGGATAGTGAGGAAAAATAAAAAGGTAATGATCAAAGAAAAAAACAAACCAAACATCAGTCATTTTGGTAACTTATTTGTTGCTCAGCACTCTTTGCCGTGGTTATTCAGCACTTCTCAAAGATCACCTTAGCTATAGTCACCCTGTTAACTCTGTGATTTATTTCTATTTTTCATATGTTACAGGAAGTTTAGTTTGTTTTCATAACTAAACTAGCACTTGTTTCACTCTTGAAATTGCTAAAAAAAAAAACATTCACATTTTTTCTTTTGCTGAAATGTAAATCATGATTTTTGACTGATGCATGAGGTCTGGTAATTCATGATTTTCATTGCTCGTTTCATTGTTTATTTGACATCAATTATGGACTCAGATACTATTACCCGAAAGAAGGCATCCACATGCTGTTTGGGTGCATCAGTTTTCAAGACGGGGTAAGTGAACTTCCCCATCATGTCGTAAATGGCTCTGACGATGTCCGTCATCTCCTGTCAAACAGAACAGAAGTACATCATCATTTGAAGACGTGCGGAGGTTTAAAGATACACCCACGACGGCAGAAACAAACCCTCACCTCTTTGTTGATGTATCCATCTCTGTTGATGTCGTAAAGGTTGAAGGTCCACTGTAGCTTCTCAGTGATGGTTCCCCTCAGCAGGATGGAGAGAGCTGTTACAAAGTCCTGACCGAGGGAAACAAAATGGAAGAGGACGTTATCTAATAAGTAACTTTGAAAAATAAAAAAAATTGAAATGTGTGAATCCAGCACACCTCAAACTTTATGGAGCCGGTATGTGCTGAGTCAAATGCATTGAACAGGAAATGTGCGTAGGTGCTGGCATCTGCAGGAGAAGAAGAAAACATTTGTTAACACCTTGAGTAGAAACAGTAGGGAGGCAGAACCCCGTATAAAAACACAGAGTGAAACAAACTTTCTCTCTGTACCTCCATGTGGGAAGAACTGTGAGTATATTTGCTTGAAGGTTTCCTCGTTAACAATGCCACTGGGACACTCCTGGAAAGAGAGAAGGCGATAGAAAGACAGGGATGGTGAGCAGGTAGGAGGATTGAACTGCAGATACTGACTTCAGGCAGAATAGAGGTAGATAGATACAGAGTCATGTGGAAAATTAAAGTTGATACATTTCAAATCACATAATTTAGTGTTATCCTTTTGTATGAAGCACAATCATCAACCCCATGACAATAAACTGCAGTAGCAAATTCAGACCTTCTTGCAAGGGTGTCACTGTTGAGTCAAATTTGAACATGGACGCAGGCTTTGTTCAGAAGCTAAATATTTTGTCTTAAATTTCATTAATATGTAAGCGTTTGGTTATAACTTTATAAAGAGTCCAATTAATCACCATTTAGTCACCGTTTTCAGACAGAGGTGGTCGATTTTAAGATGGCAGGTGATGACTCTCTGCCAGAGATTGTATTTGTACTCTTTCTATTTGTCTGGACTTATATCAGTAAGTAACAGTATCTTGGTGTTATAAGAAGATTTTACAGCATGAACTTTGACAAAAGTTTATAGCAATTCAGTAGACTGCCTTTCCCATAAAACGACTGCATTTCAAGCAGAATTCAGATTTCCCTGTTTGTAAATGATTCTTTTAAGCTATTCTCTTCATGTGCTTGCTCAGAAGAGAAACGAGAAAGTGTGAAAATCCCCTCAGAACATGTAGACATTAAATACTTTCTACATACTGTAGAACAAGGGAGAGCAATCTCCTGACCCACACATGGACACTTGTTCGTCACTGTATGTTTCTATGTGGATCATTAAAGTGTATCTTTAGAGTCTCTTACATTCTTGAAGCCCCGATAGAGCACTTGGAGCTCTCTTTTGCTGAAGTTAGTTTGAGCTTCTAACTTGTCAAGGCCCTCCGGCCGATGGCACACCATGGTCACCTCCAAGTCATCGTCAGCTTTGTCTAAAGGAAAACACACAAAACATAACAAGTGAGTGAGAAATCGTAAATATAGGAAGTATGAAAAAAATGTGCATCTCTGTTGTTTTCTATTTAATCTATTTAAAACTTTTCTAAAAGGGAAGGAGAGGAGAGGATGAGAGGTAGAGGTCAGTCTAACAGCTCAATGATCCTCCTCTCACCGGCCCCTTTGATTAACAACTCATTACTCTCCTCGCTGGAGGGGAGGGTACATAGGACAAACCACTGCCTCTGAGACAACACACACACACACACACACACACACACACACACACACACACACACACACACACACACACACACACACACACACACACGGACATTCTCATAGTGCCGTTAGGTGAATGTAACAGCATAAAAGACACCTACCCTCTCTCCATCTTAGACTCTCTCTCTCTTTTTTGCTCGAGCGAGCACACACTGCCTAAAGCAATCTTCAATATCATAATTATGCATACTGTTATAACTGTGCATAATTTAATAGAATTGTAATAAAAACTCAGAATATGATAAAAGGTCATAATGTGCAGTAGTAAAATGCAAATACAAGAAAAAAGAGGAAGAAAAAGTTATTGGTTGTTAAGTAATAATATGGTACATTAAATGAATATCATTTCAGATTTATGACTGATTGTTCATCACTGACCCATCTTAACCTGTCCAGTTTATAAGTTATAGAAAGACCTGCAGTTATCATCTTCCCCTGCTTCATTGTATATCTTTCTGTGGCAGTTTCATGTGCATACACTCACTGATGTGTCAGTAAAAAGTGATGCCGGTGAAAACCTGTTATCATTTTTAAAAGCTGTTTTCACCCCCAAAGCGCCATGTAGATGTCCTCCTTCTTTTTTCCAAGCATAGTCATTATGGTTTAACAGAACTGTCAGTGGCCGATGTTCACCTGCTCTCTCCAAACTTTGATCAGTGAATTGAAACAGACAGTAGTTTAAAAAAACTGCGATACAATCAGAGCATGCTGTAGTCTTTTTCTGAGCTTCTCTTCTGTTACAATGAAGTGTCACAGAGGGCAGCGTTCACACTGTCCTTGGCAACACAGATTTTGAAACATTACCAGTCTTGAAATAGAAACATTTATTTCGGTGTGACCAGACCATTAGTGCTTTGCAAAGCTTCATTACACCGACACCTCTTCCGTTCTGTTCTCTAAGTGAGTTAAGGTCAGCATTTAAACTGTGCTATCAAAGGCAACCCAATTTCATAGATCAGTAGAATATTTCATAACTGCGTAGAAGTGCAGCCACAAGAGCAAACTTGTTTTTAATTGTTTAATGATGTTGCATCCAGTTAAACTGAACTAAACTCATCACCAAAATGTGGCACTGCAGATACTACAGGATGTCATTATATTGCAATACAAAATAAAATTAATTTTACATTTCAAATTAGTCAGGATAAAATAAAATAACAATTTATACTACCCAGCAAGAGCTCATTACGCTGTGGCCGCTAATTCTTACATAATGGGAGCATAATTAGATGATGACTCTGTAGAACTTCTGTTGAGTTGTTTTGCAGTCATTCTTTTTAGATCTACTTCATATACACACACACACACACACAGATTTTTCATATCTATTGTCCCTATATTCTTCAGGTATATTTTACAGTATATGGCACATATTCTATATATTGCATTTACAGTTCAGGGTGTTGTGTATTATAACCAATACTCTGTAGAAGTGGGGGAAAAAAGACAGCTAAAAAACCCTTCACACCAGCACATAGTTAGTTGGTTTTGACCGCACACTTTGGTTGGTTGATATGTGAGAAGATAAGATAAGATAAGATAAGATAAGACACTTTATTGTCATTGTATGCGATACAACAAAATTTGGTTGGTGACAAACAGCCCAGCAGCGATCTATGAGATAAAAATAAGATACAAATAAGATAAAAAATATATTCAAACAGCAGGTTAGGCACATACAACAGCACACAATATATACAAAAAGTACAGGTTCATGGTACATGTGCACCATAGATTTAAAGATTAGGCACTTCTCTGAAAATGCTTCACTGCAATTCTATTGTCTGCTTAAAACCTCAACGCCACCTTCACAGTCTCACACAGCGCTTTTACCAAAAACTACCACCGCACAGAACGTCCCATCTCTAGGTAGCTACACCTCAAGACTTAGCATGGGTGTTTTTTAGAGTCTAGTACGTCCACCATTATTAAGATTTTCAGATCTTGTATAAGGAGAGTGCACATTAGTTCTAAAACAGATTTAAAAGCTCTTTAAAGCCAATGTGTATTTTTTGCATATAAAACAAAAGTGATTGACTCAAGTATGACACAAAAACTAGAATAAGAATCAGTTATAGCAAACCTTCCTTTTTTCCTTAAAAGGTGAATAAAAATATTATGATCAAAGACAAAATATTATACATTTAGCAATGTTTTGTCATTGAAAAGCGATGATTTTCTATGAATGGCAGTCCATTTCTTCCATATATTGCTCTTACATGACAAATCAGTGTAGATTGCTTTTCAGCAGTGGTAACACAACTCCTCAATACTATGCTACTTCTGTTAGCTATTCATGAGGGTGGTAGAAGTTTAATACTCACTGACTCACCATCCACAGTGATGACTCCTAATAGGTGCAGCATTTTGACGGCCCCACAGCACAGCAGAATAATGGCTATAGTGTGTAAGCTGTTCTCACTCTGTGGCTCTTTTTCCATTTTAAAGTCCTTCTTTCTTTCCACTAACCTTTAATTCCTATACTCCTTTCAGGTTTTTAATGTAAGCGTTATACCAATTTACTCTACACTTTTAAGTTTAGTCCCGCTTTAGACTATGTACAAGTTCTAACAATATCTTTCCTTCTGTTAAACGTCCTATCCATCCTGCTCCTCCCACAGTGAGATCAGCACTCACCTGCCTTTCTCTAGCTCATTCTTTTTATCCCCCTGTCTCTCGACTCCCTGGGGCATCTCCCTCTCTTATCCTGACCCTTCCCTCATCCCTTCCTTCTCTCCTCTCCCCCACTATTACAGTCATTGTGTCCTTCACTCTCAGAAAACAGAGCCTCGACTACAGAGTCTGACCTGAGCCAACTGTAACAATGATAAACTCTCCTTCTACTGTATGACCCTGTGTGTGTGTGTGTGTGTGTGTGTGTGTGTATGTGTGTGTGTGTGTGTGTGTGTGTGCATGTGCAGTTCAGCACTTGATTAATTGCCTCCATTAAGACACACACTCATCCCCAGACAACTGAAGGCTTAATTTACTACAAAGTCACTTCTCAAACTAAACATGGCTCAGTCCTCTAAGGTGACTTACTCTACAGTAAACAACACTTTATATAAATCATTAACTATGAATACACCCAGTGAGATGACATGATCCATCCTAATCTGAGAGGACTTTATTTAGACATTATAATGTAAGCAGTTTGTCTAAAGTGAGGAAAGAGATCAACTTGGCTTTATAACCTGAAATGACTTGATTCTACCAGCAGGGGGAAGCAGACACAAACACAGAGGACACCAGCGTGTGTGTACATTTGTATTAAACTCTTCATTACATGTTACACTTCAGATTTAGCTCAAATGTTCAGTAATGGTGAGATAATACTCAGAAAATCTGAAAGTCTTTTTCACATCAAATGTGCTGTGTTCTTAATGAATAAAGAATTTGTGGTTCGGTGAAACATGTTTGAAAATCCCACTTAAATTAGCATGACATATTTTCTGGAGTATCTCTTCGCTGTGTCCAGCAGCTGGCACTAATTCATCATCTTAAAGCAGGTGTTGAAGAAGCAGATGAGTTAACCTGACGAGCTGGAGTGGAGCTGCTGACTCACAGACAGCAGGTGGCTCTGCAGGACCAAAACGTTTCACACTGAGTTGCCAATTTAACCTTGCGATAACTGTGGCAGCAGTGCTTGGTAAATTAAATGTAGTAGCAAGAGTCACATTTAATTTAATTTTCCAGATATTTAAAAGATGCCCAGTAGTGTAAACATCACTTGATAGGGATGATTAAGAACAAATTGTATTTGTTTAAGTAATCAACCTTCAGCTGTGTCCTGCTGTGACCAATCAGCAACAATTCACAGACACAGCAAATGAGAAGTAACTCCTGCCACAGTGTATCCACACGAACAAGATCTTAAGGATACTATTCTAAATGATCCAAAGGCATACTTCTTTCCATCCAACCATTTATATATTTTCTTCTGCTTATTTGCCCAAGGTCAGCACCAGGTTAAGGAAGTTACCTCCACACTTCCCTCTCCCAAGCGAACTTCTCAAGCTCCTCATTGGGTATCCTCAGGCATTCCTCAGCCAGATGGGATATATCATCTCTCCAACAAGCTCTGGGTATACCTCAGGGACTCTTCCGAGTGCCCTGAAATCTCCCAAGGCAATAGCAAAGACGGCAT
Organism: Labrus bergylta; assembly: GCF_963930695.1. Lineage (NCBI taxonomy): Eukaryota > Metazoa > Chordata > Actinopteri > Labriformes > Labridae > Labrus > Labrus bergylta. The sequence continues at coordinate 15,731,238 of NC_089203.1, read as the reverse complement.
CCTGTTCAGATGTCTAACCATCTCAACTGGCAACGTTCAATGCAGAGGAGTAGCAGCTCTTCTCAGAGCTCCCTCCCGATGCTCGAGCTTAGACCTTATCTCTAGATTGAGCCCAGCGTCCCTGCGGAGGAAACTCATTTTGGCTACTTGTATCTAGAAATCGTATTATTTGGTCATTACCTAAAGCTTATGGTCAAAGTAGAGCTGCACCGATTGCAATCTATTTGACAAATGCTCTCTTAATCCCTCAATATAACTCATTGATAAATCAAATAAGAGAAACAGAGAACTTGAATACTTCCCTCTCTTCAGCTGCATTCTCCCTGGCTTTTGAATGATTTATGAATAACCCAATAAATAACAATGGTTGACTATTTCATTAGGCTATTGCAATCTTCCACCTGTCTTCCTCTGTTTCTCGCTGCTTTGGTGAAAAGAATCCGTTGAAATGTAGACTGGACTAGCACCATGACCCCCTATCAACCATGTATGAGTAAAGAACCTGTACAATGTTCCATTATCATTTTTAGGTTCGACCTACCAGAGTCTCCTTTCCAGTACACTTGAATAATCTTTCACAAGAAAACCGATAAGTGTGATACTATACTGATCCCCCATTTTGAAAATGAGCAATATCACTCCTGCCACCGCACAAGCAGTGTCATAACTCGCCTTCTGTTATCGTGGCTTTGAACATGACCACACTCTTTCCCAAGATGGTCAGAAATCATGAAGAGAAACTTGGGATGTATATTACCTCAAAGCCGACCTTTAACAGATAGAAAATAGTTAATGTGGCCTCAGTATGCATTTGTGAATGCATTTATTAGTTCATGTATATGGCCTGTTTCATACAAAAAGATGTCCTGCTATGTGCATTGATTTAAAAAAAAGACCTGTAGAAATACAAATATTGACATTGAAATGAGAACCTGATGAAAACTGTTTTAACAACATGTTTTCTTCTAATGGAAATGCCAGCTGGCTGTGGTTGGGACAAACTTTTAAGCGAGTCTGACTTTCCAACAAAACACTTTACTAACAGTGTCTTCAAAGGGAAACTCTAATTAAATATTAAATAAAAGGGACCCATAACCCACTGGGCTTTTGCCTGTAAATCTGTCAGTGGATAGTGAACTATTATGGATTTTGGCTATCAGTCGATGTCCACAGGAAGCACCCTGTTCCTCCTCTTACTATCTAGGAGTAATTTGCATTTAAGTGCACTGTACTCTTGGGTGAAAAAATTAAATGGAAAGTTTTTTGATCCAGGAGAGCGCTTGTAAAACTAAATGCAGTGCTGTTTTCTGATCCAAAACGGAGTCTGCAAACTCTGCAGGTTAGGAAACCCAAAGCTAAACCTCCATTTGTTACACAAGCTATTAAAAGCCATGGAGTTTGACAGTGACCAAAAGCCTGCACTCTTTTCTTTCAGAGTTTGGCCTCAGTGGCCTGAGCTGTAAGCAAAGATAGACTGCCCGTCACTCTATCGGAGACAGAGAGCGGTCACAAAAAATACTTACAACAAACACATTTCCTCTGGCCCAGAAACAGGATTTAAATACTCCTGCCTCTGGTATTTAATGTTAGCTCTAATTTCTTCCCCAATTCTTATCTCCCTCACTCTGCCAAAATCTCCCCTCATTCAGCGCCTCCATCTCTGCCATGCTCTCTCTTTCCTTCTCGTACTGTGTCCTGTAATCCTTGCCAGAGAGCAAGTAATTTGCATAATCTGAATTAGCCTAATCTGCGGTCCGGGCAGCAATGAAGAGGGCTCTCTCTCACCGGCCTCTTTAAGGATGTAGAGAGCTCTTGTAAGAAAGTAGCAGCTCTGCTGGCCATGGGCTCCCTGGAGGTATAGGTATGGAGGAAGTATCATAAAAATAGACTTCAGCTGCAACATTTCTTCTAACACACACACACACACACACACACACACACACACACACACACACACACACACACTTCAGCACCAAGAAAGCTACACAACATTATCATGTTCCACAGCGTGAAATCAAGCTCTCATTCCGAGACGCATTGTTTTCCACGCTCAAGCCGATGGACACGGGGGCCAATCCATGACCGGCCTATGAGCCAACAGTTCATTGAATTTCCGATGTCGTGCTTTGGTTGAAAAGACACACAAACCCAAACACACACGCTTCAGCACACAAGTAGAGAGCCCCATGCATCCAGCCGCACACTATTAAACAAGAAATACATGAACACAATATTTCCAGGGTCACAGATAAAACAGTTAGCACCCGTGTGCTTTAGATAAGCAACACACTCCCATGCTTGTATGCGCACACACACATATATCTGTTTGCTGATAATCCTTAGCTTGTGAAGCAGGACAGGAGGGCATAAGAGTGTTTGGAGTGCTGTGTTTATGTGTACATAAGACAAAGACACACACACACACACACACACACACACACACACAAAGAATTCCACCTAAAGTCACTGCCTCACATATTGCATCGATGCGCCAACGTTGATTGAAAGGGAGTCAAATATAAATTAGTTACACACAAAAGTGATTTTTGAGTAAATACATGTCTAGACACAGAATCTGCAAAAACACACGTAAATACACATTTACACACGAACACAAATGACTGGATGCCAGGAGACGAGAATGATGAGATGACTTAATAAGCACTCACACTAGCTAATGGGAGCGTGGGTGATGGAGAAAGGGAGAAAATGAGAGGAAGAATGGAGGCATAAATGAGAGAGAGGAGAGCGGTATTGTGATGAGGCTGCCAGGAGCAGATTGTGGTGATGGCATGTGAGAGTGAGGTTTGGGAAATTAAAAGTAAGATAAAGGGAAACAAGCGTGGAGATGGAGTGGGAGGCAGATAACAGGGAGAGGAAAAAGCAGCAGGGTTAAAATAACAGAAAGAGACGTGAAAAACAACAACAAGAGAAGGTTTAGGGATGGAGAAGCATAAAAAATGCAGGATATGAAGATGAGTAGCATGGAAAGGAGAGAGAGAAGATTGAGACAACATTGCTGCAGGGAGTAAGTGAGGAAGAGGCTGTAGAGAAATGAAGAATTCACCCGGGAAGGGAGAAAAATGCCAGGAGAAAATTAAGCTTGAGAGATGAGTTGTCAGAGGCCACTATACGAAAGATTAGAGGGAAAACAGCTGCCTGATGCCAGACAAAACCAGGCAGACAACACAACAGGTAGGAGGAAACTACAACCAAAGGATGTCAAAGAAAAACAAGAAAACTTGACAGGAAACAAAGATAGTCGAGAGAACAGCAGGCAGCTTGATAGAAACAGACAGTTTAGACAAGCCCAAATGCAAATAGTCTTCCAGGCGCAGAATGCAAACACAGGGCTTTTTTTTTCTTTATCGCTTGTGCTTAAGGATCAATCATGTAGGCATCTAATCTAACAATATTAGAGCCATGCACTGACTTCCCTCTCAATGTGTCTGTCAGTGTCATGATCCCGGATCAGAACTTATCTGCAACCCCACAGAAGAGGCGGCTGCACACATACAAGCCCTGCGGCACTAATCCTGCATACAGCCAACATGTTGTGCGGGAGGGAGAGAGAGAGAGAGCGAGAGAGACGCTCAAGCACCATAATACTACACCAGAATTATAAACAACCTCCAAATAGCTCTGGCTCCACTTCCCATTATTTCACATCTTTTGCAAGGGCATTTGTGGAAGGGGAGAAAAAAAAAAAAACGTTTTGTTTTCATTCTGCAGGGAGAGTCATATTTCACACGTTTGCACAATGTGAGCGCCTCTCCAACCACCTCATTATTCAAAATAGCAACAAATTTACGCCGAGCCTTTTAAAAACCTACAGGGAGAGGTGTTTGTTTGAGCCCACGGAGGGAAAAAAACAAAAAAAAGAACCTGATTCAAAAGATGAAACGAGCCATATGCAGTCACTTGGAAAATATCCTGTATGGCCTAATTTGCTCTGGCAAACCAGTAATAGCCTGCCGCAACAGATATGTTTAAATGAGTACACAGTATTAATAGAGGGTATTTTCATTGGCAATGACCTCCTGCTTACTGTGCCCATTCATTGGAGCAACCAGCTTGTATTTGTTAGATTTTTTTTTATAAATGTGTTTTGCAGGTTTTTATCAGGATGAGGTAGTAAAACGTTTCTGCAACAGGTCATCATAGAAAAACCTCCCTCTGCTCCATCAGCATATTCACATCTCCCACTATTCCCTCTCTTTCACATGGCCTTGACTTACTTAGGAATACCCCAATCTCATCAAAGCCCCACCAGCACCATAACCGCCGCCAACACCCTCCCACCCCAAAACTGACATCTTTTGTTGCCATGGCTACCGTGCTTCCAAGGTAACAGCAAGACAGAAAAGCAGTGTGTGAGCAGAGTGACAAATACCTTGGACATGTGTGTGTTTACCAGCACCCTCAGCCCCCCTCTTTAACACACACAGACTCAAACACACATACATAAAAACGCTGAATCAAATACAGTAAAAAAAAAAAAAGAATTCTCCTTCCCTGGTTTATCTGGCAGAAAAAGATGAGCTCAGCATCACATGAGTAAACACACACACTGTCACACTTTGTGATAGAAGAAAAACATTAAAGACTTATTTTCCACCAGGAACACCTGTTGTCCCCCTCTCACCTCCACCCTCTTCCACACAGACACACACACACACACACACACACACGCACGCACACGTACACACACACACGCACGCACACACACACACCCACACACACACACACACACACACACACACCGAGCACACCATATGTTCTCTTTCTTTCACTGCATCTTAAAGGACATAGCAGCAGTTATTAATCTTTGATCTTCAGCTCGCTCTCGTCGTTTGTTTCACCTAGAAAACATCAGATATGAAGGTGAAAGTTTTCCTGTTGCACACACGTGTGCATGCAGGTGTGTTAAAGAGAGAAAAAAGAGGCGTAGTGTGTTGATAAGGGTATCTGATTGTATGCAAATAAAAGTGCATGTGAGTTTGTTTATGAAAGTGTGTGTGTGTGTATCCCCTCACCCCTGGACGGCCTTCTCTGCTGCTTGGTCTGCATGGTCAGCGTACCCACCACAGCCCCCATGTTTGCAGTCGTCGTCGTGGAAACAAGCGTGTCTGTATGCTGAAGTCTGTAACTCTTTGTGACGTGTTTGGACGGCTACAACACACGCACACACACGTACATACACACGCTACCCTCAAGCGCCTTTCCTCCTCTTTCCCTCCTCAGCAGAATCCCTCCGTCTCTCTTTCCTCCTTTACTTTCTCACTCCTTTCCACCATGCTCCTCCTCTCTCTCTCTATCTCTCTCTCTCTCTCTCTCTCCCCCCTTTTCTTCCCCCCACGCTCTCCCACTCTCACTCCCTCCCATTTTCTTTGTTTTTCATGAGGGGTTGTAGCCTCCCTCTCTCTCTCTCTCTCTCCCTCCCTCCTACCTTTACCCACAAGCCAAAAGCCCGAGCCGAGCATCAGTGATTCACCGTGAAATCGGCAGGATGTTGATTCACTGAATTATAAAAAAAATATGAGGCTACCCATTGATTTGTAAATGATGACACAGCGTGAATCACTCTGCAAGAAAAACAACAAACATGCCCTGTTGCATTTCACACCTAAATACATCTGTCTTCCTCTAATGGAGCACAAATATGCAAATACATACCGGCTGATATATTGACTGCTGAGGTAAATATGAATTATGGAGGGAGGTGAACATGTGCATGTGACAAAATTCAGGAGAAACTCTGTGCATCTTTCATTTTTTCCCCTCAACATCACAGTTTGTTCATGAAAAGGCCACTTCAATCCATCACCACCTCCGTTCACTCCATCCATCATCCCTGTTCAACCATCCATAATACCCCCACATACACACACACATACACATGCTTACAGGGGACGGATAATGGGTCCAAGAGAGTGTGTGTTCACTGTTAGATCGGCTTCTTGGGCAGGGAGGAAAGAGGGAAGAGAGATGGGCAGGCGGCAAGGAAAAAAGGGAAAAGGCTTAAAGTCAAGGAAGCGAGAGGAGCAAGACATTAAAATCCGGAAAGGCAGAAGAAGAATAGTATATTTAATCGTGTGAAGTAGAAGATTTAGGACAAGTGGCAGATAACACTGCAGGATGGTGTGCCTTAGCCTGTTCAAGCTACACACACACGCACACAGCAGAAGAAGAAATCACATTTTAATTACAGCTCGATCAATACAAACGAGGTTCATGGTGTGACGCGATGAAAGTACAAACAGATAAATTGGAAGCCAGTTACAGATGACAAACAACCTGTTGTGCTTGTAACAGGCACATCCAAAACATTTCAAGCAGGGCTGGAAGTAGAGGCCAGATCCTTTAATTAAAGAAGCAACAGGTCAAAGTCTGACATTTGAAATTAAACCCAATTCATGTTCATTTTATAGAATCAACAGTAAAAATCTCCTAAAGCATCAAAAGTTAAATGAAACGGCCTCCACTTTATTTTAAACACACATATAATGTCTTTGATCTTAATACACCTGTTCTGCAAAAGACTACTTTTGTGATGCTTTTTGTTGATATTGTTTTCAAGGTGTTCATTCTGTGCAGTTAGGATTTTGTTGTGCTGAACTGCATTATATTCAGACGCCTTTGTACATGTTTCAAACTTAAGTATGTAAATAGGAAGGACAGAAACATTAGAAACACATCTAAATATCATGTGACTCCTGCAACACCAGATTGAACTCCATCCTCATGAATATCTAGGGACGGGCATTGCAAATTATAGCTTAGGCTATAAATGCTCTAGTCTGTGGCAACGGTTTACTTTCTCCATACTATACACCTATACAAATAAACATGAATGGAGGCTAACCATATCAGTAGGCCTACACATATTTAACAATGTACAAAAACTGAACATTGAACATTTTGTGAAGATAGTTTTAATGGCAAAGCTGTTGTAAAGACTTCTGCATGTGTACCGTATAAAGGGCCAACGGATAGAAATGTACCAAAAGTGTTCATCATTCATTCATGTGAAACAAGCATTTTCATGTTTTTGCTTGTCAAGGTCGAACAATCATCTTTGTGTACTGGTTCCTCCGTTTTAATGTTCTTATAAAAGGGGGTCTGCGAAGTAACAGGCAACTTAATATTTGAAATGAATGTAGAGGAGAGAGCAGTGTTGGTGTCAGACAACACAATCACACACTGGACTGGATTTTGCGGCTGAGCTTTGAACATTAAAGCGTCCAGCCTGAGGACAAAACATGTAAAACTGTCATTGTCAGTACTGATCAAAGTTTCAGTCTTTTTCAAGGACAAAAACAAATCTTTTTTTCCCCCACAAAATGAGCAGAGATATTGTCAAAAAGAGAAACGACTGCTACTGCTCATGATGCATATGTCAGGTTTTAAAGCTCAGTTGTCAGTCGTGGATTTGGAGAATGGACACATTGTCATTTTATATCAAGCTATAGCAGTCCATAAAAATGCTTCTGTGATTGTGGCAACTGCTCCGGATATGAGGCACTTTTTTGTCTGCTGCTGATGAATAATAAACGAGGTGTGATTGTTAGGGAGCCATATGGGAAGATTTAGCTGCGAATATTTAGTTTGGTGAGTAAAAAAATCTGCAATCTGCTTCAGCTGAAATGTGCTCATGAATGCTCGGATGTGTTGTTTGACTTTTTTTTCACAAGAGCGAGAGAGACAGAATGGACAGCAGTGGGGAGTAATGCCTCCTTTCACCCTGCCTGCACACACACTCACACACACAGAAGCACACACACAGAAGCACACACAGAGAAGCACACATATGTACGCATGTTCATTTTACACGCGCACCAGTAGGGAAGAGAGAATGTCTGATCATAGGATGAGGTCTCTGTGGACGCATTTGACATCTTGCTCTATACACACAAACACACACACAAGCCGCTCACCCTCTTTGCTTTTTCTGCTGTATAACACACTGTCTGAGTTGTGCCTGTAGGAATTCACAGCCCATCAAAGTGATTCCTCGCTATCTTCACTGCACCCTGCTTCATCTTTAGCCTTAAACCATATCTATCCATCTTTCTCCCCCCTCTCATCTATGAATTTGTCTGCAGGCATTCGGCCTGCCCTGATACACCCTTATCCAGCGATCTTGCCTTATAAATCTCTGGAACATATCAGCCCGGTGTTCTTGTCGTTTCAAATACTGTTCCCTGCTTGTTCCTCTCTCACATCTTCATCCCTCTCCATCTCCCTGCGGTCCCTGACAGGGCTGCTTCCACACTGACAGAAATCTTTCTCCTTCAAGTAATCATTGCAAAGTCGGTCTGTAGTGCTAAGAGAAACAGCACGGGTAAGTGTGTTTTTCCGAGTGTGTGCTTGAGTGTACAACAGGCTGCCAAAATTGCCGGGTATTTCCCTGATGGCATGTGAGGGAAAGCGCTGTTTCGCAAGAACCCTTGCCTCACTGGCAAGCTAGAACAGCTAGAACTGGAAGAGTATGGAAGGCAGTATATAAGGGGGAAGGAAAAAAAAATGGCCGAGATGGAAACATATTTGGCAATAAAAGATGAAAAATGGAGAGTTAGGAAGCGCGTCAGGAAAGCTTCCAGCTGGAGATTATAGAGTGCGATGCAGAGAGCGAAAGAGAAAGAAAGAAGTGGGTAACAAGAGCCAGGAGAGTGGGCGAGTGGCATCACAAGAAAGAAAAGGCAGCGGAGAGAGCAAGTGGGACATGCAAACACTACATTTGCAGAGGGGAAGGTGGAAGAACAAAGAGGATAAAGGGGGGTGGGGGGGACGAGGAAGCAAGTGTGGTAGAAAATGAATCTCTAAAGATCTTTATTAAGATTAAACCGCCGGATAGAGGCTTCAGAAAATCAGCTCAGCTTTTAAAAGCAGCACATTCAGACCAACCTCAGTGCTATGCTGCAGCCCAGAACATAAAAACTCCCCCTTTGCCTACTAAGAGGTTCAGGACATAGACTATGGATCTATAATGTTTCATTGACACACAGCTTTGGTCATATCTAATTCAACACTAATATGTGCTGTCCAAATGAATTCCCACAGTCGCTCCTCTGTATCTTTATTAGTGGAAACACACTGAGCCTCTCGCTAGCTCCCATTACATTATGAAAAGAGAATAATTAAAGGCTTCTCTGCTATTGATCTGTCATCATCCAGGGAGAGGAGGAACGGAGAGAAAGATGGACTGAGAGGGGAAGTAAGGGCAAAGCTGAATGGAGAAATAGTGATGAAGGGGTTTGTAAAAGAGGAAAAAAGAGAAGCAACGCACAAAGTAGGGCAGAAGTGTGGAGTGTGAAAAAGCAGGAGATAAAGCCTTATTGCAAGATGGAGGGTGATTTAAGAGGGAATCAATGAGAAAACTATAGAAAGACAGCAACAGAGAGGGAAGCACTGCGCACAGGGAACAGAGTTGTTTTCCTCATCGACACACTTTCCGCTCCATCGTTATTCTCAGAGCTAAGTAGTTTGGCATGGGATGTGATGTCTTAGTTAACACACACACACACACGCACACACACACACACGCACACACACACACACACACACACACGTACACACACACACACACGCACACACACACTCTGGCAGGTGGTGGAAGAAGCAGGGAAACACTCATCAGGATTTGAGCGGCTGTGTATAGATTTTTTCTGCAGAATTTTTAAAGGGACAGCTAATGTCCGTCCTTAAAGAATAAAATGGTCATATACTATAAAAGATGGCGAATTGATACCCAGACAAAAATAATCATTAGAGTAGATGTCATTGTGTACAGTTGTTGGCTTGCTATTCCAAGTAAATGACACGGCAGTGCTTACAAAGACACAGTAATACATCATTGATTATTTACAGCAAAATCAGCAGCACACATACACACAAATACACACACACATCCTAGTTTGATAACATACGTTTTGTTGTTTATTCCCGTGTCAGATAGTTCTGACATCAGAGCAGAGAAAGAAGCAGTAAGATATCACGCTGTCGACTGTGTTTAATGTCTCTGAAAGGCATGATTAATGTGCTCGGTTTCTTATTGTAACTCACACATTCAGTCAAGGTTTCTTTAACTCTGCAGATAATTAAAGCTGCTCTTCTGTCTCTGTCCCGCCTTCACACTGCAACAGACTCTGCAGTTTACTCAATTCAAACTCTCAGATGTAGATTTTCTCGTCTGCACTGGGTCTTAGACAGACGGATCTTCCTTTGATAATTGAGAAAAACAAAATAAAAAACAGATGATAAAGTTTGCCTCGTTCGTCTGCTGTCCTATTTAAAAGTTTAAAAAAGTTTTCTTTTGTTTTGCACAAGAAACAGCTCCTGCCTGGCTTAATTAATATAATGAATATGAAGATAGAAATAATCATCTCTTGTGTTTCACCTTGTATCCCCTTCACACCTTCCATGGTTTTCTTACACAGATACAGTTTGAATAAAAAATACAAAATGCTCAAAATCCAGGCAAAAACATCAAATCACATATTTGCAATAAAAGTGTGTACTAAAAAGTGTTTAAAATATTGTATACTCTTTGAAAAACTTATTTAGGCATGCAGGCTTTATGTCCAGTGACAGACGATAATAATCAATTGGGGTTTGATAATCCACTGTGGTGTGTATGATGTGTAGGGTTACATTGGCAACATCTACAGTTTGTACCCTGAGCCTTATTTCAGTTGTCAAATTAATTAAGCTCAAGTGATGAGCGTCACCGCTGTAAAGACTGAGCATGCTGGCCTAACATTACACTCTGAGCTAAGTAGCTATCTATATTCATCATCTGCATTTCTCACATTGGCTCCTGTACCACAGAGCCTGAAGGCAAGCAAAGGGCTGAGCTGTCTGCAGAGATACATTGCTTGGGAAATGTTGATTATCTTTGAGCCAAGCCAACGATTTGGCAGCAAATCATATGCAAATATAGCATTATAATTTATATTGATTTTTTATTTAAAAGGATGCTTGAAAGTGGGTTTAATTTGCAACAGTGAGACATCAAAGAGGATCTTAGATGAAGGGCATTTTTAAAAATGGAAATGATGCTTCCTGTAAAATTCTACAGATTATAAACAAGAGTGTTGAGAAACAGAAGATATAAGGTTGTAATTTCATTATTTCATCATTTCACGTCTTCACCCAGTCACACACAAACAACCACATGCACACATGAGATTATTTAGGAATTTGTCTTCATGTTTCCATGTGCCTAATAATGCTCTTATTGCTGTCCTAATTGGCCCTTTTGGTGCACTTCTTTTGATGTGCGGGGATGAGAGAGAGGGGTGGAAACTATAAAGCCTATTAAAGAAACGGTCTTCCTCGTCCCTCAGTTCTTTTAGCCCTGTGGCAGATTGAGAAGCTGAAACAAACACACTTTTCCTCCAACAGACCCACATACACACGTCTATTTACATTTATCCTTCAGACCACAACTAAAACTCAGCATGAAAGCATAAAGCAGTCGAAGTTATCTTCAGAGTTAAACAAGGCCTTCTTCTGTGCAACACTCTGAACACAAAGATGTGAGGGTTCAAGAGAGCGAAAAGAGACAGAAGCCTGAGATAAAGAGCTCGCAGAAGACGCCCTGGATCATAAAGAGAACATCTCTGGAAATAGCAAAGAAAAAGTTGAAGGGAGAAACACATACAAGACAAAAAAAAGTTGAGGTGAAATGAGGTGAGAGTGAGCAAGACAAATATAGGGAGAGTGGAAATCCACTTGACAGAGGGAGAGAGTGGAGAGAAATGAAAGAAGAGGCAAAAAACAAATGGAGTAAATGGACAGGGAGATGAATGTGTTGGGGAGGTGCAGGTTTTTGTAGTTTATTACACGACCCCTGGGAAATATTTTATATCAGCAGAGCAGTTTGTGCACAGTGACAGTGGATAAATTTCTTTCTTTTTTCGCCCCAGGTGGAGACAGATAATTGTAGATAAATTCCTTAGTGCCAACCTATGGCCATATGGGCTGTTCAGGGCATCAGCTAATATTTCAACTCTCTGTTTACACAGAGGGAAAGCCAGAACTGTATGTAGACCTTAGCATCAGTTTGGCTTCATTCTTATTAAAGCCAAAAACACCTGTTGCTGTTTAGTCACCTCATTATTAGTCAATTTAGTCTTTTAATATGAACTGCTGAATGGGACTGTAAATGGACTACAGTTGTATAGAGCTTTCAAAACACAGCACTGAACAGAGTCTCTCTCATTCAGCATGCACAGGACTGAGCACAGGAGTGTAAATATGGAGAGGAACATTATGCAACAATTTGTATTTTTTGCAACTTGACGCCACAACTGTTTTGGAGTGCAGTTCACCCTCTTAAAAGCCAGTCTGACATTTTCACTCTCTTGCTTGGCCACTTACTCCGTGAACGTGCTTTTTAAGTCTTTTCTCGACTTGAATCTCCTCGCTCGTAATACTGAGCTAAGAATGGTAACTGGAAAAATGTACCTTTGCGCTTTTAGCCGCTAAGCAATACCGTAAGGCTCTCTGCATTTCTCTCAGGAGATCATATCCACTTAACCCAAGTTACAAAATGAAAGATCAGGGTGCTGAGAGGGGAATGAAAGATTAATCAATCCAACTGTTACACGCAATGTATCAAACAATGATTCAAAAGCTTTGACAACTGTATTTTGAAACATAAATATTTGTATAATGTTGTTTTTATAGACAATAGCTCTATCTCTGGGCCACCAAAAGCTTAAATAATGGAAAAACTTGGGAGGCATACCTCTCACTCCTCAGAAAATCAATGATCAGTCAGTGGTCAACAGTTGTCCCCTAAATAAAGCATTGTGTACCACTTGTACCTGGGGTAAATACAGTGTCTAACAAACCACAAGGGTGTCTCCTTTAAATCCATTAAATATTTATAGTGTACTTAGTCAGATATTTTCAAGAAAGATGATTTCAGAATATCCTGATGTCCTATTATGCTTACAATACTGTAACACCATCAGTGAGGGGGCATTGCTGAATGTCGTCCCTCTCACTACTAAGTCTATTGTCTGTCTCTACTAATATATATTTTTTTGATTTATCTTTACATCCCTTTAGAAGGTCCCAACCTCCAGGTTTTCCCTAACGACCTGCTCATTCAAAGCTGTAAATGTCGGTTGGCTTTTCTTCTTTTTTACAGAGCAGAATAATAAACCTTCCTGCAGGTGTCAACAGAGACCTTGAAAAGATGTGAGTTCGCTTTCTGCTTTCAAAAATAACAAACATCTATTGGAGGTCTAAAACCCATTTGTATATTACTACTTATCATCGTTACGTCTCTCGCTTCTGCATTATATATTGAGCCGAATTGAAAATGTGGTCTTGATTTCCTCAATTAACGAAAACACGTCTAAATCCTAAAATGTGTGTTTTGAGTCCTTAGCAGGATGTCAAGTCCAATCCAAACTACCTGTTTTTATTGAAATAGTTAGTACATCCATTTTATAGGAATAATACATGTTTTTGATCATACTGTTTTTGTTGAACACATTTGATTACCAACCTCTAAATGGGATCATTTGAGGCACCATCTGTTGACTTCCGATAATATCTTCCTCAAAATTCATCTGCTGTTACCAGAAAATGTAACATATGGCAAAGAATTAATCCAAGTTCAGAATGGTAAGGGTGAAGTACATGTGAATTCACATCTCTCTGCCTCTGTGTCTCTCCCACCACTGCTGTGACACTGAATCTGAATATTTTCTCCTCCTTAAAACTTGTGTTTTCTCAGCAAGTTAACTTCGGGAGCATCCCAGCTGGTTGCTGCCTCATGTTGGGCGGCGATCAAGGGTGAGCCAACCTTCCATGCAAAATGAATCCTGCCCTGCTTTCATTAGGCCACTTTTTATAAACACTGCAGCAGATGGTAGAACACACACGTTCACTGACACTCACACTGCAGTCCCCCGAGGAGCACCCTCGTCTCTTCTCCCAACTTTTCTCTCCCACTTTTTTACTCATCTCTCCTCCCTCCCTCCCTCTTCCTCACTACTAACAGTGCAAACTTCAAAGTGGCTGCTATTTAGAGGTTACCCTAACTAGAGAGCTTATCCTGCACTAAATTGGCTAAAAATACATGTAAGTTGCTTTGTAAGCATTGTTTCCTTCTGAGTGAATAGGTTGTGCTAAAAAAAAAAAATGGATCAAGACAACACAGCGGATGTTTCTCTGTCGTCTCCATAATATCTCCATGTCTCTTTATATTTCAGATTTTAGGCAGCTGAAAAATCTCCTTGAAAATGTGCCTAAAGTATCAGTTCAGCAAACATCTGAAGTATTGTGCTGAGAGCTGTTGCCATGCAATGCAATGAGGCACGGGTCGAGGAATTAAAATAAACAACCCACGCAGGATGCTATATATGACTGTGTTTCAGAAAACCATTTACATGCTCCCTAAAGTGTTTTTTACAGCTAATTCAAACTGTCTGTGGGCTCTGGCTGCACTGCATGACAGGTAAAACAAAGATAATATGGACAGCTGAAAGGCGGTTTTCTTAGGAACTAACACAAGATTCATTGCATATCATTCACATCAATTAACATCGCCTACACAGTTCTTGACACAGCATATGTAACACACAGTCAGTGTTAACAAGATCAGTGTAAAATAAGGATTTGGAGCTCCATGTCTCCTTAGTCTGTGTGCTGGAGCTCTGTGTCTGCTGGTGATAAACATCATGTCTGAGGTCAACACACTCAAGACAGACCAGGGCCAAAGGCTGACAGATTACAGCACACTGATTTACTGCAATCACACACACACACACACATACACACACACACACACACACACACACACACACACACACACACACACACACACACAGCCACAGCCGCCATAGAACACATACAAAATACACACCTTTAAATACTCCTATTTTAGGAGTGAATTATATGCAAACATATTTTCATGGACATAACTGCATGCCCACAGTTATCACCAGAAACATACATACATACAAAAAACACACATGCACGCACGCAGGCAAGCACGCACGTTAGCATGCAAGCCTCAAGTGTCAGTGCCAGTTTCCTCCTGTCAAACAGAAGCGGGGCAGACAGGAGGCAGGTTGGTTAGGAAGGCCAACAGGGGAAAATACCATTACCTTTTATAGACTTGCCTGATCACTTTGGTGTATGCACACACTTAACACTCACACTTACACACACACACACACACACACACATGCACAAACAATCCTACATCTATAGGACAGGTGGCCTGATGATTGCATCATTAACCAATGACGAAAATTTATGCCAACTTACATTGCTGCTTCCTAAACATTCAGTTCATTCCCATAATGCACTTTTTCTGTAATATTCATGAGTCTGTAAGCAACCATACGAGCCTCCTTCATTAAGGTAAATACACACAACATGACAGGTGCTTCTTTCACAAGACAGCCACATGCATGTGCTTAAAAAAAAAAGCACACATCCCTAATAGTCAACATTTGATTATTTTTTAATACAAATAAAAGTCTTACCTTTGTGGAAGTTCACCTGCTTTGTTTGCATGGAAAAGGTTCCCATCACAAGACCCATGTTGACTTTCTAGCTGGAGACGAGTTTTGTGTGTGGTAGGTGTAAGTCTGCTTGCCTATGATCAAGGTGTGCCTGTGAGTGTGCGTAAAGTATGCTTGCCCAGTAATTAAGTTAGTGCATCAGCCAGCTGCGTATGTGGAAGTATAGATATCACTTCTCATGCTGCCTTGGACGCACACAGCTCTGCCGCTTCTGCTCGAGGCTGTGCGTGTGTCTGTCTGTGTGAGTGAGTGAGTGAGTGAGAAAGAAAGAGAGAGGATGTGTGTTTGTGTGAATGAAATAGCAGGCGCACATGCACTCTGAGGCTACCTTTGTCTACGCAGTCACTGAAGCTTCCTATTTTACATCCACTCTATCTCTCTCTCTCTCTCTCTCTTCAGCACTCCTGCCCTCTTCCTCTCTCCTTTTCCTCTTTCTTCTTCTCTCTCTCTCTCTCTCTCTCTCTCTCTCAGTGTGTTCCCTGCCACCAGCCTGTCATTCCATCAATTCCTCTGTGCCTCTTTATGTATCTGCCTCCCTCTGTCTCTCCCTCTGCTTTTTCAGCTCCCTCTTCGCCTCCTATTCGTCTCAGTCGCTCTCCTCGTCTGTCTAGTGGGGAAAGAAGGATTGCACACTGTTGCACAGGAAGAGACAGAGACGGAGAGAGAGGGAGAGGGGGTTTGTAAGAGGGACAGAACTCAAGGGAGCGTGGGGGAGAGGAGAAAACAGATTGAGAAATGACGAGGACAGAGGAGAAGGGAGGAAAGAGGAACAGGGACAAATTTGGAGGATTCACCAACAGCAGGGGAGGGAAAGTAAGGGGAAAGAGGAGGAGAACAGAGAGGGAGAAAAAGAGAGATATAAAAACACGAAGAGCGCAGGAGGAGAGGGGATATGAAAGAGAGCCAGAATAATCAGTCCCCCTTTGCTATTCAGCAGGCAAACGGTCTGACCGTGGAGTTTATTTGCTGCTTTATCTCCACAAGCACAAGTCTGACAGGAGCTGTCTGTCCTTCATGTGTGTGTGTGTGTGTGTGTGTGTGTGTGTGTGTGTGTGTGTGTGTGTGTGTGTGTGTGTGTGTGTGTGTGCGTGTGTGTGTGCGTGTGTGTGATTAGTCTGCTAGCGGGTGGGTCACAGACAAAGCTCTTTTCATCTGACACCACTACATTTGCAGAGACGCCGCCTCGCATATGTCAGCGCGGGCATCATTGCACTGTGTCAGACATGTTTTTCTGTCTAGTCTGCTGATGAATCCATCAGCTACACACAAACAAACACACACCCAGACCACACACACACACACACGTCCTCAACGACAATACGACCAGGGGAATGAACCTCTCGCATACACTCCCCTGTCACTCACGTTAACCCCTTCTTGCCCTGTGTGTAACTGCCTGCTGTAGAGAATGGATGGCTGCAACCACGCCATCGACTTCACCCCGATTGAAATTCCTCACATGGCTGTAGTTAAGAAAAACAATTTACAGCTGAGCCGTAGCTGTGACCAGGCTGAAGCCATCAAGGCCAATGATAAAGCTATTAGGCCACGGCATTCATTAAAAGCTACTGGCTGTAGAAGGCCATTTGGCAAGGATCAATGCAGTGTAAGAACAAGAGAAAGGGGTGGAGGAGGTGTGAGAAGAAATTGAGATTTAGAGAAGGAGAGAGATAAAACAAAGAAAGGTAGAGTGAGGTACGCAGACAAAGAAACTGAAAAAGGAACCACTGCAAGGCAGGTGTGTATTTGTGTTTGGGGGAAATTGTGAGGGACATATTTTAGTTATACAAGAGGCCAGAGCACACCCCAACATTCACACACATCTCGTTTTGTAGCTCTGCATAAAGACACATATCTGACAGGAGTCTTTTCTAAAATCAAATATTAACAAAAACATTTCACACACAACCACACATGTACAAACACCCACTGGTTACCACAAGTAAGAGTGGCAATATATGCACAAACAGAAACAGGTTTTCAAACACACACTACAGCGGCAACACAGCAGCAAATTAAATTCTGAAAGCCCGGCTGAATAGACAAGATAAGGGGACGTGATTTGCTGTAGTGATGATGTTTAACTCCAGTAGATGTGTTGCACCCACGTCTGCCAGTGGAGCGAAAGACTGAATCACAGCTGAATAAACTGAAAATAAGCAGAAAAAACAGAACGTTTTTTTCAGTGTCTGAAGGTCTTATATTTCCAAATACCAAGCTTTAAAACAAACTGAAGAAAGATGGGAATAATAATAAAAGCTTTATTTATAAATCCCTTTTCAAAATCCAGGTGATTCAGGTGATTTATAAAGGCAAGAAAAAAAGAAAAGGAAAATGAGAAGAAAGACTATATAAAATAACATTATAGAAGGATTACACTTGGTTGTAATAAGAGCAGCTCACAAATAATTATGAGGAATTTACATGGTAAAGGTCCAGAATAGCTTCTACATTACCACCATGAGTCTGTTTATCAAACAGAAAGATGAAGAATGATTCTAATCTTAAAACCAAGAAAGGTGAGAAGTCCATCAACTAAAATAAACATGAACATCACTTATAGGATGAATTCAGTTTTCAAAAGGGAGATTTTGAGATAAAATCAAATATTCCTAGAAAGCTACTAAAAAAGTCAAGATTAGTTTTGTGATAATCAAATATGAATTGCTGAACTTCATCCATGTTCTATAAGACTGTTTAGCAAATTAATCTGACATGAGTGGAGATCCCCAGATCTCAGCACAGATCCTTACAGAGTACAATCTTAGTTGGTAGCATTTCTTGCTTCAGCTAAGAATATACAGTGATGACTTGACAAGGAGCCTGGGTAAAAAATAACAATTTGGTTGATTATAAGGTCAAATGCAATGGCCCAAAACTGTTCATGTTTAAGTATTTGCCTCTAAACCTCCATGACTCAGCAGAAGCAGAACACAGAAACCTTGGCCAGAAGCGGGAGACTCGGGCACCCCTCTGGAGCCAGTGTAGATTGGTTCTTGGCACATGGAATGTCACCAAGGACCTCATGTCAATGCACAGTACTGGTTCAGAAACCAATCTGCTGGAGAGGAGCTGGTCTGTCTCCTTTTGTTGTGTTGTCCAAGGTGAGAGGCACATGGCAGGTGTGGGGATACTCACAAGCCCTGGCTAAGCTGCGTTATATTTATGTATATTAGATAGATAGATATTTTCCCAAGTGAACGAGAGTGTTGCCTCTCTAGGAATGCAAGTAGCAGGGAGTAACGCTCTGGCTGTTGTTTGTGCTTATCCACTGAACGGCAGTTCGGAGTATGCAGCCTTCTTGGAGTCACGAGGTGGGGTCCAGGAAGGGGTTCCGCCTGGGGATCTAAGCCTGAGTGATGTTCTGTTATTGGACTTCTGTGCTAGTCATGGATCTGCCATAACAAACACCATGTCTGAGCATAGGGATGTTCATAAGTGTACCTGGTACCAGAACGTCCTGGGTCAAAAATCATTGATTACCTCTGTGTTTTACCTGGCAAACCTTAATGGGTAGATTTGGGAACATTTGGTAGAGGCCCCTGTCTGTGTCCTACAGAAGGTTTTTCATGTATCGTGGATGACTGGAGGGTCGGGGTATCACATACTCGGCCTCAGAGGGAAAGTTTATTCCAGGATGCATAAAAGGAGGCTCCTGTCGATTGTCGTACCTCTATTACAGGAAGAACAATGTGGATTCTGTCCTGGCCATGGGACAGCGTACCAGCTCTTTACCCTCGCATGGCATCATGGGGGGGGCATTGGAGAATTTATCTTTATCCAGTCTGCATGTGTTTTGTATACCTGAAGAAGGCTGACGATAGTGTTCCTCGTAGTGTCAAGGGGAGGGGGGGGGGGTACTGTGGGAACATGGGGTCCCGGGGCCGGCGCTGTAAGCCACCAGATATAATCACAGTGAGCTGTGTCTGCATTTTCGGCAGACATGTTCCGCTTGTTTGATTTTGTTTGTGATTTTCATAGACAGGATCTCAAGGCGCAGTCAAGGAGGGTGTTTTTTCTGGTTCAAGGACCTCAGAATTACATAGCTGATTTTTGCAGAAGATGCTGTACTGTTGGCTTCTTGAAGGCTGGGACCTCCAGCAGGCATTGGGGCCTGCAGAGTGCAAAGCGGTCGGGACGAGGGTCAGGACCTCTGAGGTTATGGTTCTCTGCCAAAAAACGATGGATTCCTCGCTCTGGGAGGAGAGAGAGTCTCTGCCTCAAGTACTGCAGTATGGGGGCATTATGCCAGACCATCATGCTGAAGAGGGAGCTGACCTGAAAGGCAAAGCTTTTGATTTACATCCCAACCCTCATCTATGATCATTAGCTTTGGGAGCACCTGGGAGGAGACCCCGGGGTAGACTCAGAACACAATGTAGGGATTATATATCCCTTCCTGCCTGGGAACTACTTGGGATCCCCCAGGAGGAGTCACGAAAAGAGACATCTTGGGCAACTTGCATAGCTTGCCGCCATCGTGACCCAGCCCTGGATAGGCTCAAGATAATGGCTGGATGGGTGGCAGCATGTTAACTTATAATGCCTTTTTATATCCTTTTGCAGCACATATTTCATCAACAGCTCAGTTTTCAATCGTGTAATTGTTCTAAAAATTAAGTAGTCGTTAAGTAGTTGCTTTTAAAATATATAAAAATACAAACAGCATCAGCATGCTAGGTACATCAGTTCCAAAGAGGTTCCAGCATCACTTAGGAAGGGCTCAGAGTTAGAGTCCCTTACCCTGATCTCACCCTGACGCATTAGCTTTTGAGATATTCAGCTGTCAAACCCAAAGTAATTGAAGCATTAATATCTAAGTTGTTTAAACAGGGAAACAAAAACAGCAATTCACTACAGTGCAATAACACCAAACAGCAACAGGTCAATTGCATTAGGCAGAGCGCCAAGCTTTTCCAAGACATTAAGCCTGACTTGGTCTGTGCTACTACTCGGGCCTGTCCAGAGTGCTGTGGATCATTTTGAGTGCCAGCCAGCCTATCCCTCTCATCATTTATTAACTGTAACACAATGGATCTTTTACTAGATTGAGACAGCTGCCTGCATGAATGGATGGACGTTAAGAAGGAAAAGGATGGGGTGAGACAGTGGAGTAGTAAATAGAGAGAGCATTTGACAGCAGAGGGGAATAAAGGTGTTGACAAGCAGAGGAAGTGTGGTGAGAACGCAGTGAATAAGAAATTGGCCAGTTAGTTTCTGCCTCCTCTAATCAGACAAAAGCTGGATGGAAACTGTCATAGCCATTCCAATTCAGAGGAGAGTATATGAAGGCAATGAGGGAAGAGACTTGGGAGGCAAAAAGAGAGGGAAAGAAATGAGACAGGGGGGCAATAACTGTAGGAAGGGAGTGGAGGATCTGCAGATGGTGGGAGAGAAGTAAATGAGAGCAGAGAATTGGGAGGATTGAGAAGATGGAGGTGGAGATAGGTGAGGAGGGAAGCAAGGGGGAGGTGGTGGATGAAATTGAGAAAATGACAGAAACGAGATGACGGGACAGAAGAGAGAGATGAAGGAGTGAAAACTGAGCCTGGCCAATAAATGGCTCTGTGACGCTTCAGCAATGGAACAACAGTTACATTTAATGGAGTGAGGAGTTCAGGAGACATGCTCAATTGTCCTCACAGATCCCAGTGAGCACTAGCCGTGATTTCAACAATGGAATTTAGTTGAAAACAGGTTAAAATCGGGTCAAAGCGTCTAAAACCTTATTTTTCTTTTTAAAATGTGATAGCTTGTTCGTGTTAGTGATGTGGGTTAAAAAATGTTTTTATTAAGTATTCATAAATGTGGCTTTCATCATCTATCGTCCAAAAGACATTAATGAAAGTGAACGTTTTTTCAACATCAACTTGAAGATGTCGATGAAACCAATGTGCGTGGAGCAAACGCTTTATTTATTTTTCCCTCAAGAATAGCAAGATGCAAATCTAACACATGACATGATTGCTTAAAGAAAAACTTAATTTGTCTTACGGATAATAAATCAACTATATTTCTTACATGAAGATGGTCTGACAAACCTTTGGTTGATCAATTGATTTTCAATAGATGAAATCAGAAACAAATTCGAGGTCATGTCAAATCACAGGGTCCAACTTTTCAAACATGAATATTGTGTGGTTTGTTTGTGTTTATGATTATAAACTGCTTTTGTTGGGACTAAGACAGCAATCTGTTGTCAATGGCTAACTTTACACATTACCACTGTTGGTCACTTGTGATAATCAACCAGCAGAATCACCAGATTCTGATTTCCCCCTCAGTTCGCCTCATAATGGTTTTGTTCCCTAAACGTTCCTGTTTTCAGCAAGAAAAGTTCTAAAACCCATTGAATTCATAAGGTGAAAGAAAAATAGCTACAAATTCTCCATATCCACAGAGCGGCCATTTTCCTCTGATGTCACGCTGAGGTCGGGAAACTCAAATGCTTCATGTCGTAATGATGTTAACAAATAATTTAAACATAAAGGATCAGACACATCCATCGCCTTTTGACTGAGCAGAAACTGAAAAGATGTTAAATTCAGGTCACATGTCAAGTAAAACATCATATTTTATTACTCTTACTCTACCAAAAGTTGTGTCACAAAGAACGACTATAGCACTCGACATATTTCTACCTAACGATATTTTTAGCTTGGACGTTACTGTTTGCTAGCTTAAACTGATGTTGGCTAAGAATTTACACTTTTTCCTTTCTTATTTGGTTACACAAAAAAATGTAGCAAAGAAACTCCCCGAGTGTTGCAACAGAGGAAAATCGCTGCCATGTAAATATGGTCAATAACCTGATGATTTTATAGAATTGAATATTTGACTTAGTCTGAGAATTGTCTGGATACGCTGACTATTTAACTGCTAGCTGTTTTGGGGCTTGACTCAGCTAGTAACAACATAATGCAGCTGGGACAGCCTACTCTGCAGCAAGTGAACCCAAAAACCTATTTAATAATTCCTACAGGATCCCCTCATGGATAAAATACCTTAAATCAAGTTATATTGTCGAGACCTGCAGACCTGTTTTGTGGCTAACAAGGCTATAAACTCATCAACCCCTTTTTTTCTATGTTAACGTTTGAATAAGGGCCTAAACAAAGTGTCATTCAGAGATATATACTGATTCAGAGTAAGATGTCTGGTGACTAGTTGTATTGGTGCTCCGTTTAATTAGTGGAAACAATGCTGATTTGAAAGATCTGGAGCCTGTATGGGGGAATTTCTTGAGCCTTCTCTCCTTGACAACCTTCTCGTGACCATGGCTGCTTTTATCTGTCCCACAGTGAATTTCCCTCAAAGATTCACTGCTGCATACCGCCCACATACTTTATGTCACCTGTCAAGATGTGAAAAACCTATTTTTGTGGCAAACCATCTAACCTGCTCCCTCTGGTCGATACGCAGACGATACATTTTGTAGAGGTCTTTAAAATCCAGTCAGCTTGAGTCACCTGTGTTTTCCAGCTTGCTTGCATTTTTCTCCTTTTAAATGTCTTTTTCCATAAATGTTTAACAAAAAGGATCACCTTTCCTGTTGGTGCTATACTCGAGCTCTGTCACCTTTTATTCCTGTACACACAGTAATGAGGACAAACCCGGGCTAATTTTAAAAAAGTGCAATGAAAATGCAATTTAGCTTTTCATTAACTGCAGATAAGTTGTATTTCTTTACCTAAAGTTCCTTAGTGGTTTCTGTGAACTGAATACCAACACAACTATCGACTCTCCTCCTCTGTGTCTCTCTTTTCCTCGCTCCTCAGCAGATAACAGTGATGGAAGTGTTAATTTATGCAGCTTAGGGATTGATTACAACAGAGTGGGGGGTGGTGTCGTCTCCTGTGAGAGCGTTTTCCATATGAATCATTATATTTTATATTAAACACACACTGTGTCCCCTCTGGCACATTAAAGTGACACGACAGCATTATGGAGAAGACAAGTACATGTGCACACAGACACAGGTGGGATAAGCACACATGCAAATATCCAGCATCAAAGCCGAGACACACATGTGCTTACTGATATACAGGTGCAAAGATTAAAATCATGCACACACACACACACACACACACACACACACACACACACACACACACTCTTCCATCTTTCTCCCATTCTTTCTGTTCTCATTTACCCATCCATCCTCTTCTCTGAATACAAAT
The DNA here is from genome assembly GCF_963930695.1 of Labrus bergylta. NCBI lineage: Eukaryota > Metazoa > Chordata > Actinopteri > Labriformes > Labridae > Labrus > Labrus bergylta. The sequence goes on along the minus strand of NC_089203.1, from coordinate 15,707,504 downwards.
TGCAGCCAAGTCCCCCTAACTCCAGGAGGGGAGGGGGACCTGAAGCGAGTGAGAAAAAAAAAAAAAGGAGCTGCTGAATATTTCATTAAGCACTTATGAGGAACACCTCAGATCCGAGTTTCTCATTGCCGATGCCGGTGAACCCTAAGTCTGAAAAAAGAAGAACACCTTTGCATCCGTCAGCATTCGTCAACCATAGAGGAAGAGCTGCTTCATCAGCAAGCGCTTTTACATGCTTAATATTTAATGGTTCATTTGGTTAAGACTTCACTTGTGTTCTGATCTACCTGGACAGTATGGGACAATAATCTTTGTGAGAATCTAGGTCGAGGAATCTGACGCCATCTGCTGTGCAGTCCGAGAGAATCAGAATAAGAAGAAAACATAAAGGCTTTGGAATTATTGTCACAAAGGTTAACATCCAGATATCATGAGCCATATTCAAATATAGGACAGTGGAGTTTTCCTGCTGTGAGCTGCTAGCGGAGACTTCTACCGAAGGAATATTCTTCCAGTCGAGCAAAGAGGATGATTAAGATTGCATTTTCCTCCTATTCCCCACAGAAGAAGCTTTGAAGACTGAGAGGAGTCAGCACATCTATCTTCTGTGTTTTGCGTCTCCTCTGAGGAGGGTTTGTTTTTGATTACAAGAAAACACCTCCTGGAATAGATTAAGCAAATTTCAGAGCATCAAAGGTTGATTTATAGTTCATTTTCAAAAGGAACAAGGTGGTAAAACAGACAAATAATGCAATGCACAAACAGATGATGTGTTGGGTTTTAAAGTAAAATAAGATTCAAGTACCTGGAGGCTTCCCTCAGACGACAAGAAGGATTTACATGTTTAGTGGTTTTGTAGCCAACACTATTTTATGTGCTGATAGCTCCAATCACCTGTGTCCAGACTACCTCAGGCAGGTGGATTTGTATGCCACTGAAGCACCTGAGGGGAGGTCTGCAAGGACAGGATAAGTGAAATCATGTAGGATGTTTACAGTGGGTCAGGTCTTGACTGGGTGTCTTCAGGGTTCTCAGGGAGTGACAGACAGTGGGAGAAAAACATAAAGAAAACCAATTGATTGAAAATGATTCGTTCTTGTGAGTAGGAAGCTACGAAGAAATGAGCACGCTTAACAATGGCCAATCCATTCTGAGATTTTTGTGAAGAAAGCAAATTAGAAATTCAACAGACATGGCTTTACACTAAACAATTACTGATATTATTAACTGATCATTTACAGTCAATAGTATTTAAAATGACTCTCCATACAACAGCAGTCTACAAAAACACTTTACAAGTGGATTCAATCAGTTTGAATTACAATACATGTTTTTTTCAAAGCCAACATATTGCTTCGGCTAAAAAGGTTTTTCTATTCATTCTGTCTGACATAATACTAACCTGAATTCTGCTAAGTTGTATGTTACGGAAGTCAGATATATAAGATATATATGAGTGATATTCAAGAAAGGGAACGGGCAATACTCAATTCTTTCTTATTTTTTCAGGTTGTTGAGACTGATAGAAGTCTTTTATTTGTGCTTTAGGTTTTTTTTATGTTGTAAAAGGTCAATTAGAATGATATCACACAGATTCTTTACCCCTTGTATGGTTAACTGACAGTGCTTGGGTGTTAAAAATGGAAGCTAATTTTTCTACCTGTCAACCTGTATTTTCTCATTGCTACCAGCAGAGGTCAATGTTGCTCTGGTTGTGGTTCTGCACAGCACTAAACCCTTAAAGTATTCATTGTTTCTCCTTTCCTTTCAGTTCACTGATCACACAAACCATCAGTATTGTCCCCTTCAGCACCCATGCAGGGACCCATCTAAAGCTCATTATGCGACTGAGAGAGTGCAGTAGAGCTATTCTTTCCCTACAATTTAATACCACCTCTCATAAACTGTCTTAAAACGCTGACTGTGTGTCTGTGTGAGTGTAGAACGCATAGCCAGGCCTGTTGGCTTCAGAGAGGACGGGTCCCTGTTTAGCCTTTAATGGAAGAGGGAAACAATGTTTTCTTAATGTGCCAGTTGAACACATAGACTGCATCATAACCTGATGGATTGATGATGGATCAATACCTTCTTTTTTAATATTTGGAGAGAAACTATATGCTTGTATGACCTTTGGAGATGTGGAGTGACATGCCTTGACCTTTAAGTGTGTGTGTGTGTGTGTGTGTGTGTGTGTGTGTGTGTTTTTTTTCTTGCCTACAGCTCCTGAAGAGAGCGATATCAACTATTTCCCTAAAAGACATACAAGACATTTTTCACTTTGTGGAAGGGCGATGGGTCAGACGAGTTGTATTTCAAGGAAGATTGAAATGGGTATGAAGAAGGGTAAAGGCCTATTTAACCAATTAATAAAATGAGGAAAATATTCACAACAATAATGAGTGTTACTTAGTGTGAAGGAGTGAAACTTAAAATGCGCAGGTGGGTGGAATGAACAAACAAGTTGCATTACGGGAACTGTCGGACCAAGTTGCTGAAATTTGAGAGGACAGTGTTCATGTTGTTTTTGTTGACGAGCTGCTGCACAATCTCCAGACACAAAAGTGATGCAGCATTTCTGTCTTTGAACTTCATTGTTCTAATAAGGAAAACTGATCCTCAGATTAATCATATCTTTGAAAATGACACACCATTAGACACTTTTAGCACAAAATAAATCCAAGAGAAGCTTCATTAGATCAGACTCCTATACCATTTCCTCCAAATGGCTTCATAACAGCCCAGTTAACTGCCATCTAGTGACTGCTACAGACAACATCTGAAACTAAACTGGACCCAAGCACCCAGTAAAAACTTAGAGTGAAATTACTGCCATTCAACTACCAAAGAAGGAAAATCAACTTTGTTTCCACCATTTCAACAAAGAGGGCACAGTCTCACATCCTGAAATGGAAAGCGAGAGGTCATAAACACAAGCCTCCAAAACTGAGGCTGGATATTGAATGTTGTGTTCGTGTGTGCATGTGTGTGTGCATCTAACCCATTTGCTTTTATTGCTGTTGTCATATCTGATGTTGTTACAGATGTAGCTCTCGCTCCTTTCAGAGCTCTGAACACGTGCAGATGTAGACCTGTGTGTGCACATAGCTGCATGTGAATGTGTTTATCAAATTGTGTGTGTGCTTGTCTTTTGTGTGCCTTGGTTGCTGACATTATGCAGACCCTGATCTCTTTTCCGTGAATGTGTGGGTGTTTTCATGGCCATCTATTGGTACCATGAGTGTTTTCATACATACAGTATGTGCACATGTTTGTGTTTGTAATTCAGCGTTTTAATTTAAGTTTTCAGGACTGAGAGATTACACGATCCCTTTTTCACTATGGATGAATTTCTCTTTTAAGGAGCTATTTGTTACGCAACAAAACCTCAACAGCAGCTTCCTTGTGACGTAGAGCATGTGTGTGTGTGTGTGTGTGTGTATGTGTGTGAGAGAGAGAGTTAGGGAGGGAGGGAGTGTGAGAGAGAGAGTGAGACCTTGAGGGCAGTTCTACCCACTGTATCTGAATGCTTGAGCCATCCAAAACATTTGCTCGCATTTGAGCATGTCTTTGTTTGAGTACTGTATGTGTGCCGCTGACTCTTTTGATGTTTTCCATCCCTCCAGACAAAATGTCAACTGGCTGGAAAGGCTTCATAATGTAAGTGTGTATGTGTGTGCCTCCGGGCTGCTCCTATGCCGCATACAGTTTCTGAAGCATTTCTTTTACTTAGTCTCAGCTTCAACAATAAAAGCATCGGAATAAGATCAAAATGCTGTAAGCACACAAAAATGCTGCAGTGAACTATGACCACTCCAAGCGCACACACTAAAACCCGGCTAATGAATCACAATTGTAAAACCCTCCCCTTCCTCTCAGCATCCTGTGTGCACAGCTCCTCTTCCCCCGATGCCACACCAATAGGCTTTATTACTCATATGCATCACAGACACATAAACACCCACACACACGGCAATCGTCTCTATATCAACTTTATCTCTCCTCTCTATTAGCTGCGTACTCCCTTCATCTCTGTCTCCTTCACTCCTCCCTGTGGAGAGCACGCCGAGCAGAACAAGGTCAACAGCAGACAAGAGAAGAGACAGAAAAGAGTTGTATGAGCTGAAGATGAAAGATGAACAGGATGGACTTTAACTTCTGCTTCTGTGATGCCTGTTCATTTGAAGCCTTGTCTGCTATGGTGTAACTTTTCTCAACACACACGGCACACACGATAGGGGAGGGGGGGGGGGGGCTACTTTCTCCGCTTGCAACTTATATGAGATGCACCTGCAACAAAAAACAAACAAACAAAAAAAACAGAAGAGAATTTGTCAAGGACTTACATACCTTTACTGAGAGTTCCAGTGACCAGTTTGTGCAGGGACAGGGCAAATTTGATAATTCCCTGTTTGCAGCGCTTTGCACAGCCTGTCATCCTGAGCAGGGACAAAGCAGCTAGGACAGGGCAGGGGGTCTCCAGGTCCAAATCAGCAGCAGGACTCCCAGACAGAAGTAGTAATCAATATAACTTTGTCGGGTGGAGCGTATGAATCCAACAGTGTGAAAGGAGCAGAGGAGAGTGTACTCTTCTGTCTGTGTTGCCTTTCCTCTCGCTGAGCTGGAGGGAAAGAAAGAAAAAAAAGAAAGCTGGTGATCTCCCTCCCTCTTCACCACTCCTTCACCTCCTCCTCCTCTTCCCTCTCTATCCCAACCCTGAATGTGTCCAAATTAGTGACTGCTTAAGAGCGAGGTGTGCATTCAGGGAGAGAGAGAGAGAGAGAGAGAGAGAGAGAGAGAGAGAGAGAGAGAGAGAAAGGGAAAGAGAGAGAGAGAGAGAAGATGTGTGTTGAAGAAATGAGCTCTGTCCAACTCTCCAGGACAACTACAGCTTGTTAGAGGTGATCTTACAAGCTTAGTTTCTAAGAAAACTTTATCTAAATGTGTTTTCTGCCTCCAGGATTCCAGTAATGAAGCAATCTCCTGAGCTTTTCCTGTTTTTCCTTTCTTCTTTTTCTTCTAAGTTTCTTCCCTCCTGCTGATTGAATTTTTCTTCCACTTTTAAGTGTTGAAGCAATAATCCACTTTCAGCACCGTAGACAATGGACAGCTCCTCACTATCCGGAGCAAACACACTGAGCGTGCTCCGTTTCCCTCTCTGTGCAAACACGCACACAAGACACACACTCCTCCTTAAACTCCTCCTACAGCCCTTATAGCTCAGTGAATAAAGTTCATCTCGTTGAGTGTCTTCTTACGTTTCTCCTTCGCAAACATCAAACTCATTCCTGGAACTTCTGAAGTTGTTTTTTTTTTTGTACTATTCTAAATGAAAATGTAACAATTTTCTTTTTAAAGTAATCAAATAACAAGCTGAGGAAAGCTTACAGTGCTGTTTGGGATGCTCAATGCCGTTACTAACAGCCCACTTTATGATCAGCAATTAACTGCTATGGTAATGAATGTAATGTTAATGGTGATGAGGTTAGTTGTTGTTTTCTAACAGTAATGTTTATCCTCTTTTGTACCCTACAGTTTGTTGATTTGTTTCATTTTCTCTCTTTCCTTTAACTTTAATCTTCTCTTCTTAATTGAATGTATTATTGTGGGTGAAAGATATGACATGAGGGGAAAACCAGGAACACAAAGGTTAGAAAATAAAAGTATTCAGATTATTTATCTACGAAATATAAAGGGATACAAATATGCAAAAATGTAAATATGCTGAATTGTTATGAGGAATAAATGTTAATCATCGCAGATACAAAAGAAGTGAACAGTGAAGAAGTCAGAATTCACTGTTAAGAAAATGTGATGTTTCTGATTTTGTATTACTTTGTTGGATGTCTTTGCTCTAACTTGTTTAGTTATGATAAACCGCTGAGTGTGTTTTATTTACAGCAGCAAAACTTTGATATCATAGAGACACAAGCTGATAAGCAGGTGGTAGTTTGTGTTTGAAGTATAAGTACTTTCAGTGATTAATGTCGATATATTTCTGGCGTTGTATTCATGAATTTCTAGATTTGCTCGCACTGGCTTCTTGTTTGGTGACCTGTTGGTCTGTCTAATTACTGTTAATGACACGTGAAAAGTAATTGTCTGAATGCTGCTGTGACTGTTTGTTTCCTTTATATTTTCTTGGCTTCTTTCAACAACTTGGTAGGCTGTGAAACTGTATTGCACTTCTGGGATTAATAAAGTTGTCTGAATCTGAATCTGAATCTGAATCTAACGGGCCATAAATAATGAACTAATGATAAATTCACTTCAAGTCCCAATGAAACAGAAGCTTGAGAGTATCTCTGAACTGCTATGTTGTCTCTATTTTCAACTCAAATGTGATCAAACCAATCACAAGATAGAAGGCAGGACATTGTGGTGAATTTGATTGGCTCTTTAGCTTTGACAAAGCTTTTTAAACGTTGGAAAAATGAGGAAACGCCCCTGAGTGCAAGATGAGTCATGCGGCATTTGAGAGAATAGAGTTATATAATTGTATAAAATTGGAAGATAATGCTTTATTGAAGTATATTTAGAAGATACATGAACATTAAACACAGGGACCAGGAAAATGTATTTTTCTATTTCATGGGGACTTTATAAACACATGGTTTTACAGTTTTATATCTCACGTAATTATACTGTATTTTATTTTTAAATAGTAAAACAATAACTTTCAGAACCTAGAACTACTTTCAAATCAATAATAACAGTATTGTGTGTGATGAATAGGATTTGTAGGCTTTAAGCAAACAGAGAATTTGCTTTTAAAAAATCTTTTCAGAGGGGGAGAAAGAATGGAAGGTGATTAAAAAGATGAAACGCAAAAAACGAAATAAAGAAGTTCAAACAAAGTATTAAAATGAGCTCAAATCAGCCTTGGGTTGACAATAGTTAGTTTTTATATTCTACTTTACTGTAGGATGGAGATTATTTGTAATACAGTCTCAGCTGTTGGCTGTAGCTTATTCTGAAAAAATGTCTTAGTTTAAAGCTTTATTAAAGTATCAAGTGTCACATAGGTAAACTGTCAAGTAAAAGTTCCTTACATTTGAACATCACTTGATGTTAAAAGGACTCCGATATGGAACTGAAAATAAGCATTATATCGCTAAATCTTATTAGATATTGCAGATCTGTCTTTATTGATTTCTTTGAACCAATTTCGTCTCATCAATAAATCTCCATCCATACAGGTTTACAGGTTGTATTTGACTAATATAGTAATAGATCACATGCTGTTGACCTTTACTCGGCCCCTGATCCAATTCTGATCAATCCTGAACAGTGCTGCCATGAAAATCTGAAACTTGCACTTAAGAGAACTGTAGAGAAAGAGTTCAAGAGAAAAGCTAGAAAACAAAGAGGCACATAGGAGAGAGGAGGGAGGAGAAATAGGAAGCAGGGACATAATCTTATAATGTCCTTTCTGCACATTTCTGGGCTATATTTAGTCCTGGAGCATATATGGAGACTGGACTGAGGGCTAGAACGCGAAATACAGCGCAAACGGCAAAGTTAGAAGAGAAATGAAGAGACAGATTTAAACAGACATTATGGGGAGGGGGGTGGGGAGAGAGAAAGAAAGAAAGAAAAGCCATGAAACAATGCAAATAAAAGGCATAAAAAACTGTTGGAATGAAGAGATTTGATAGAGGAGAAGGAGCTGAGGAGTTTGCCAAGAGCAGAAGCCGGGATTTCAAACTCAGAAGTCCCTAACAAACTCAGGGTTATTTGCTATCGAGCTGAGAGGTTCGGCAGTGATCAATACTGTTTCCACTGACTCTGAAGGCTGATTTTCATTACAGCGGAGGAAGGTTTGAGAAAGAAAAGAACATAAGAGGGAGAAAACAAGAGGAGGGAGGCAAAGCAAGTCGAAAGGCAGAGCGGGGAGAAAGAAGGGGGAGGTTTGTTTGCTCAGGCACCACCACTGTTTTGGCTATTAAGCATGAAGGAGATTACTGAGTGGGGGAATTTGCATAAACATGCTTCTCTATTACCGCCCCCATTGTTCATGATTAACGAGATTATGGCTGCCTGTGCGCATAGAGTCAAGGATGTAATAGCAGTTAATTGCTTGTCTCGTCCCAAATTAGAAGTAGTGTTGTTTGATGTTTGTTTCAATTTGGATTTGCACAGAGTGATGAAGCGCGTTCTCTTTTCCTAGCAGTATAGAGGGCACCCGATAGGCAAGATGTGGAGCAGATTTGAGGTAACTGGAGTAGAAGAGAGGAAAAGAGAGAACTGGAGTTTCAAGAAAGCAATAAAGTCTTCTCAAATTGAAGTGAAAAAGGGGGCCAACTGGCAAAGAAAAGAGAAGAGGGACAGTTTCATAAGATTTAAGGGTGGGAAAAGTTACGAGATGAAAGGAGAGATGAGGGTTGTATGAAAGAGACAGAGCTGAAGGCAGAGATAATGGTGTATGAAGAAAGTAAACAAAGAAGGAAGGATAAGGAGAGGAAAAACAACGAAGATTGGTTTGAAATAAGAAGGTGATATAAAGAAAAAATAGAACAAAACAAGAGGAGGGGGTGGAGTTGGTGAGAGAAAATGGGTGAGACAAAACGGGAGGAGATTGCTTTGAACGCTGTAGATCTGTCAGAATTGAATCACAGGCGGCCAGCTGTAAGCTCTGATAGTGCTCTGCCTCTAAATATAACAGGCGCTGAGATGGACTGATACGGCCACAACAACAGACCCAGAGATGGTGAGAATAAAGGAGGCTTCATCCATGGAGAACAGAGAAAGACAGGATAGAAAATGCCAAATCTGTGCATATATGAAAAGGGATGAGCGCTCAGCAGGCAGTCATTTTCATGTGGTGACATTTTTAGAATGTATGAGTGTGTGTTATAATGCAATCCTAGTCCCAGCATTTAACACACATACTCTCAGCAAGGATAGTAACACAACCACAACAACAAAAAAAAAAAAACCTCCCAGCATGGAGACCCATCTGCCCAAACACAGCAGCAGGAGAAGCCCACTTATAGAGTGTGAGCAGCAAGAGTTGCCCTCGAGCTCTGAAAGTCGACTCACCACACCACTTGAGCCCCGGGCTGCTCGAGGTGTCAGGGGGGGAAGTGATGGAGTGACAAAGTCGCCCCTGGGTGAAATTAAAACCACAAAAGTGTCCGTCTTCTTCTGTTTCTCACACCCCCCCCCCCCCCCCCCCCTTCAAGATACTCTGCAGATGACAACTGTGAGCAGTAACACACAAAAACTGCTAATACACACACACATAAAGAGAAGAGTCTCAACACAGCACAATATAATATTTTTCCAGGAAGCTTGAGCCCAGCTGCGTGACTCTTTTTATCCACAGCTCCTGTTTCCCTCCCATGTCGGCCTACATGTGTCAGATTCAGAAATGAGCCTTGGCATCATTAACATCCAGCGCAGAAAGGTAATTGACACAGAGGTCATTAAGTCATGTACACAAGACTTTCAAGCACACACGCACTTCTTCATGAGCATCATATATGTTGGCGGTGTGTTTTAATAATGAAGGTGAATCTCCCTGGGGAGTGGAATGAGAGTCCTCAGGGAACAACTGAGCTGAGCTTATTTAGGCTGATTCAGCATTAAACAACTGCACTGCAGCTTTAATTGAAGTTCATTTAAGTGGTGCAATGTAGGGCTACAGAGGACCTTCATTAATCTTAAACTTGAATTTAATCCAATAAAAAATTCAACGTAAAGCTGGTAAGTGTGCATGCATGCTCATGACTTCAGTGCAAACCTTTAAATACTTGATTCTGTTTGCAGCAGTTTCCACTAACGTAGGGCCAAAATGATAAGTTATTATAATTATTATTATATTAGATTTCATTGTTAATATATAATTCAATGAATATAATACATGATGGTTGTACATATAGGGTTTTTATATATGCTTTATATTCTGAAACCACAATGTATTGAGAAGCATATTGTGCATTGAATGTATGAAATGTAACAACTCTGGCTGCTGATCTATTGGAACAATATTTAACGGGGACACATGCAGTGAACATTGCTTCATATATCAAATACAAAGTAGATGCCATGCATACAAGTTTCTAGTCGTGGCTAATTGCAACCAATTCAACATTTTTAAATCTGTTAGTTTGGAGGTTGAGTGTGTGTGTGTGTGTGTGTGTGTGTGTGTGTTTGAGGAAAATACATTCTAAGAAGGATTAAGACTTTAATTGCATTTACTGTTCATGTCCGCCTCCTAATTGAAAATAAAGTAACCAATGCATAATTACAGTGTTTGTTTCATCAATCTATGCACAATTATAGTTCAGCTTGTAGATACACTGTTCTGTTCGTGGTATTCACACTATATCTCTAAATACAGCAAAGTACTTGAAGCAACAATATGTAGGAATTTGATTAGGTGCGTTTTGACGCCCACCCAAGTTCTCTGAGGTCAAATGCATCGTTGTAAGAAACTGTTTACAAGATGGTACCAAACCTGTGAGAAGCTTAACAACCATATAGACTGACAAGGTACAGCAATACTACCAGACTTTGCACAAATATGACTCTGCAAGTGTCTTCAGCCCGCTGTGTGCAAACTGTTTGCACATGTAGCAGCATTTAGTGTTTGAGTATTCAACTGTTGCCATGACATCTATGGACCGTGGCTGAATGGCTACATTGGAGACTCTCTTATTCTCTTCTTAGCTTCATTCGTCAACGTCCTCTTAAGCCATGGTATCAAACAGTACAGAGACAGACTAACTGGCTTCTTTTGGAGGCTTGTTTGTAAACCATAAGCTTTGGAAACCCATCGATGGAGGTCGCCTTATTGCAAATGTTGTCTCCAACAAACTGTTGGTCAACCTAACGACAGGCAAAGAGCTGAAGCTGAGGCAGGTCTTAATATTAACCCTTCATAAAATCAAAAAGGGTGAGTTATAATAAAAAATTCAACCCCACCACAGTGTGCGCAAATAAAGACATGAGCTATCCAAACCAAATTAGTTTTTTAAACCAAGCTGTAAGCATATTTAGCCTATTTCTGCGGTAAAAACAGGGATTTTTGAATAGGTGTGTGTGTGATTTTCTGAGCTTCTGCAGCCAGCCTCAAGGGGCAATCAAGGAACTGCAGCTTTTCGAACATCATCATCAGCATCATTGGTCAATGCTGGAGGTTGCCGCTTGGTGTAAAAAAAGTGCCATAAAGCCGTATGCACTTCTTAGCCTGCTGGCAAAGTAACATTCCTCTAGTAAAGAGTGGTAGTAGGGGAGACGCCACTGTCCCTGTTGAAAGTTATTGTTATTAACTACTGTTTAATGGTGGAAAAGTTACATATTGTTGCTTTAAATGTTATGACTACTTATTACAGTACTTGAGCAAATGTTGCGTTGTTAATTTATTTTCTGTCTCTGCAAAAATGACATGGTTTCTATATGCATTCTTTTTGACTTTAAAGTATGTGTGTGTTTGTCTTTGATGTGTATAGACAGTGTGCTGTAACAAAGAGAAATAAAAATAGAAAAAGGAGCAGAGAAAAAGATTTCAGAGGAAAAAATAAGTTTGGTCTGCTCACAGTTGAGTTTTCCACAGTGATACCCCACGGCAGAAAAACAGACTCTTCTTCCTCCAGCTGGTACTCCTCTTTCTGTTGAGCACGAGCCTTGACGTCCTCAGAGGAGCTCCCAAAGCTGCTGAGCACTGAAGGTGATTATTAAGCTCCCCCTTTTTTTCTTTTTAAACCTGCTGATGCTACATCCTCCTGCGCTCTTATGTCAGGTTTTGGTAATGCGCCTGGTTTGTATTGAATAGAAAAGCAGACACTAAGATGTTTTAGGCTACTTGAGCCTGTCAGCATCATCCACTCCACTAAATCTGTGGTGAAAGCACCTGTCAGATAAGGCAACAGAGTTACACACACACACACACACACAAATACTGAGCACAAGCATTGCACCTGTGAAAACATCCAAAAATGGCTACCACCTAGTGTTCATTCGTGTTAAGTGATTATATGTCATTATTTGCACAATAACTTTGATCACTGTCTGATTAAAACAGTGGTTCTCAAACTTTTACTGTCATGCTCCCTCCATCAAGATTATGAACATTTCACCATGACTGGTGTCTGCAAACACATGAATGAGTAGCAATTATTTACACTTTCTATCTACATTATATCTACTTGATCTACTTAAAGTATTCAAAGATGAAAAAGCTGACTGTGACCACTCACTGGTCACACCCCACCCTATCCCTGTCATGTTTTAGCATGACTGTGGTCACTCCCCAGTTTGAGAACCACTGAATTATATCCAAGTATCTTAAAATCTTCATGTTCATCGGGCTAAAAATAAGTCAGATTTATATCATTGTTACAATGCATTATTCAGATATTTGAATGGGTTATCAGCAACATATATGACGGGAAAAGAAACATTTCAATTTATCGGAAAAACATATATTTAAAGATGAATCTTTTTTCTTCTCTGGACGACAATGTGTAAATGATCTTTGCTTTGGATTCATGTTAAACAAAACTTCTTTCACCAGTACACATGTACGCACTGAAACTGAAATGTATATTATATCATATAAACATTTATTCTCTGTACAGTCTTTAGGAATCAATGGGAAATCAATATTTTCTTTAGGGTTAGAAAAATACTTTTGCTGCACCATGATCACTTTGCATTCGCACATACAGTACATTAAGTAGCAGAAGAATCTCAGGAGTTTATAACATCGTATAAAACAAAACAAAAACGTGAGCGTGCATAACATCTATCAGTTATTTAAAACAAAGTGTCTCTCATACAAAAAGGCGCACAGAATGTAGTATATTGGCATATTTTTCATAATTATCTCTACAAAAAAATATCCGTGATATTAATGTAATCTTCTAGATATTCATAATGACTGTGTGCAAATTGCAGAACGTAAATAACACCTGGTTTCTGTGTGTAAAGTAATCCCGTAGTCTTATGCAGAGTAAGTCTTTGGAGAGAATCAACTTTTTCCATATTTGGCTTCATGTGGAGTCAAACTCAAGTACAATGACCTTTGAGTACAAATGTTGCGTCGACATCTCAAACAGTGTATGTTTCTTTAAAAAAAAGGCTTTTCATAAAGTGAACGTCTTTTTAGTCAATCGTTCAAGTCACAGAGTCCAGAGAGGCAGATGGAGCGGTACAAACAGGACCTCCTAGTTAACACAGTGTTCAAATGTGCAGCAGGGAAAGACTTCCAAAGTTTTCAGTCCTGTGATGTTATCAACAGTTATGAAAAGTTAGAGTCACAGGCAGATTTTGACAGCATGATTGATCTTGTCTTCAGTTTGCGGTAAAGTAACTCTTCCATCAGTTTGTCAGGATTTGTATAATTGGCGGTTCCTCTTGTAAACATGTCGTCCAATCCTTTAAAGGGGCGTGTCCAGGACTCTGAAACAGAAACTTCTTCCAACAAGGTAATCATCACCTGCTCGTACATGCAGATTATCTGCTTGGTGTTTTGTTTGACATCTTCAGTAAACCGTGGTGAGGTTTGCATGGCCACAGGTCACTTCATGTTTATAGGCTAAACATTACAATGTGAAATGAGTTTTTCTGATTAGTTGACCTCAACCTGAGGTTGACCAAGCCGTGTGACGGTGTCTCGCTCGCTGTCTTCTGAGCTGGAGGTCAGGACGCTCCCTAAGAGGGCTGTGGACGGAGGGGCAGACATACGCAGAGCAGAGGAGAAAATAGATCATGAAACAAGGGTTGGAATAAAAGTTCCTTCAAGGTCTTTTTAATATATTAGCAGCATTATATTAGACTGCACTAATGTGTGACATTTATTTAATTACATTTAATCTAACCCACGGACAAAAAGACAGAACTTACCATTCGGGCCTTGTCACAGAAAATTCATGTTTTCACTAAGAGGTTTCCATTATCCTTCAGCTAAAAAATAATAAAACATTACATTATTAAATGAAGTTATTAATAATAAGTCTAATAAGCTTGTCTAATAATAGTACTTACATGTTGGTTTTTGCTATCCTTTTTAATCTAGTCAGGGCTGTTATGGTGTGTTCTGCCTGAAGTACTGTACAAGGTGTGGACACTGTTTGATCTGAGACCATTAGAGCCCAGCGTCTGGACACTGATCTGGACCGGGAGACTCAGGTTGACATTTTCCAGAATACACTAAAGAATAAAAAGACAAAATATTCAATACATGCTGTTACTGAGTTTGACTTTTGAAGGGTGCACTAAAGCACACAGATGTTTAGGGTGAGCAGAAAATGAGATACCTTGGTGCAAGCTGAGCTCATGACAGATTTGTGGAAGTCTCCATCGACCAACACCTGACAGGTGACAGTCAATTATTTTAGACGGATACATCGTCAAGATTAAAAGTCTATGTGTCAGTTTACAGTTGCGGTTTGTTCTGCTTACCCGGTATCCGTACACAAATGTGCCGTTACTACAGCCAAGCTCGTCTAGCGTTGGCCTCTCCCAGCCAATCAGGAGGCTGCTCTGGCCCACTGTCTTGATTACCTCAACAGAGCAAACCTTGGCTGGAACTCCTGAGGTAATGGGGAAAAGAGACATTAAGCACAGCATGCTATCATTTTGTAAAGAATATTTCATATTGAGTGTACTGTACCATGTTTACAACATTACCATTTGAACAAACTGTTTTATTTATTTTTTTGATTAGTTACAGGTTACTTTCACAATATACCTTTTCTAATTTAAATTCTTCTGTATTAATTAACAAAAAAAGAACTTGCAGCAAAGTGAGCTCACTCACAAATCCAAGCGATTAAGTGAAGGTTTGTAGTTGTGCACTGCAGTGTGATGCTGTATTTGCAATAAACAGGGAAACATTGAAATGCCATCATTTCTGCTTAAATTTCCAACAAGATTAATTCTACAACAAGACATTGAAAAAGAGGATAACCCATTTCTAAGCTGTGTGTAATCCCATTGCCAAAGCAAACAACCAAGAAGTAATACTGCACAATCATTAACTGCAAGATTATGCACGAAAGCTATGCAAAGACCTTGTTCAAAAGTTTCAGGGCATGCAGTTTTATTGTCACATCAATAAAACAACATTTCAACTTTTTATAAAACAACCATTTCTTCTACCAGGATTTTAAGCAGCTGTGTGTTTGCCTTCGTGAAAATTATCTCAATTATTGGGTATATATGCATTACCTGGTTCCAGCCTTGTCGTCTCTGTCTTTTCAGGAGCAGCAGCGGACTTCGCGGTAGACTTGATGGTTCTCACAGGAAAGCAAGGAGCTGACTGAGTCGGAGAGGCAGGAAATACAGGCCCGTCATAGTCAGGGGCAGCACCATTGGTTTGAGGAGGTGTGTTACAATGATTCACCTTTTGGGCAGTTGTGTCTGAGGCAGTGTTTCTTGGATGAGTGTCAGAACAGATTAAGACATCAGAGTCAACCATCGTGGTCCTCTGAGTTAAAGGAGAAGAAGCTGCATGTTTCGCATCAGATATGTCCGTGAAGGCAGCATTTGTCTTGGTCTGTTTTGGATCTATTTTTGTATTAGAGCAACTGCTCGAGTCAGATTCAGCTCTGCTAGGGTCAATGAACAAAGAGCTGGAAAGAGCAGATGTAGTTTTAGATACTCCTGCTTTGAAGTGATGGTGAGTAAACATGTTGGGATTGACTTTAACATGAGCAGACCTAGAGGTAACTGCAGTATAAAGTGTTGTCTTGGCAACAGGTGTGGTTGTCACTGCTGAAGTGGACTTAGCTTTGCTCAAAGCAGTGGTGACTGGGAGAGAGTTGGTGTCTGTTTGATTTAAACTGATGCTCCGCTTTGCAGTCAGAGAGGCCGGTCCCAGGTCTGCAGCTGGAGGAAATGAGAGACATTTCCTGGGCTGCTGTAGGCGTCCTCTGCTCACTTGACCCTTGAATCAAAGAGACACATGAACATATTAATATATTATGGCTTTATGGGTTCTTGTTTAAAGACATCAAACTGCATGATGGCAAATACATAAAAGTAGTGTGATCTTTCATTCATACTTTGACACTAACCCATCATCTTCAGCGTACCTGATAGCTGCTCTTCATAGTCGTCTGCAGTTGCTCATGTAGGTTAAGGATCTTTTCTGGACTGCTCAGCCTCCTGCTCGCACTGACTCGTGTCCTGCAGAGAGCAGTAGTACTCAGTGAGGATCCAGTCGACCTGGAAAGGTCCAGGTAGGATTTTCCTTTGATTTCTGGTTTATGAAATCCTAGTATTTCTGCTGCGCTGGTTTTTTGGATCGGTCCACTGGTTGGGGGACAGAGCTGTGGTAGGAATGAGATAAAGCCGATTATAGTTTTTCTATTAGTTGTTTTTTTTAACTCTTAAATACAAACAATTTAACGTTTATGGTTACTGTGCATAAAGTATTTATAAAAATGTCAAATTATTTTATAGACTCAGAGCCTGGACCACAAATAAGTGCTTTTTCTTGACTTATAAACAGCCACCTGCATGCCAATAAGAAACCAGTAAATGGTGCATATGTGTACATGAACATGAAATGTTAGCCTGCATACCAACGACTGATGACAAGGCCTCTAGCTTTCATTGGTATATTGCTACTTATAAGGTTCACAAGGGAGAAATCTGACAGTAAAATAAACCTGTTTGATGTACATATTGGCATCTGACTACTTTTTAAAAACAGATTTGAACACTTTTAACCCATCTTTTTCTGTTAAATATCTGATTAGGATCGCTATAAGACCTCGTAATTTATAAGAAATAATAATAAGTCTTTTTCAAATTAGATATTTGCTTCTTTGTTTAAATTACCTTTCTCAATTGACAAAAATATGGATGTAAGAAGGGATTGTCTTGCAAAAAATACAAGACCTAACTTCGATGAAGTTGCCCTTGTTGTAATTTTAGTAGTAGTACATAACGAATCATTACTTCCCAAATGTTGCAACCAAAGGGCACAACACATTTTCTTTAAAAGCCAGCAATATGAAATAAATACATTCTGAGAGCAGTTATGTTTGCATATCATCTCACCTTTTCTGTGTCTGTTTGGACACTGGCATGCTCTTGCACAGGGGAGTCTGTCTCAAGTGTCCCTGTAGGTGCAGGTGAGATGACTTCACTGCTGCAGTCTTGGTGATTTTTCGAGGATTCATTGGCGACTGAAGAGATTTCAGGATTTTGTATTTCTCTACATTTACCAGCAGAATCAGTTGTACACATGTTTTGGACCTGCTGATTCAAAAGAGGGGATATAGTGCAGCAGCTCTGATCAGGCGTGAATCCTCTGCTGTAGTCTTGAAGTTTTAAAAGAAACCCTGGTGTAAATCCAGTACTGTTCTCCCGAGTCTTACATCCTGGAGTGAATGCTGCAGAGTAGTCCTGCAGCACAATGTCACTGAGCAGTTCCTCAACCTGCTGCGTGAGGACGGGGTCCACAAAGCCTTGTCTGTTCATGGTCTTAATCATCTGAACCAACAAACTGTTCCTCTCCTGACACTTCACAACCAGGCAAGAAAGCTTGGCCTGTTGTCAGAAAAAAAAAACACACGTCAGAAACACTGTGCTCCTATTTATATGAACTCAGTTTTAACTTAAAGCTCAGTGTAAGTCATACACTGTAAATGAGGGTTCAGTGACAAAAGGACAAATGATGTAGGAACAAAAAGCTCTTTGTGTGTTCTCCACCTTTAAAGGAGCATTGTCCAGATCCTTTGGACTCCTCTTTTTCAGGAGAGCGTCATACTATAAAGAAAATACAATAAAAACACCGTTAATATGAACACAAGAATCAGATTCAATCTTACCAACTCATGAAATAAGTCTGAAATAAACTGCATTTCGTCCCAAAGCCAGCGCTGAATGGTTACCCACCTTAGCTCTGATGTTGTTGTATTGTGTTCTGAGTGAGACTAGAGCAGTGCCCACGTCTTCTGTGCTGTCCTGTCCTCGCTTTAGAGCGATATATTCAGAGTTCAGCTCCTCTAGTGCCACTGTCTGAGAGGTTTTACATACATTTAAGCACACAAACAAACAAACAAACAAACAGGAACAGATCTATGATGAGAACTGATCTTGGTGTAGGTTGGTCTCAATATTAATGCATTAATGTGTGTAGTTGCTCCGGTTTAAGACTGTATTAAAAGTCACAAGGATGAATAAAAGGTGATGCTGAAGATTCTTCAATTCAAACAACATCTCAGTTTAAGAATGTGACAATATGAGCCTTTCATTCAAAAAACGAAAATCTTATCATGAGTTTGCAGATTTAATCAGGTTTCCATAGACATTTTTGCCGTTTTTTTTCTTTTAATCAGAAAAATGAACACATAGAATGGCTATTTGCCAAACTTTTTTCTCGTCTGTGTCACATAAAAGATAAGTTGAATTCAAATCTGGTGATAATAAAAGCGCCTTCACCTTACCTTAGCTTTGAGCTGAGCTGTCAGCATGTTGTGTTGCTCCTCTATTTGTGCCTTCAGTGACAAAGCTTTAGTCTTCTCCCTGACCACGTCTGTCACTTTACTCTGCAGCTCGTTCACCTTCAGCGACACAAACACTTGTTAGCGCCAACAGATAAACAAGAGACAGACAAAGTAAACAGACACACACACTGACTATTAACTACTGGAGGGCTTCTTAACATTATGTGTGTATTTCAAAGGTATGCTGCATGAGTCTTTCTGAACTGTACATGTGGTTAACAGTGCAGGAGACAAAACACGATTACAGTATGTCCAATGTCAATCTAAAAGGAATGATCGTGTGTAATACCTGGGTCTTTAGGCTTTCATTTTCCATTCTGGTATCTTCCATCTGATTGGCTATATCTGTCAGCCATATCAGATTGTCAGCTTCTTGGGCTGCCTTTCTCTCGTCCTTCTCGCTCCTGACCTCCGTTTGATGCATCTCATTGTGCAGCCTCTGGGTCCGAACATAACACAAACATAACTATGAACCTCGTATATGTAAAAAAAATAAAGAAGAAAAAAGACACAGACAAACAGAAATCTGAAATGTGTAATATGTTTCAGATTGAGATAAACACGATATATATTTAAAATGTAGAAATTGTATTTATATATCCACCCCTCTGCTGCTACAGTTATCAGTTTGATCACCAAAGTGCACTTGTGACCTCTACACATCTTGGTTTGCAACAAATGTTGTTTATAAAAAGGGAATCTGTGCAAACTTACATCTACTTTGCTTTTGCCCATTCTATCTTGTGAGCTCTTTAGTTCTACTCTCAAAGCTTCAATCTCCTGCAGCTGATCAGTTTGCTCCAGTTCATCATCTAACCATGTGATTTGAGTTCACAGGAATCCAAAGTAATGATACACAATCAGCCAAATGTCTCAAAAGTCATTCAAATTGACACTACATACACAAACATTATGCAAACAAAAAAAAAATCATCATTACATCACTCCTATACCTGCATATTGTTTCCTCTGTGGGCTTCAGTCTGACATCGTTGTGTAGCTCCTGTCCCAACAGCAGTTTCATCAGCACTGTTTGTATTCATCAGAAGCTGCTGCTGGTTCCTCCCCTCTGTTTGTGTTTGGCTGTGGCGTGCAGCTTGTAGGCTGTTTCGTTCCTCTCTTAGGCCTTGTAGTAATATCTTTGTTTGTGTTTCTTCCTGTTTTAAACAAATGACTGACTGCTCAATCCTCTCTTTTTCTTCCATTAAACTACAAACTGATTGTTTTAACCTGTCCTGGTCTTCTTGTAAAGTGTAAAATGATTGTTCCATGTCTCTCTGTTCCTTCAGAGACATAAGAGAAGACATTAATCCATCTCTCTCAATCTTTAAATCGAGCACCGCCTGGCTTAACTGCTCCCTTTCTGTCTGTAAACTTTGTAGTGATTGCATGATTTGATCTTTCTCTTCTTTTTCACTCAAGAGAGATTCAAGCAGTGTCTTGTTTTCTGACTTGAGACCAGATAAACACTTCACTAGCTGCTCTTTCTCCTCTTTCAGGTCACTTGTAGATTTTATTAACTGATCTCTTTCATCTCTCAGCCCGCAGACAGTCCTGGTGAGCTGCTGTTTTTCCTGTCTGACACCTGCCAAAGACTGAGCGATGCTGTCTTTCTCCTCCTTCAGCCCCCAAACTGTCCGGGTTAACTGCTGTTTCACTTCTGTCTGTGTTTTGACTGAGAGAGCTACTTCTCTCTGCTGCTCTCTGAGAGAATTTATGTCGTCCAGCAGTTCTTCTTGTTCTGTTTTGAGGCTCTGGACAGAGATGGTTTGCTGGCGGTTCTGGAACAGATCATAGTGATTGATTTGTTGAGGCACTGTAGCTGTTGTTGAATCATCTGGATGTTGATTGGACATCAGCTTTGGTTTGTCCTCTTTAAGCACACTTTCCACCACATTTTCAACAGATTTTTCTTGGTCATATAATTGAAAACATCCTGATAATACAGCCGTGTTTTCAATCTGCAATTGAGATCCACGCAAGTCCTTTTCAACCTTTGATTCCTCCGTATGCTGTCCATTCTCCTCCAGTCTTTGCTGCATCTCCATGATGGTGTTGAGATCATCCTCAGTCTTCTTGGTGAGTTCGGTAATCAAACCTCCATGTTCCTGGTTTTCCTGCTCTAATCTGGCAACATCTGCCTCTAGCTTGTAAATATGCTTCCTCAGCTGTGTATCCTCAGTCTTAATCTTATCTTCTCTTAGCTCAATGTGAGCCAGAAGCTCCTGGATCCGGTCCGCTAAAGCCCTGTTCTCCTGATTGAGAGCCTGGACAAGATCATCCTGAGCAAGGGCGAGACTGGTGTTACTTTCTGCTCCACCACTGGAGAGTAAAGTGTTAATCTGAGAAGGAAAAAGAGCAAGAACTTGATCAGTGACAGTCTGGAAAGTTTGTTTTTGATTTCTTATCTGTGCAAAACCTTAAGCAGTACTGCAACCTTTGTGAAATACCTTTTCTTTTGAAGCGTCCTCTGCTTCTTGTTTGTCTTCCTCTTTCCTCAGTTTTATTTTCAATCGAGTATTCTCTTGAGTCATCACCTGCAGCTGCTCCTGCGTGTGCTGCAGGGCCACCTCCAGGCGATCACGTTGTTCTTTAAGTGCTTGAAGATCATCTCCAAACCCCAAGCTCCTGTAGGCTTCCCTCAGGGCATCCGATTCCTCACTGGGGCTTTCCTCCAGGTTAAGGATCCCTCTGGAGCACCAGGTGCCAATTTTAAACTCATCAACTGTCTCTGCAGTCAAGGACAGTGACTGGAGGCTGGGGTCGGTTTTGGAGCTAATATGGCTGAAGTGCTTCAGAACGTCATCTTTAGGTGACGTGTCTGATTTGGCAAATGGGAAGTGATCCTCTGTAGCTGTCTGTGTGCGCTTTGCTGTAGCCTGGTGGTGAAAATGTGCGACTGCAGGGGAGTTAGGGAGCCCATTTCCCCCATTTGAGGTTCGATTTACCTGCAGAGAGATCAAAGTTGTGGGAAAAAGAGCAGAACAAAACAGAAAGTAATTCATGTAAACATGACAAAGCAATTCAAAATAAAAAAAACATGGTCCCAAATTCTTGCCCCACTTGATGTTAAGATTCACTTGTATAACCATGTGCAATAGGTGGTGGTTATGTAACACTTGAAATCCTAGCAACAGAGCTTTTCTCTTCTCGCTTTCCCCCTTTTTTGCTTAATACCTTCTCATAGAATAACAAGAAGGATTTACAACATTAAGCCAATAATAACACCGCATCAAATATTTATTGAGCCTCTACTTATTTGTACAGACTCTTACTGTCTGGCCCAAACAAAAAAAGAGAAAATAAATCACAGAAAATAACTATCTCTACTACCGGTAATCCTCGACCAATGTATGTTATCATAGATGCTTTATTCTCAAGGACGCATATTTCTATCCCACATATTCCTGGCAATCCTACACACAGTGGTGCTGAAGTGAAAGCAGTTCAATTTTTTTTTTTTTTTTTTATTTTTAAGTAAATGGTTTAATGCTTTAGCAGTCTTACTTTTAAACTACATGCGGAACGACTGGCACAGAACACGTAAAAATGTGTTTCTACAAGCTACACTGAGACCAGACAAATGTTATAAATGTTTTCTGCTGAAGTTTAAGTACTTTAAACCATATACGTAAATAAAATAAACTAATAAAGAAGTTTAAAGTGAAATCTTCTGGACCTTTTAGAGAAGTCTGTGACTCCACATTATCTGTGTTTTCTTGTTTTACTCGTCTCTCTTTTGTCTTCTGTTCTTTGGTTTGTCTTGACAAAACAGTTCTTGATATTACTGACAATAGCGGATACAATAAATTGTTTTAATAATGATAAAGATGTTTTACATACTTCTTCAGAGCTCAACCCTGAGGGATGTAGAATACTGGAGGGCACAGGACAATCAGCAGGGCTGCAGCTGGGCGAGCTGGTCCCGGGGTCGAGACACGTGGACTCAGCGTTTTCAGATGACTGGCAGGATGTTTGGTTAGCTGCATCTCTGACGACCTGCAAGAGTCTGTGGTTCTCCTCTCTCAGCTCTTCCACCTCCTCCAATAAGAGGCTTTCACAATGCTTCAGCCGATTCAACTCGACCTTCATCTCCTCCACCGTGCAGCCCAAGAAGTGACTTTTCTCCTGGGCCCCCTGGAGCTGCTCCATCAGCCCCCTCCTCTGTGTCATCCCATGCTCCTCTCTCTCCAGCAGCACCTGGAGATCCTCCTGTAGGCTCAAGATGAAGCCTTGTAGCCTGACTTCATTTGAGTTCTGATTTTCTTGTATGTTCTTCTCTGTCTTACCATTACTTGGCTGCCATTGCTTCCTCTTCTCCTCCTTTCTCTCCTCCTCTCCTTCACCCTCTCCTCTCATGGGAGGTAGCCTCTCCTGTTCTTCCCAGCGTGTCACTGTCCCAGCAGTGATTCTGACTGCACTTTTCCCCGTTATGCCAGTGGCGGCACTCACAGTCATTTCCAGGAGCTGCTTTTCTAAAGTGTAGATTCTGTTTTGCAGGGTCTGCTCTTTGTCCCGGGCCAGGCTGAGCTTTTGCTGGAGTTGGGTTTTAAAGGTCTCAAAGTACTGGGACTGGCGACTCATCTCGTCCTCTTTGGCCTTCAGCTGCCTCTGACAGCGCTGCAGCCGCTCCCTCCAAACCTGCTCCCCTCGCTCCTTGTCCTGAGTCTGAGGAGAAAAGAGACAAAGATGGGGAAAGACAGAAAATATTACAATCTGAAATACAATAGTGGAGTCTGGAAAACTATTCAACACTGGTAGAATATGTCTAAAACATGTCATAGTATCTATTACCACTGTAGTCCTGACTGTGTGAGAAACACAGGGAGTTTTTTTTGGAGTTTGAATTATTTTTATCTACAGAACCTCTACAGTGTCATAACTTAAAGGCATGACAGATATACCCAAACAAATCTCAAAGACTGAAAATAAACAAAATATAAATTGGAGAAGTGACAGGTCTCTTTGTTTCAGTTTTTTGGGGAGGTTTGCTAAATGTATGGCCCTTCAGAAGTCAACCCAGAAAAAAAAATAGATGATGTCACCAAATAAGCATAACTTTATGAAATAAGAATTGATGTGATAATTTTAAAAAAATTCCACAGATGTATAATAAACACAACATGTCACATGTCGCTTAATTTCAACTTTTCACAACTGTTTACCATGAAAGTTCAAATAAAAGGTAAAAAATTGAATACACAAATGTGAACAGCCTCTGAGAAGATGTTCCTTTGGAGATGCTTGATGGCCTAGAGGTAAATACATTAGCAAGCAAAAACCTGTAGCAAAAAAAACATCAGCACTGAATAAAAAGGTATTCAACTTTTAATAATTAAGGTAAACAGCAGCAGAAGGGAACAACATGTAGACCCTTTACCATTTATTCCTCCTATCCCTGCACACTGAACACGCATTTTAGTCTAGATCTGCTGTTGGGGTAATTAAAAACCTGTGTGACTAAAATCATCTTGCAAGATTCACACACCCACTACACTCTTCATGTTAGAGGTCATTGCCTGTTGATAGATTTAAAGATCCTGAGCACTCACCATCGTCCTGACCTCCTCCCTGAGCATGTGGAGTTTCTGGTCCAGCCTCTGGGATAAGTGTTGCATGCTGAGGAGTTGGGCGACAGAGGCTAGCTGGTAGAGCTGCAGCAGTAGACTCCTCTCTGAGCTCTTCAGCTCTCTGATCCTGACTCCGCAAGACGGCACAGACAAGATCACATGACATCATCCGATTAATTTCCCGTGAATTTTAATACCAACACTAAGCAGGATGGTTAAATATCTTCCAAAGGCAATTCATCTCAAAATCTACAAATGAGATTCAGTTTGATCCTTCTAATGTCAGAAAAGATGGAAACAAATGTAACTCCTGGGTAGACAGCAGCAGCAGCAGGAAGCTTGCATGCAAGTGTGCTGCACAGTCAGGTGCGTTTGATATGTGATAGCACCTTGCCCAAAAGTGCGTATATAGTGGCAGGTAGGTGTGTGTGTCTGTGTGTGTGTGTGTGTGTGTGTGTGTGTGTGTGTGTGTGTGTGTGTGTGTGTGTGTGTGTGTGTGTGTGTGTGTGTGTGTGTGTGTCACTGGATCTGCTCTCCTCCAGTCTCTCACCTGTTCCTAAGGTACTTGTCATTCTGGAGGGGGCTGCTTCACTATCTCAGGACCTTCACTCTGTTGCCTAGTTCAGATGGTGGTTTGGTCTCATTGAGTCCATTACTGTGGTTCCAGAACTGCTTACGGTACTCCTCCTGTCTGATGAGGTCATGTGATCCTCGATTGAGTATCCTGTGGATATCCAGGAGTTTCACCTGTAACATGGTGTCAGATTTAGTCAGCAAAACAATACTGTACATTTTTACACAACTCCCCTGAAGTGCTTTTTTTTTTTTTAAGTACAACGAAAACATTTCAAACACACATACATTGGTAAAGATAGACATATATGAAGATACACAAACACAAAATACAGTCATCTATAATTCACCACGTCAACAGCTTGGTAGCAAGTAATCCAGTACAGGTGTCTCTCAGGTTACCACGCCCCCTAATCATCCTGTTTCCCCCTCTACACTCTCTGCCACATTTTACAAATACTATCATCCAAAAAAAAACAAATTCTATTTTTTAAATGTTTTAAATCTATTTTAAAACATGCTCACGTGGTTGTTCTGGCAGAGAAAGAGGTTTTATCTGCTGTAATCATAATCATGCTATGTTCATGTTTTTTTTTAAATTTGTGTAAGAATGCAACATTCAGGATAACCTTGAGTAAAGTAAAAGTAAAATCAGAAAACAATAATAATTGTCTGTTTTTGAGTAGTAACTCTATTGACTGTTTTCCAAAACACTTAAATCCATATAACCTTAACGATGTGTACGAATGGTATATATTTTCAAAGGTAAACTTAAATAATAACCTGATTTTTAGCTCCGCTTATCACAGCTATATCTCCTCAATGCAGTCATGAGCTTCCAATAAGTTCAGCTTCGGCTCTGTGAACTTGGTTGTGCTGTTGTTTCCTTGGATACGGTACAGACACTGGACTCTGCCAAAATCCTTTATTTCCAGTTGGCACTCTTCTTGCTCAGTTCCTCGCTCGGCCATGTACTTTTCACTCCTCTTCTACTCCCTCTCTCTCTCTCTCTCCCCTTTGTTTGATTTTCCAACCGGGCATTGCTTCATTTCAGACTGTGGCTCTTCTCCCTTTAATAAATCCTCTGATTCAGAGTTTTCTCTCAGTATATCTGTGTTAGCTTCTCACAGAGGAGTTATTTTGTTCCAGGTCCAGGAATATCATCAGTAAATGTTATTTATAAATAAATATCACTTTAATTTCATGTCTATCAGGTTATTTATCACAATTTCAAATGCATTCCAGGTAAGGTTCTTCTGCAAAAGTGCACACTTATCAAAAAGGCCATAGGGTTTTCGTTGGCTGTCTACAGATGCATAAAAAACAAAGTTTTTGTTAGTCCTCACTTGTCTCCACAGCACCGAAACACCTAAGAAAAATAAAAAAAATACATAGTCTTTCAAAATCCTTATTATGTTTTAATTACTCTATAACTGGATTTAATATTAATATGATAGAGTGAGTAAAGGAGGTACCTGATGTGGGTCCAGAGTCAGTATCATTAAGGCCAAAGAATAAATGCTAAAGAGAAAAACAAAAAGAGGAACAAAAACTAAAGGGGTACAGGGGGGTAGGGGTTAATGGACAGATGAAAAAAGGAAAAAGAAAATAGAGAGAAGAAGTTAATAAAACAAAACACAGCATCAGAGCAGTAGATGTAAAGTCCTTCACATTCTTATGAAAATCTTTGCCTAGTTAAGTTACTGTTGACAGAATTTTCTCTTGAAACAAAAAAAAAAGGGAAAATATACCTTCTCCTCTATATCCTTTATTTGTCTCCTTTGCAAGTCGATCCTGTCCTCCAGCTCTCTAATTCTCTGCAGGGCAAAGAAAGACGTGGTAAGAGGGGAGGATGTGATCGTCTCTAAAACCAAAACCATTTTGCAGATCTCTTTAAGTCATTCATCTCTTCTTTTGTTTTTAAAGGTTTAGTTTTGGGCTTTTTGTGCCTACGCCATGAGAGGTAGGAGAGTTAACAGAGTCAGATATCAGGAAGAAAGAGAATTGGGAAATGACATGCGGGAAAGGAGCCACAGGTCGGATTTGAACCCAGGGTCGTCTGCTAAAAGGACCTGCCTCCGTAAATGGGACGCATGCACTAACCACTACGCCACTGGTCATCATTCATTATTTAAAAAACTCTGAAAGCTTGCCTCTTTCCCATGCACCCTGTCTCTATGGTAGCTATGGCAACCAAGGGGCAGATCAAAAATGTAACTCTATTTTTGACATTTGAAAACCTTTAGCTCCTAAAATCCTTAAATCAAGCCAAAATATCTTGAAGTTACTTCAGGATTAAGAAAAATAGTAGAGAGATTTATTAGCAAATACTCTTTAACAAACAGGTTTTCTTCAATAAAACACAAACATTTCTATTTCATCCCTGCTGACCGCCAGAGGCGGTGCTTAAAGAACTGAATATTCCCTTCACGCATGCGCAGTTCGAGTATGTATACCAACAATGTCACTTGTGACCCCTGGATGACCCGAGAGAGGTTATATCTTCCAGTGTCATCCGGGGTTCTGTTCCTACAGAATCTTCTCGCGGGATCACGAGGATTCTGAGTGACAGAGCGCTCTGGCGGTCATTCGGGATTCATAGAACCGTAGTTCGTTTCGTTTTATGCTTTACTTACACACTAATATTAATAACATCATAATAGTCATAATACAGTAAAAGTTTGGGTTACAATTACTACATTGTTGAGTCAACATGGGAACTGACAAGGTATTTAAACTGAACCACATCTGTGGGGACAAAATAACCAACACTACAATTTTGATGCAAATGGACAAGGCATAACAGATACACTCTGGCCAAGAAAGTGCCCTCTGATTACATGACTAACTTCAGTAAATATTTGATTTGTTTGTTAATATAATGAGTTGTATGTCATACGGTGTTCAGGGTTAGGGATCGGGCAAACCTTGTTAGTAACTTGCAGTTTAACTGATTCAATGAGATTGATGGTGCTGTGGTTGTTGATGAACTGAATGAATAACATTTACTGTACGAGCCATACTACTGTGAGAGCTGCAGAGTGGAAGGATACTGAAGAATGGAGGGGTCAGATCACAATGATAAACACACAGTAACACAACCATTCTGTCTTATCTTATCATCCTTTCATCTCTACAAATGCACTTACAGGTAGAGTTAGAGGTTGAACACACAGGGATACTGCATCTTTTTAAGAGCACCAAAGGTCTGGTGGGGTCAGACGTTTCAGACAGGGGCCAGGGTCAGATTGAAGGAGGGCAGGACTTTGTAACCTGACTTGTTTTGTTTTAAGCCTTACCTGCTGGGCCTGCTGTAGGAGCTCCATGCGCTCCTGTAAGATCTGACTGTCAAACTGCCGGCTCTGCCGGAGAATCTGACGCCGCAGCTTCTCCACAGCTAGCCTCAGCTCCTCCCTCTGCCTGTCTGTCAGCGACTCGGCCACTTCCCGGCATGCCGGCTGCTCCTGCTGCAGAGCGCTATACAGGGTGGCCTCCAGCTCCTCGATCCTCTGCACAGCCAGCCACATACACACACACACACAGGTACACAAACACAAACACACACAGACACACGTGAACGTGCACATGCGCATGCAGACACACAGGCATGCAAAAGCACAAGCACACACATTGAGTCACACACACAAACAAACACATACATACACCACTGTGACCATGGCAGATATGGGGAACACTGTTCCACTTCATATTGGGGGTTATTCAGGCTTGACCTTCACATGGTAACTACAAGATGGTAACACAAACATATTTGAATTCTTAGTCAACTATAGGTGAACTGTTCTGAGAAGTTACCATGTCAAATCCAAACCTTCACCCACACAGCATGAATTGGAACAATAAACACAAACCAACATTAAACTGACTGAGTCAAATGGTTAATACTTTATGAGAGTGGCCTAGATACTAAGTGTTGACTAGTTTTGTGGGTTCAGCCTATTGACCTCTGTGGGATGATAGATAGTTTTGAGATCGTTCACGCTAACTAGATCCATCATCAAAATATTTTGAACCCACAGTGCTTTCTTATTTGTCATGCTACACAGGAGTTTCAGTATCATATCCTAATACTTGATGTTTTAAGAGATCAGTTCATTGCCTTCTCAGAAGACAAATGAGTATTAGTTTTATAAACGAGAGGCCCAATATCCTGGCTAATTCAGTGGCTTGACTGTTTTTGTTCACAACTGTTTTTACTTCAGTGGTAAAAGATGCAGTATCCCGAAAAATTGAGACAATTTTAACTTTAATGGATCATTGATGATGTTTGAATGGGTTCCAAATGTTTATGTGTCATGCTGGGATGAAAATGTCCGCCTTTATCATAAACCATTATGCCTTGTGTACAGCCTAGGTTTGTGTTTTAATAAATATAAACATAGTGAATTTTGTGTAATTTCAAAGCAAGCCTTGTATTTAGAGACAGGTTATACTGCGCCAGGCTACGTACCATGTAGGCCTGGTCCAAGGCCTGCTTCCTATAGTCCAGCTCTTCCTCCAGGAATCCCTTCTGCTTACTGAACAGCTCCTGCAAAAAGATACAAGACATTGTACCACCACTGAAAATTACAGGTTATTGTGGATCAATAACCTGAAAAATCATGTCCACTGTTTCTTTTATTTTAAGTTTATGATTGGTCTACTGTGCATTATTGATAGGACAGTGGATAGAGTTGGAAACAGGAATGAGAGAGTGGGGAAGGACATGCAGGAAAGGAGCCGCAAGTCAAACCATGGCCGTTTGTTTGGAGAACAATAGGCTCCGTACATGGGGCACCCAACAAAACTGCAAGGCTATTCTTTGTGGTAAATGGATTTTTCACCTTGTCATTTTCCACGTCGATCATCTTCTGTGTCAGGGCAGCCTCTGTGCTATCTATTTGCTTCAACCACTGTATAGGGAATATTGAGACAATGTGGAAAGACAGGGGGTTAATAATTTCACTAGTCAAAATAACTGTATCATTTCTATCCATATTTATGTTAATCAAAAAACTGTCCAAATGTGACGGCTATTATAGGAGTAAATTGAGTGCAATGGTAATGTTTGTCCACTGGGTGTCAGTAAAAACATGCGTGAGGTTTTTCTCTCACCTTCTCACACAGTGAGATCACTGTCCCTGCCTGGATCACTGCTACCTGCTCCTCATTTCTGAGATTCTTCAGAAAATAAAACAGGCAAACATAAGATAAAAAAAAACAAAGGATACCAGACCTTCTTTTAATCCAACAGTTTTTCACCTCACCCCATTATCCCCTAGGATATCCAGTTTCTTCATGAGTTCAGGAATGATGACATCCTGCACAAAGGTCAGAATAAGATAACATTAATTACCCTAACATTAACGCTGTAAATGACAGTCCTGAAGGAGAAAGGTTAGTTTAAGTGTCATAACCTTAACTCCCTCCTGGTGGCAGTAGATCTGAAGAGCGCTGCTGCTATTCTCAGGAAACGCAGACATGTGGAGATTGAGGGCAGGAGATCGACGCTCCCTCTCCTACAGAACAGTACAAGCTATTTAAATTCTTATACACACACACAACTAAAACATCATGACTTCTACCAAACTCACATTATTACAGTTATGTAACAGTTTTTATCATGTTGGTGGTGGCGCACAGTGCGACTCGAAGAGAACAACAGACACTGAATTTGATGTAGTGAATGTGAATGTGAGTGGAAAGGGAGTGAATCAGGGATTTACTTACATGAAACTGAAAACATGGTCAGGATCTGCCAAAATGAGGGAGGTGGAAACCCATAGATTTAAATGGGACAATGAACTCAACCAAACCAATAGGGAGTACCATAACACATGCAGAAACTCAAAGAAATGCTTTTCTGTCTAACTTAAGCCACAACTGCTACATAAAGTGACACATTGTGACAAGTGGCCTCTTGGCAAACAACATGCCTTATTGTTATATTTGTAAATTTAATATAAAAGAAAACAACATGAAGTCAACAAATGTCACCCCAAATGTCAATCTGTCCTTAATTATCAGTGGAAACAACAACATGAAAGGGTAAACAAGATGTTCAACATATATGTAAAAAATGAGAGACAAAATGAACAAAGGTGGGATTAAATGGTCAACTTAAATACATTTTATTCAATTTAAAATCATATTTATCTTAACACAACTTTCTTAAAAAAATATTCCAGTTCAGAGGACGGGGTATACACACAGCTGCCATGCAAAACAATGCAACACACAGATGCATACAGAGGACTCAGGTACGTGTACATAGTATGTTTGTCTATGTGCTGAGTCACTGTATGTAAGTCTTGAGTTTGGAACTGATGTTGTTGTTGTCGCTTCCTGGTGACAGTATGACGCTGGTACATTCTCTTACTTCCAGTTCAAGCACCCTGAACTCCAGCAGCTCATTCTGATCCCGGGCATCCTGAACCTCGGCCTGCAGACGCGTCTCTGTCCGCTGCAACGCACACATCTACAGACACACACACACAAACGCATCAATGTCACACAAATTCACTTATTTTACATATTTACAATTCACTTTGAAAAACCCATGTCCTGAATCATTTCAGGTGGCTGAAAATGTTCTGCCGATCAAAAATCTCACAATGGATCCTCTTAGATAAAAATGCACTTTCATAAAAAACAATTGTGACTTATAAGTTGTAAGAAGAATATACTGTAGTTTACCGAAGGAATCAGATCACTCCCATCTTCATGTTTTTCTTTTCTCTAATCACTATGCTCTATAGAGATGAATAACTTTTCCAACAGAAATCAGGCATGCTCCAGCTTTGACTTCTTTTAAATCAGTATCAAAAACTTTAAAGGCTATATGAACCTTCAACCCTTCTCTGGGTTAGTTATACGAGTGCAGTAGCATCTGTCCAACATGCAACTTCATGGCATACATTGGTTCCTGGATACCTTGTTTGGCATTATCCCTTTAATAATAATAACCCTTCTTTATGTAAATAAAAAAAAAATCTTTGCAGCCGAATTTAACATTTGCAAATGTATTCATTCACCAAAGTTGGACACTGAATTTCAAATCAGTAACATGGTGTTGTATCAGCAATAGCATTTAAAGTTTAAATAATATCAAGCTCTGGTTGGCATTAATTAAGTTTGAAAGAATGCAATATTACAGAAATATGCCACAGGAACGACATTGCTAATGACATGTGCAGCCTACCTTCTCATGAAGATCTTGGTTGGTCCTGAGCAAGTACTGCTTCTCCTCGACCCACTTTGAATCCTGCCATGACAACCAAACACAACATCAGCAAGAAATGTCACTAGAAAGAAAAGGGAAGGAAGGAAAGGATCCCACAACAGGGTGTAATTAACAAAGCTGTCAGCCAACTCAAAACATAACACATGGTGACCATCTGCTGCATTTCCAAATGACACATGCAAATGTTCCATAGACACAAACAGACAGGAACAGAGTGGGAGTGGAACAAGTTTATTGATCCAAAGAAATAAGAAAACTCCCAAGATAACAGGCAATAGAGCTGCAACCACGGGTAACATGATTTTACCCTAACAGGAGGAAAAAAGACGTTCTGAAGTGAGACACATCAGAGCAGAAAACCAAAATAACAGAGGTGAATCAAGCAACACATGCAACATGAGGTGACAAAGGAACAAATACAGAAAAGCTGAATGCATTATAATACAATACATTATTATTATTGTAGTATTCTTCATGATATTCAATGTAGAGTATATTTAAGGTGTTTAACGTCAGCCTAATCTTTATATCTTCTTAGTTTTGATACATTAGCCGGTTATTCTTCTTCATGTGAATTTGTTTGTCTTAATTCTTCAACCAAATATTTCAAAATGACTTTCGAACATATGAATTAAAATAAAAAACTATTGAAACCTGTGCATTTTCAGATTTACAAAAGGTGAAACATCATGGGACAAGAATGTTTTGTTTCTATTCATAGCTTTAACAGTCCTCTCCAGGCTCGACAGCAGCAGAAGGCTCGAGACACAAAGCGAACAACAGGAAGAACAGAGGATGAGGGCAGAGCATGCAGGCCAGTGAGAGCAGGACCAGTGAGTTCCTGTTACAATCCCCCGTCTTTGTTACCTGCCCCCTTTCTGCCAGGGCCTTCTCCAGGTCCATGATCTTGGCCTGACAGCTGCATAGGTCCACCTGCAGCTGCTCACGTGTCTGTGGGGAGAATGACGGCAGTCAGGGAGAAGGGTGCAAATTGAAATATTTATTTACAAAAATGTAATAGAATTAAGCTTCAGTTTAAATTCACTTCTAACATCCTAAGTCATATTTGTTTGAAAAGAAAAGTATATGAGAAGAGCTGGATTATAAATAAAGTGGGTTCTAAAGAGGTTAGAAGTGATAGTACAGACCCTGGCCTCCCTCTCAGCATCCATAGAGCCCCCTGTCTGCTCCTGTAGGAGGGCGTAGGCCCGCTGGAGAGCCTGGTACTCTCTGGTCAACTGACGGAAGCGAAGCTCTGACTCTTCACGGGTAACAGTCTTTTTTATGGAAAGCAAAACATCCAAAGTATGAAAGATGAAGGGGGTGATTCAAATGCATACAAACCTTCACATCAACTTATTTGTAAGCCCATCTTTTTATCTGAAAATAACTTTTGATGGTATGTTTTTCTCGTCTGTTAGATCTATAGACTATAGCTCACATTAATTCTACAGTGCATTATGTATACAATGGACTTTCTTACGTCTTCCAAATCCTCCTCTGGGGTTGCAGGCGTGCGGTCAGTGAGGTCAGTATTATAGGAAGTCATAGAAGAGGTCTCAGAGTCGATCGACTCCTCATCAAATCCAAAATACGTCTCCACAACATGCCTCTGCAAAAAGAAAGAGAGGTGACAGAAGACATAATCACTATACATTACAAATAAAACTTTAACATCTATTTGTTGCCCAAACTACTGAAAGCCAAAATAAAATCAATCATCTGGATTACATCAAACTTGATTTCAGGTGTAGTATTTGAATTCAATAAAGCGCCTCCACACGTCTGCTTATGATATCCCAAAAGCTCTCTTTTCAACTTGAGTAATTCACCAACATTCAGTCTTATCATATTGAAATTTAATCACATCTGTTGAAATCTGTGTATATTTATTCAGTTCTTTCCTGCTGTTAACTACTCCAAACCCCATCGGGTGCTTACCATCGTGTTTATAAGTCATCTCCTGGCAACCAGAGAAGTAGAGGCAGACTAAAGCACAGAGGCAGATGAAGGAGGAGAAGTAGAGGATAAGGAGGATGTACTCCGTCATGATGCACTCGAACAAAAACCTCAACACTTAACTATAAAGAGTCTTCAGAAAATAAGTCTGTCATATCTACAAGAAAATGGGCTGATCTATAAAGCGTTTTATTATTATAAAAAAAAAAGAGGCTTTCAGTTGCTCGCCCACACAAAGTAGATAAGCTTCTGGTAACAATCAAACTGCTCCCACTGAAAAATCCAAAAAGCAGCTTCTGTTCTTTTTTTTTTTTTCTTTTTTTTTTTTTTTTTATCTCCAGGCTGAAGTATTCAGTTTGGTTTAAATTCCCGAAAAAGCGCAAGTCCAAAAGCCAAGTCGCTGTGCCCAACAGTGCATCCACCTAGCCAAGGTGACTAACTGGATCCAGCAGCAGAGGTGGAGGAAGGTATCTGACAAACAGGCACAAACTCCTCCTAGCAACATCAGAGACACTAAAATGTTCCCTGGTGTATAAACCCAAACATGTACTCTAAACCACACACAAGCATACATACACAACTGCATACACACATACAGGCACAACACCTTTTCTTCTCATCAAGAAACATCACATACTTAGCTAGCCGTGACCCCTTTCTCTCTTATCTCATACATGCCGGGCAAAAAGAAAAAAACACTCAAATTAGGTTAGCAGTGTTCATAAGAAATCATTAATTTATCCTACATTAATCTGAATACTCAAAATGAAATGAAACAAAAGGTTAATAATTATCATAGTTATCATAGTTTTCCACTTGCTCTGGGACCCACTCATGCATGATTTGTGTGTGCTCAGTGTGATTCTCCCTGCTGTGAAGGACACAGTCATCATTGTCCCCTGAGCCCAATTAAACACACACACACACACACACACACACACACACACACACACACACACACACACACACACACACACACACACACACACACACACACACACACACACACACACACACACACACACACACACACACACACACACACACACACACACACACACACACACACACACACACACACACACTTAATTGAACCTCTGAGTAGGTAGTTGCTGAGTTACACATCACTGGATTGACTGAGGTTTCTCAACGCTCATGGACACTTACTTTCGACAGTTTGAGAGGTTTCCTTCTGGTTTTTTTGGCCATGACCAACCGGTCACGTTCCTAAAGAGAAGAATGACAGACATGGTACTCAAGAGTTCACAACATTTAATAAAAATGAAACATGAATCATAAAGTTGTTATGAAGCACAGAAAACAATAAAAGAAGGACTGAAGTGAGGGGGTGAAATCTCTTCACGATGAGGGCGTAGCAGCCTTATACAATGGATGAAGAAGGGAAAATTAAAAACAACTAAATGTTTGGAGGAGGTAGGGCAAGTTAAGTCTAATCAAACGAAACACTCTGCTGAATAAGAGATTCTGTGCACATGAAAACAGATATAACCAGGCAAAACTAAGGGGAGCGTGGTCAAGAGAAGACAGAGCTAGTGCTTTCACAATCTGATTGGAATTATGAATGGCACATGTAAATGGAATGGAAAAAATAAGAGGTCCATTGTATTAAGCAGATTTTACAAATGTATCTAATGTGGTAGCAGGTGGGTTAAGGTATATTCACAGAACGTTTTAACAATGGTGTGTTTTTTCAAGAAAACCAACTGATTTTTTTTTTTTATGTATAAAGCGTGAAACGGGGAATTTTATTGCCATTCCAGTGATCTAAAAACCTGACGAACATAAGCACAATATTTACATGAAACAATTCTTACTATGACAACATTACTCATTAACATTACAGTTAAAAATGATTTAAAGTTAGAGTTACAATACAGCAGAACAAACCGTATGAAAAAAATGTTATGCAAAAGTTGAATATCTACCATCTGACAGATTTTATCCTATTCAATATTTACAAATCAGAAAAACTGACCTGCACAAGCTCGTCAATGATGCCTTGTTGCTCAGCAACCTGCAGCTTGAGGAACTCCACTTCCTGTTCCTCATGGGCGTGGCTCAGGTCTGTCAGGGAGCTGGGACGCTTTAGCTGTGGCTGAATGGACTGCTGCTGTGAGGGGGGGCGAGAGGACGAGGCTTTTTCCTTCTGAGGTACAGAAGACAGAGCGACATGAGACAGATGATGATTGGTTGAAGAACTATTTTATGCATTTCCTCAAGTAGCCAGTAGAGGTCCTGCTTTTGTTTTTTGTTGAAATTTTCAATGTTACACGAACAGTACAGTGACTACAATCCCTCATAAATAGAGTAAATCCATAACAACTGCTTTGTCCACGAGTATTTATACTAAAATGCAAAAAGAGATTAAAAACATATGCTTGCTGCATTTTACCATCTCAGCGTTCTCTCGACTCAAGGTCTTCAGTTTCTCCTCCATGCGTTGAAGTGTTTGTAGGAGGTCGTCATTCTTCTTTGACAGTCTTTTGTTCTTCTCAAATATTGGCTTCATTTGGCTCTCTGCCTCTCGCACCCGCTTCACCTAGTAAGAGGAAGGAAACCGGGAGAGGAAACACTGTAATCTTAAGCTTTGACTTCAAGTGACACTGAATTTTCAAGCAGAAGAGAGCTGATCAAGACTAGAGGAATCAAACGTAAATGTTTTTATACAGCACTTACAGGTATGCATGTTTATTGTGTATATCAGTGCTAAGTGTAACAGCATGTTTGTACTCTAGAGGAATTCTTAAGACTTCTCATGCCTATAATCACTACATTTATGTTCAGTTCAGTGAATTTTCCTCACTAGTTCATTCCTCTCATCAGCAAGCAGTGCATTTCTGTCCTCAAGTTTCCTGATGACTGAGTGGAGCTCCGCTATCTTCAGCTGGAACCTCCTCATGTCACGCTCCTCTACCTCCTGTGGAAGAGAGGGGAGAGGAGAGGAAGAGGAAAACCAAATCTAAAAAAAAAGGTTTACATGCAGGCAGGCAAGAAGGCAAATAATGGAAGGAGTTGGGACAGAGGAGGCGGTGGGATGAAGGATGAGACGTCTTTTACACAGTGCAACTGTGAACCTGAATGTGCATATACAGATAGTATATCCACAAGCTTTTCATTAATGTATGAGCTGAAGCTTTGAATTGTGTTTATTCTTCCTCTATACCAGGAAAAGGAAGATTTAGAGTTCAATCAAAGTCTAAATCAGGAAATCTATTACACATCTCATGAAACATCTCAAATCTGCATGAATTTGGTTCTGTTTAATACAACACAAATGGTGCTATCTACATCACCAGCAACTCAGAACAACAAAGAAATTCCTTTTATGGCTGTATTATGGTCTTATATATGTAGGTCACATTTCAGAATGTCTGAGGGATTGTGGAGGTATCATTGCATCCATGTACAGAAGCATATGCACTTATTTTATTATTTGTGTACCTGGTTGTTGAGCAGGTCCTGTTGGTCCCCCAGCCCAGGCACCATCTCCCTCTTGGGGCTGCCATGGTTGTACCTCTCGGCCTCTCGTACCTGCCCGAGCTGCTCATCCAGGGCTTCCTTCTGAAGCTGAAGCTTCTGAGCATAGCCGGCCTGCAGCCCCAGCTCCCTCTCCAGAGCACCCACCACCCGGTCCTTCGACTTCAACTCATCCATCTATAAAAGGATGGACAGAAAAAAGAAAACGAAAAAGGAACAGTAATTTGGTTGTTTTCTGTTGGATCTGTGTGTTAATATGTTTGCTAAGAATGATGCTGAAGTTTCAACCGCAGGTTTTACACCATCTACACCTTACCTACGACTGAAAGGCTGTATGCTCAAATGGCTCAAAATAAGGGTGTGTTTTATCTTAGAAAAAAGTGCTTCGGCTGTGATTTATTTATGGAGCTTTGTACTTGCTCTGCACTCAAACAACTTCTTCTGACAAATGTTTCTGCCTCTGCTCCTTCCATATTTTTTCTTTGACACTGGTAATTCCTGCACTGCATGCTCTGCATCATCAGCCATGAATTACTAATTCACCACCTTTTAAAGGCCCATGTTCGAACATTCCTTTAGTGACTAAAATGCTTCTTATTGTAGCCCTTCTGTGAATGATAGAAGTTAATGAGTAACTGCAGACCTGTAGACTTTAATTTTGGTAGATAACCACCAGAATGATGAGATGGAGCAAAGACAGGCAGCTCAGCAGCTAGCCTTTATCCCTGATATGAGGACAGTTAGATAACTACTGCACTGGAACTGAACATCAAAAGCAGGAAAACAGATGTCATGTGTAGGGGAGTCTTTGTGATTTCCAAATGGGGTTGAGACAGACCATAAAACTAACAGCTGCTGGGTCTGTCAAGCTTACCTTTCTTGGAATGATTATATATGGTTTGCATCACAGTATGAGATGTTTTCTTCTCATCATGACAGCTCCAAATTTGTATATTTCATTCATTTTGCTTGCGGGAATGGACATGAAATGACTTGTTGTTTTTTATTCAAACAGATGCACAAGGGGTATAGTGATAAGATGTTGTAAGACAGGGACCAAAACATGTGTTCTAACTCAGCTTCTCATTTTGAGCAATGGAGTCCTAAAGAACTGTATTTTGAATTACAATTAATAGCTTTCTGTATGTTTTGCGAGAATTAGGTGCTCACAACATTATAATCTAAAAGTGGAGATTGTTGTGTGGCTGTTTGCTTAATTTGCAGGACACTGACAATAAATGTGATCAAACCACACTCACAAAGTCCTGATTCTCACTTTTTCTTTGTTAGTAACAATTTATATAATACCTTAGGTTATGCTTTTTACCTCTGACAAGTAGTTTATATTATTTAATGTCAGATTTTTTTCAGGAGGGTTACAGAAAAGTTACTGGCATGATTTTCATGAAGCCTGTTGAACTCTTTGAGCCAATAGAGGACACATTAACTTTGTAGCGGATAAAGAAAACATGATGTGAGTAACATACAACAAAATCTAACCACCTCAAATTTGCCTTTGCAGAGACCTTTGCTCCCAGAGGTCCTCTCTAATTACTAATTTTATCATGAATAGTTCAAATTATTGAGACATTTCAAGAAAGTTTGGACAGGTTATTATATACAATAAATTCAACTTGACTTACATCTGACTTTGTCAAAAACTGTAACAGTCTGTTAGAGAAGATTTTCATTCTACAGTGTGTACCAGGTATTCTTCCAAGAGTGTCTGTGGGTAATATTTTAATTCATCAGCCGTTCTTTAAAGACGTATATGCTGGCCATGGCCAGTTTAAGATGATAAATACTGTATGAAGTGTCTGCAGGGTATGTCATGCATGCAGCATGTGGCCTTACCAGTCTACGGATGTCTCTCTCACAGTCCCGTTTGATACGGTGCACCTCATCCTGGTGCTGTTGGTAGGCTGTGCGCAGATCTGTTGCTTTGGCTTTATCCGCCTGCAGAGCATGTGCAAGCGCCTCTTCCGCCTGCTTCCTGGCTGTCTTTTGCTCCTGGATCTAAAATACACACCACACACTCAAACACTTGTATATTACACACAAAAAGAACAACAACAAAGAGAGTAACACCCATATATTTCCTTTCTATCAAACAGTTGTGAGGATAGATGACCTGTTTGTCTGGAAAGGCTATAGTGAAACAATAGCTTGGCAACAGGCTTTTCCAAAATGCTTCCTGTTTTTCAACAGTGAATTTACCAAGGTTTACACAGTCCCACATCAACAATAAACACACATGTACACTCACTTAATTGTTCCAGAAGGTCTATAACACATAAAACAAACAAAATAGGCTGATTATTTTTGTGAGAAGCAGGGCATACCAGAGGTTGTGTACACAGCTTTACATTAACACTTAGTTTTAAAACATCTATGATAAAAACTTAGTTTATCCACCTACACACAGTACATGCTACAACCCACCTCTTGCTGTAGCTTCAGCCTTTCCCCATCAAACGCTCTCCTGGCCTCCTCCCGAGCCTCTCCGAGAAGAGCATTTTTAAGCTTGTCAGCAGCTCCATCTCTCAGTGCGTTTACAAGCCCCTGGAGCCTCTGCACCTCTGCATCCCGGATCTTGATGGACCGGGCCAGCTCGACTTCATGCTGCCGCGCCAGGCCTTCGCGGACAGCGGCTATCTCACGGAGCTTCTCTTCGTGGAGTTTGGCGCGCAGGTCGGTCACCGCTACAACATGTTTGTGCTGCTCGAGCTCCCGCGCCTGCCGCTGTTCCTGCAGCCTC
This sequence comes from Labrus bergylta, assembly GCF_963930695.1. Taxonomy (NCBI): domain Eukaryota; kingdom Metazoa; phylum Chordata; class Actinopteri; order Labriformes; family Labridae; genus Labrus; species Labrus bergylta. The sequence continues at coordinate 15,667,442 of NC_089203.1, read as the reverse complement.
TCACGGAGCTTGCATATCTGCAAGACATGCGTGTGACATTTCAAAGGGATGTCGCGCAAAATGTCCAGTGACCTAACATCAACTCCACCTCTGTATGACCTGTAAATAAAGACTGATATACATAAGAGAAGTTACTATAGCTATAATCCAGAGGTTCAATCCTTCAGGGGTTGTCTGAGATTCAAACAAAAGCTCAACCTGACACACTTTTACATTTATTGAATGTCTGGGCTGTTGCGCAGGACAAGAATGTGTGTATTTCTTTATCTGAACTAGCTGCTCCTAGCGGCTTTGTTATAAACCAAATACAAGAATTAACTGAATGGAGCAGGGTAACAACATGGCAGTTTTCGCTTGTGAATATCATGAATACAATATGCTTTGTGGATTGGACCTTTTCCAAGAGTGGGGGTAAATATATCGGTCATGTAAGTATAGAAATGTTTTGCAATGGCATAGGCTGAGCACAGATCACCATTGTCATACATCCTGGTATAAGTGTTCGATTTTAAAAAAGGAGAGCACCTCTTTGCTGTCATTATGTTACTACACAAGACGTAGGCTTCTTCATCGTCGTCTTCCTGCCTCTCACCTTGCCTCGCTCCTGCTGCAGCTCAATCTGGACATCCATGACTTTGGTCCTCAGCTCCTCATTGGTGGCCTGCACAGAGTCAGCCATCACCTCCGACTTCTCCGGCTTCCTTCCCTTTTTAAAGGGCGGGGCCGCAGGGGGTGTGGCTGATGACATAGTACTCTGGCCGCCCAATCAGGACGGACATAGAGTGCCAGGTGTGGTGTAAAGGAGGAGAGAATCAGTCGCTGCTCCTCCTCCCTGCGAGGCCCTGCGTCAGTGTCGTCATCATCATTATGTCGTTCTAAAGTCTACATCATTGCTTTTGGTTGTTGGGACTCTCTGTTTTGGAAACACAAACACACAAACAGAGAGAAAGAAAATAAATCATGGAATAGTGAGTCAGTGTTAAAAAAAAAAGAAAACTGGGTTACACAGCACTACTCTGCACAAAATACTGGGCCAAAGCCACATGAGGCACTACAGCCTTGGGAAAACAGACTATTTTTGGGATAACATTTACACTCTGCTCTGTCACCCTCCTGTCTCTACGATACACATGTGGGCAATTTATCATCATCCTGTTCCAGTCCCTTGGTTGTATTTAGAAGCTCCATAGAGCATAAAAACAGTCTGACCACCATAGTTATGGTACCTGGCCTTTCACTTATACTTCAGAAGACCGATGGAAAACAAGACCTCAGAATGCCAAAAAAAAAAAAAAAAAACTGTCCTAGCCTCACTAAAGTCTCCACAGAATAAACTAATCATGACATACCAGCTGTCTTTTGACAAAAATTCAATGAGGTGAAGTAACAGAGTTAATGGACATGTCCTTGGAAAGCATATATATATATATATATATATAATGTATGCACTAAGTTGGAAAAATGCTGTCCTCTAAATGAACCACACACAAACCATGAAAAATATAGAGAGATTTAAATTAATGATTTGTTTAGTCTTCTGCTTTTTCCTACTTAAAGAAGGCATCAGTTGTGTCAGCATGTGTATAAGTGGCATGGAATAAGGTTCTACAATGATACGTTCAGAGAGCAGAAACTGGACTCCTCTAATCTCTTCCTGGAACGAATTGTAACCCAGTAACCTTCAGGTCTGTCTATAAACTATTGAATAAATAACGAAGGAGCTGAAGCATTAAATGCTGCCATCTTTTTCTGCACACACACACATTACCTTGCATTAATACAACATCCACAGATGGCAGAAATAGTTACCAAGGCAACCCTTGCTCTCAAAAACTATTCCTCAAACAGCAAAGGATGATGGGAAGGAGGGGACTCATTGTGGATATGAATCACACACATAAACACTGACACTGTGCACACAGGATTGCATCATATAAAGGCTGCACACTCCAGGAAAACACAAATATCCGCACATGACTGCTTTATCTTGTACAACCTCTGAGCATAGGTTGACTGAGAGACAGAAATGCATTGGTGCTGGAGGGCAAGGAAGCTTTCTACCACATTCATTTTTATACAACACACACAGTCAGACGCTGGGTACCAGCAGGGATGGGAAAGAACAAGAATGAAAGCATGAGGGAGAGAGAAGGGGGAGGTACAGGAGAGGAGAGAGCAGGAGCTGCAGCCTTCTCTTACACTCTCTAACCACTCTCACCCATCCACCCTCAACTCGCTGGCATGGTGATGTTAGCAAGTAGAAGCGGTCATTGATGTCACTCTCATTGACAGAAAGAGAGAGAGAGAGAGAGAGAGAGAGATCATTCACACAGAAAAAACAGACACAAGCACACAGTCCCAAACAGGACAACTAGGGACACATACAGCTATTCACAGTGGTACAAAAGCTCTCTACACTTATTCACACATTTTCATTGACGGTATTTCTAGAGACCTGACTCGCCTCAATCATGTGATTAATAATTACCACACATAAATGCCAACAACAAAAATTGTTTTATGTACAGGCATGACAAATGGTTTACTGATTTTTATCTCATAACAGAAAGGAGGCATCAATGTACATCCGATCAGGATGTGACACTCAGCGACGTCGGTGGAAAAAAAAGAAAAACGTCTTGATTTTATATACAAAACAAATTGGGGGTCAGATCTTGTCTACTCGGGATATTTGCTTGCATCAGAACTTAAGAAAATAAAATGCATCCAAAACAAGAAAATATGTGATTGTTTTCCCTTTTACAGCCACACGCAAAAATGTCTTCTACCACACACAGTTTGAACAAAGCCTCCTGCAGCAGCCACGTGTTGGACACCCACCTTGCAGACAGAGCCACTTAAGAGTTTATGGGAAACTGGAACAATTTATTTGGGCACCAAGAGGCTAACAAGCACTTTTAATGTCCACAGAAGTACAGAGCCCCAACAGGTCATAGAGCTTAAAATACTTTATTTACTCTACCCAACTTTTAGTGCACTAGAAAGCACTAAAACCATTCAACAGACCAAAACGATGGCCAAGATAAAAAAGTCCCCATGGACCCAGCCACCACCCACAAAGATACAAAGTAATACCATGTTCATATCATCAGGTCATAGTTTTGAATAGAGTTGCACGAGCACGAGCTAATCATTCATGAGGTTTTATACTTGTGGCAGCAACCATCGGCAAGGGTCTACTCACAGCTATAGACTAACGTATATGCTACCTATTTTAGCCACAGTTTCTTCATATGTGGATCATAATGTCACTTTAATTTCACCTTTGTTACGTCCATCATTTCCACTTCTCTTTTACAGTTGACATCTGCTTCCTTCATTCACTAACTGGGTGTGAACTCTCAGATAAGCAAAAGATGAAGTCTGCTGTTTCAATATCCAGTAAAAACATCCAAAGTTTCTAAATGTTACTGATGTAATTGTGTGTTGATCTTCCATCATGATTGTTTAACTGGCTGTTTTATTTTGCTAACCCGAACTTAATTTACTAAAACATTCAGAAAAAGGAAGCACATGGTCACATTAAACACAAACCGACACAAACAATGTGATAAAATCTAAATGTCAGTTATAATTTAAGTACTCAAACCATTATCCCTAACTGTTTTAAATATTCAAACAAACAAGCTTTTGGCATTAACTTGTACATTCATGTATTTGTATGGATATTTGTGATCTGTGACAATATAAAAATCAGAATTTATGGCTCGCTCTCTCTTTTAGCAGAGGATTTCTTATGGATCATAAATGAAGTACCACATGTGAGGCAGGCCGAAGCCTTTGCACTGGTCGCAAGTTTTTAACACACTTACAGATGGACCTCCTCAAAGCTACAGACCACACAGGTATCTTAATCAAACATTAACTAGACTGATGTGAGACGTTCAGACGCAATAAATACATAAAAGAGCAGCAAACATGAGCCTGAACAAAGACTCCTTTATTCTCTATCTTACTCTAAACCAACAGTGGGTGTGGACACACTGAGATATACTCCTGTTTATACTACACAGTTCCTACAACTAAAAAATGCATCACAGCCTTATTATACAATTTCAGGGTGGTTACATCAGCATCGGTGTAGTATAGACTGTCAGAACAAGACTGGCCACAATCCAGACATACCCCCATCTACACACACACACACACACACACACACACACACACACACACACACACACACACACACACACAGCAGGCTAGTGATATTCCAAAGACACGGTAAAGATCCCTCTGAAAGGCTGAGTAATCTAGCCAAGTGCAACACTAGCACTAGTGAAGCACTTGACCTAAAAACAACTACGCCAAGAGAATGAATACAAGTCAGTGACCTCAATGACTAGTCAACCTAAACAGATAAACAAGAAGTCTCTCTCTCACTCTCACTCTGTCACACAAACACACAGAATACACTTTTACAACTGCTGGTTTAATTGCTTGTGGTTTACGTCTATAGTATGTTACCCACTTGAATGTCAATTTGGTCATTTATTACTGGATGCACAGTGTGTTTTTTTGCATGTTCCTGAACATGTTTGTGCATGTAGCCTTTTGCATGCATGGGTGTATCCAAGCCTCCCCCCCCCCCCTCAGAAAGACATAATAGTGCAGCCAGTAATGTGATTAACCTTGCATCCCTCCATCAGACTGCACAGCACACTGGTCCATACTGTCTGTCATTTCCCTTTTCGTCTCAAATAAAGGTTACACTACTCTTGTCTGTCTTTACGTGAGGGTAACAATCTCAGTGAAGAAAGTCAAGCAATATGCATTCACGCAAAGGTATAATGCACAGGGAGGGGTCGTGTAAAGGGGTCTCACTGAATGTCTGCATTGACATTACACATAGTGTAAGAACGGTTGGGGTCATGTTAAGAAATGCATTGTCAAAATAATGATTACTATATCTCTGTTGCTGCATAAAAGCCATCCCTTATCCAGGATAAGTTGATAAAGGTGAACACAGCATGCATCCGAGATTTTGCAGCCTGCCCTGAGCTGAAGCTTATCAAACAGGAGTGAGTGTTCAACACATGTTGGCTGTCCACTGTGGCACATTCACGAGCCTGAGGGGGCCGCCTGCTGCAGCGGCAAAACTGTGATGACAGACAGACAGAGTAAACAGAGATGCTACAGGGATGCAGAGGGCTGGTTAGGGTTTAGGGTTATGTTTGGGATGTCATGAAGGCTAAATGGGATGTGGCCAGCTCTCTAAAGAGCTGTCAAATGGGAGATTACAAGGGAGAAGCAAGAGTGCTGCTGGAAGGAAGAGCTAACACACACTGCTGACAGTCTGCCTGTCCAGTTTGAACAACCACACCCCACGGCGACATGCACTCGGGCTTGCTGCTGCAGCATCCTCCAGCCACAGAGGTCGGATGTCCTTGCACTCCGGCTGTGGAGTTTAGTGTGTTTATGAGCCTGTCATGTTGCATTAACACAGTGCTGCCAAGACTATGACATGGTCTACGTCCAACTTCCCGAGCGAAGAAACGGCAGGATAAGATAAGACTTTATTGATCGCCAGAGGGGAACTATCATGGCTGAATACCTTATGAGGACAGGGCAGTAAAAAAAAAAACATTTGAATATTACGCTCATCCAACATCCATATAGTCGATGGCATTTCATACTTCCTCCTCTGGCTCGCTGGCAGGGTCTTGCCACACCACTAGTGATGTCACACAGGTTCACTGATGCAGCCACATTTCACAATGCTGTGTCAAAACGATGCTCAGCAGTTATGAACTACAGGCAGCAGAAGAAGAAAAAAAAACACGTCGAAAAAAGCCTGATGTGATGAAGGCGGGTCGGCGGCTCTTCGGCTCGTTTCTGCATCGCGACCTCATGAAACACGGATGTGGTTCACAAAGTCAAAGCAGCTCTCGCCTGTCAAGACTCTACAAATGAAGACGTGAGAAGCGAGGCTAGTCTTTTCCTCCCAGGGCGAGTAAACTTACCTGAAATGGAGGTTCCAGTGGGTGAGCACCGGTGGCCTGATGTAGAAACGCCGCTGCCTGGTTTGCTTCAACATCCAGTGAGGGAGAGAGGCTGGGCTTCCTGCGATGTGGGGCGATGTTAACACACCTCCAGATGCCCTGCTCTGTCAACAGCGACCATTTACAACTTTATTCCTCGGATATCACACGTATTTTCCAGCGGTTAAAGTTGTATTTCCTCTCTGGCTTTTAATCAGCTGCAGGCTTCTCGTCCTGCTCTCGCGCCGCACACTGACATCTCTTTCCACGCCCACACAAACACACGAGCGACGTCATCCGTTCCCATACATTACATCCACATGAGTGAATATATTTATATATATATAAATAAATGAAACTATGTCGACGTGAACAGGGGGGGGGGGGGGGGGGGTAAAAGCCGGGCGGGCGTCGCCGGTAGCGTGATAGAAGTGCGACACCTGACTGCGTGTTCAAGAATGACACCGCGCGCAGTGAGTGCGTGTCACGCAGCCAGTGCGGTGGAAACGTCAGGGCGTACGGTGACTACCTGAGACAAGCTGATATCAACCATAAACTATGAATATTAGCCTACATATCAACACGGAAAGAAAAAAAAATGTTCCCTTTGGTTTCCTTAAATCATCTAAGGAACATTGCCTGATATAATAAAGAACTGCTGTTTTTGTTTTGTTTTGTTTTTTATCTAAATTTAGTTTGTGGTTTACATCTATAGTATGTTACCCACTTGAATGTCAATTTGGTCATTTATTACTGGATGCACAGTGTGTTTTTTTGCATGTTCCTGAACATGTTTGTGCATGTAGCCTTTTGCATGCATGGGTGTATCCAAGCCTCACCCCCCCCCCCCCCTCAGAAAGACATAATAGTGCAGTCAGTAATGTGATTAACCTTGCCTCTGTCCATCAGACTGCACAGCACACTGGTCCATACGAGGATAAGTTGTAAAATAAAAAGACATCAATAGGGTACTCTTTAAAGGGTGCAGTAGCCTACATCATAATCTTGTGTCTTTCATTTTTTATCAACAAGATTTATTTTTATTAAGGTTTTTACCTTAAGTATATTTTGAATGTTTGCTTCATTGTTCTTTACATTTTTTATAAAATATGTTTTCTGATAACAGTCCTAAAACGTCTGTTTTGCATGTAATTAGAAAAGATGATGATAATGGTGATAAATTAGCCACATTGCCTCCTGCCATGCATCATTTAAGAATATGCAATTCTTTATAATTTTAAGGCCATCAAAAGTTAACCATCATCAATCTCTTCCATGTCAGTGATACTCGGTTATCGTAAAGCTACACACAGCTCAAGCCATCCATATTCAGTAGATTTATCTTGGACAATATGACAACATATAAAACTAGGTGTAATAATCCGACAATACTAAAGTGGTGTCAGTGTGACCTAGATTTTTGAGGATGCATTACTTCCGCACAGCTGCCTGTCTCTGCCTCTCCACTGACTGCCTCTTATGAGTAGCAATACACAACATTATCACTACTCTCTGTGGCTACAGCATATGCTGCACAAAGCTGCAGGGCAACACAGGCCATACCGTAAGAAGAGCAGGAAGCTCATTTTCAATTGTCCATACCTCAGCAGTAGTACTCATTCAGAAGCGGAGTACCAGTGGGGATTTTGTTTTTAATATATTGTTAAGTCTAATATGTACATAACATTTTTGCCTGAGATATAGAGGACAAACAAATAGGGTTGAGTTTGGAGTTAATCTTTTTTAATTGAAACAACAATGTGGTTGCAGGCAGATGGATATTAGAGATGAAATAGGCATGTGTGGCATTTTTTGTTTTTCGGTAATGGATTGATTCAGAGAGTGAAACTGTGTCAGAGAGCAGTAATGAGTGTCTCTGATTCCTGTTTTGCCCGAGGTTCTTCCACTTTTTTCCACAACATCATCGTTCGGGAGTGATTTTGTACCAAGCCCTCAATGAAAGAGAATACACAGAAAAGGGACAAAGAAAAATCTTTATTTTTATTTGCTATTTAATTACAATAGCGTTGTGATTAGGACTTCTGATAGTATATTCTCTGATTATAACGTAGAACAGTCCAATGTGCTATTAGATTCAGGTGATAATATTGTGGAAATTCAAAGTGCAAAAGTGGTGCATCCTGGGCCTGCACCGAAAAGAAGGTTTAGTGACTAGGTTGAATTCATTAGAGCATCTTAGCCACAGACTTTTGTATGAAGAAGGTAAAAGTCTTATTCATTAGCAGTTATAATATAACAATAGATCTAGTCAGTCAGGCTATTTCTATCTCTTGTGCCCTGTTATAAATAAGTAATGTGAGAAGTCACTGTTTTTTCATTAACTTAACATAATCATCTTAGGTTTTTGGCATTTGCATGAGAGCTGTCGTAATGAGCTTAACATATTCACGACTGGTGCCAGATAAAACGTGTTACGGCTTTAAGAGACGGCCTCTGGTATTCCGAGGGGAAGAGAGATCAAATGAGTAAAATATATCTAACAGTTCATCTAGTGTTTATTTTAAGATAACACGAAGAAAACATTAGACACCTTTGAGTCCATTTCTGAAGCCAGCTACCAAACTGACCTATTTTCCACAATCCAACCCCAAATTCCCAGTCTGGAGTGCCAGTGGTGACGTAAAACTTTCATGTGAGGGTAATTAGGCTTCCAGTGAGTCACCACTGTTAGTCACAAAAAATCTGAGCCTTATGTTCCATGGTCCATCCCAGAAATCCTTAATTCATAACATGAGCATAACAAGATATCGACAATGTGTGTACAGAAGAAAGAAGTATTTCTTTAAAAAAGCTTTTCAAACGTATTAACATATACCATTCTCTGTTTCATGAACTTCTTGGCGATCTATGAGGTGTTTAATGGAAATGCAGTGAGTTAATACTCCATTAGACAATCCACCAATGCACAATTACCATTCAGGCTCCAAATAATAACACAATGTGTTTATTGTAGCTACAGCACAAGTTTATGACTCAACAAGGAGGGGAATACTGTATTAGCATCACAGTGCCATTCAAGGGTTCTTAAAATGCAAATACACAATGTATCATTTATTTCTAACCATGCAGTCAGCATAATGACTTTATATGATGATGTTCCTGTGATTGTTTTACACTAAATTCTGAATTTGTGCCTTTTCCAGGACATTGAAGAAGGAAGGCTAAAAATATTTTTGTCCTTTGTTCAAATATCTCATTCAATGAAAACTCCCCACACACAAAGTTTCCTTTCCTTTTCAGGAGGAGAAATCTACTTGGTACGTTGAATGACAAGTTCTATTGCTGTGAAGGGAGGGTCCGTAGTTTAAAATTTAATCATTTTGATGATGCCATCAGGCGTATTAAGATTTGAGCGCTAAATGTTTAATAAAAACTCGAACTTACAAACTGGAGGTGTTAGGGTTGAAAGGACGGGGCTCATATTTAATACAATATTGATGTAGATGTAGATATAAATGTAGAATGGGTGATGTAGGATGCAGCACATTTTACATTTGAAGCATACTATAGAGTTGAAAAGTCCTTCAATGTTTCTTGAATGTCACCTGTCTTAACATTTATGTATATCACTATAAAGCCCCTTAAAGGCAAAACACAACCGAGTTCAGAAAGTAAAATAAAATTCTTAAGGGCTGTGACTCAAGTCATCCACTCCTACAATTACTTATTTTTCCCATCTTTTCTTTCACTGTATTTTCCTCTTTATTTGCTTCTTTTCCACTCAGGCCTCAAAATAGCCACTGATCAATATAGAAAAAAAAGCTGGCAGCTAGAGAAGGGACTGAAGCCACAGAAACAGTGGAGTTTTCCCCAATTACTGGAGAAAGTGAATAGGGCCTGCCCTGATGATTTAGGCATATTGTAAGAGTTTATAATAATAGGTTCATGTGAAAATGCTTCATGGTATGAGACAATCAGTGGCACCAACGTAGCTAGAGTTTGATGAAATCACTGCCTGAGAAGTTTCTCAAATATAATCTGTGGCTGATATTTATGAAAGACAATTATAAATACCAAACACTATTAAGAATTCACAGAGTATCAGTGGGCTGCGTTTCTTCCAACATGTCAGCCCATTCCAGAGAGAGAAACTTCAAAGGTCAGAACAGCTATTGGGCTGCATTTGCTATGGAAATACTCTCCACACCCAGTCAATGTCTACTCTCACATTACCCCTCTGGTTGCTATGGATACTACTGACCATATATCAACTCCTCCTCCTCATATCTCTCTTCCTGGGAGAGTCTCTGGCAGTGCCTGGGGAGACCGCGGGTGGTGTCCTGTGATGTACATACAGGGACTTGTTACCTAGAAGGAGACGAAGAGGGGGTAGAGTGTGTTTTAGACAGATGACTTTCTATTCTGTTATGTCATGCAGCAACTAGAAACTGCAAATGATATCACAGGCAGACCATATTAGAGAACAGAGAAGATGATGGCGAAGACTTAATCACTTGAGCCCTGGGGTAAGTCTGCTTCTCCAGGATAAAGAGACGAAAAACAAGCAGACCAAAGCAGAGAGACCAGCTTGTTTCAATTTTCAATCACTCAAGTAATGACCACATGGTAAAATCCTGCACGTGTTGACTGTGGCTGTTTCTGGCAGGGGGCACTGTGGCCCCAGCAAATCTGCTCGGATTTGCATAATCAAAAGATTTGGACACATAACAAGCTCATAATTACAAGTATCTGTCTGAAGCTGCTTTGCCTATTGGAACTATACCATTGCATAAACCATTTAAAAGAGAGATCGAGGTGTGCACGTGAAAAACCAAAAACAGTACAGGGGTCCTACTTATCCCCTCAACTGGATTGTGTTAATCTACTAATCGAGGGCCATTTACATAACTGCTTTAAGGCAGCTGCAGTTAAGCAATTACTGCCCCCATTTATTACTTTCCCACAATGTGGCATCTACTCTCATTCCCAGACTTTTAATCTCCCTCACTCCCCAGAGTCCTGTTGCTTTTCTTTCTGTAAGTCCTTTAACTGTCTGCTCCCCTTCCTTTTTGGCCTCACTCTCCCTCCTCTGAACTTTAATGGTATCCTTCCCCTTGTCTACCCAATGGCTGGAAGAGCAAAAAGTTACACCTCTTAACCTCAGGAGCTATAGTTTGGGCCCAATCTAAATAACTGGCAGAAAATATTATGTGAGCAGATCACACAGTGGCATTTGAATCATGGGATTTTACAGCTTTTTGAGTGAACATTAAATTCTAAGGAAAATCAGATTACAAACACATTGACTTCCACCAGCATCTAAAATTTTAATTCTCAAATAACAATAATACTTTTTTTTTAATATTCTCCTCAAATTAATAAACATAGGCTCTTTTGTAACACCAAACCAAAGCTCATAAATATTTTACATTATTTTTTAAATGTATCATATTTGTGGCAATACACAACGAATATGGATTTATTAATCACATATTATCTGTAAATGTCCTACATCTAACAGTCATACATGAGGTAAATGGCAGATATGTTTGTGTTAATACGTGTTTTATTACTAAAAAATAAAAAAACATAATTTTTAGATGTTAAGAATATGTCATGTAGTGCCATCTCCTGGTAGAAAACTTGCATAACGCTTATGACCAGTACAAAGTAATCAAATTATGATGATCTGTTTTCTTTGAATTTAACTTCAAACGGGAAATATAATGAATATAAATATGCTGATATTGGCTCATTACGGCTACTTCGAAATGGTTATGTAGCCTATTTATTTAAAGTAAACTTAAACAGATCTTTAAATCCAGATGTGTCTCAAAAAGAAAGCAGCATGGTCATCTTCTGAAGTAGTGTGATGTAAATTTGCCTACTTGTGCAGAAATCAGGAGGAGTATTTTGTATTTCTGGAAGCTGTGCCAGATGATTGTGAACTCAGTGGCACATGTATAATGTTTGAGAATACGACATTGTATGGAAACAAAGAATCATACTGGACACTTCTTTGTTACAAAGTTGTGAATCAGATTTAATGAACCGATATTTACTGACGCAAAGTTATAACAAGAAGCCCAAAAACCTGGCTTCACAAGTCACGTTACGTTCAGCAATTTACAGATATGAATAATCTCGACCCTTGACTGCTTCTGACTTGTGACAATCAGCAGGACTTCCTGCGTTTGCAAACCAATCACTATCCCATTTGAAGAGGCGGAGTCCTTAAATGTGTCCAATCACAGCGCGAAGGAAGGGAAGTGGGCGTGCCCTTCGTGTGGAGCAGCTGGCAGACTTTCCCGAGTTTGGTGTTTATAGTATGATCACAAAGGAGCCAGCGGACAGACGAGGTAGGGGGGGGGGACATTACTAAAAGCGAAAGAAGACAAGAATGAGACATTGAATAGGACAGAAACGGAGATATTTCTCGAAGCATTTGCTGCAGTCAGAGGATTTGAATAAGAAGAAAAAAAAAGGCGTGTTCGTGGTAAAGGTGAGCAGGACAACAGCAGGGACATGTTTGATGGTTATGTTAGCATTAGCAACAAAACACTGACTATTTTAATCTGCCTGCCACATATATCACTGTCAACTACATGTCGGTTATATAAAGACTGTTGCACTGTATATATGACTCTTATAGACCAGAACTAAGTTGTTTGTGAGCTCCAGTGAATACCACATGTCATTTGATCCTTTTCCTGCTGGGCCAAGGGGGGGGCGGGGGGGGGGGGGGTTCCCTAAATTGTAACAGGACAGGACTCATCCCGTTTCCAGTCAGGGCACTTCAAGGATGTCTCTGTTTCTACTTGGTGTGGCTCACTTGATAATGCCATAAATAGATTGCAGACTCCGTGTCAGGAATGCCTTCATGGAAAACAAAAGGTTATACATCACAAAGTCAAACTAAACTCAAATGCAACGTGGATTTGCTCAGTTTTTAAAGATCCTGTTATTTTAGTGTGAGTTCACACATCGCCTACGTTTAATGTGAATGCATTAAAGCTTTGATTTGTCTTAACAATTCCACTTCATTTAAGTTTAAGTTTGGTGAGCTTTCCTGGAGAAATTTAGTGATTTGTGTTTTTGCACTACTGAGGCCGACAGAGAGGAGTGTTGAAATAAAAAGAGAAAGTGTCATTTCAGAATACCTCTTACTTCACCCCAGGGGCACCATCACTTCCTCATTCATACCCTCTTTCCGTCTAATGTTTTCCACCAAATATCTTCCTTTTTTACATTCTGTTGTTATACATACAAATAACCTTGCTGTTTTCAGCTTCTTTCAATAATCACTTCTATTGGGATTTAAGTTTTTCTTTTGACTGATTTGCTGTCTGTTGCTATTTTCAGCCATGGAACCTTTGCTGACTAGCAACTCAGCAGCCCCAAAACCCAGCTCTTCATCTCCCTCCCCACTGAGGCCGGACTCGCCCTCTTCCAGCTCACATTCTACCACAACCACACCGCCATCAGACCGCCTCAAGCCAAAACTCACAATGCCTACCCCTCCAGCTACGCCCTCATCGTCATCTACCTCGGCTGCCTCTCCTCGAACGTCCCCTGGTCTCTCCTCTCGTTCTTCCTCGCTGTCAACGCCGCCTGTGTCCCCTCTTCGCCAGCCCATCAGGAACCCCTCTCTGGTGGGCAGATCTCAGCTCAACGCAATCTCTACGGGAAGTCCCGCAAACGGCTCCACGGCTGCCAAGGCTCCACAGCCACCTCCTACACCCGAATCAGGTGAGATTCAAACTCAATTTGACCTTAAAAAACGTCTAAAACATCCATATTTGCTTCACATAGCTTTACTTCACATTGCAGTGCAGCAGACACCAACAGTTTACTGTTTGTGCTGAAGTGTCACCATGGCAACCGTAGACATTTGCTGACTTAAGTGGAAAAAAAACTCTCATCCCAATCTTTATATAGAATCTGATGAGTTCAGACCAACTATATCCTGAATGTGAAGTTCCCATAGTTATAGATCTCTTGGCTGCATTGGGAATATCACATTTTCATTTGTTGCGTGACTTGGCAGTGATGCCTAGATATTTAAATATGGAGGATTAGTGGACGGTATGAAACCTAACACCTCAGCCATTTCATTTGGGAAACAGTTTTCCATTAGATTTGTTCGCTTTGTCCAGCTGTCAAGTAAATCATAGTTTATCTAACATGTAAATATAGGAGACAGATTGCATCACTGTGTAAGCGTGTGTGTGTTCAGGGTAGCTAGCAGCGGCTGGTGACTGTCCTGAACAAACAGTTATTTTGGGGCTGAGGTGGAGGATCAGGCTGGGTGCAGCAGATCGACATTGCATGTTCTTTTGCTCCACAGTGTCAGGCACAGGCAGACCACCTCTGCACTCACCAGTATCACTTACATCCAGCAGGCTTTTTACATCTTGGAGAGTGTTTCCACGTTTGTTGCTATCTCAATCTTTTTCTTCGTATACATGCCTGGAAAGATTTCCTCACTTTTAAATTCAAGAAATCTGACACATCCTTTTAGTGGAGATGCTGTTTCTGTTCTCACTCTCTGGGATCACCAGCGTCACTGACTGGCACATTGCACATGAGTGTGCGTCGTTTTAAAATGTGGCAAATTGATAAACTGGCATGAGGACAAAAGAAGATTTTTTAAAAATGTTTTTAATGTTAATTGCCCTTTTGTTTTATCTACTTTTTCCCAGTAGACAAAATTGAAACTTCTAACCACATAAGACGTCAGCTGTTGTTTTTAAGAATTTGAAGTATATTGTGCACCTTTAAAAAAAAAAAAAAATCTGTGGCATGTTAAGTCACTTATTGTCTGTTTCTGTCAGACGAGCCAGAGGAGGAGGTCAGTTTTGAGGATCTGGAGGAGAGAGCAAAGTCAGGAGATGCTAAAGCACAGACCAAGGTCAGTGTCACAGAAACATATTTCTATTGCTGTTGACTTTATTTACCATATGTTGGGCACACAGCAGATCAGCCAAGTAATGAAAAATGTTATTTCAGAGTGACATATTGGGTGGGAAGGACGGGTCACATTTATGCTTGCAGAGCAGGTATAAGAGTCTGTGTGTGTGTTTGTCCAGATGGGACGTTACTTCCTGGCACTGGCAGAAGAAAAAGATGAGGAGCTGAACAACTGCACAGCGGTCACTTGGCTTGTCCAAGCTGCTAAACAAGGTCGCAAGGATGCCGTCAGACTGCTGCAACAGTGCTTGGCGTCCAGGAAAGGTACCAAATTCTCCCCCCTGCTACCATCATTACAGCTCAAATTGTTGATTTGACGGTATAAATTAGATATGCAACCCTTCATCTGATGTGGTAGACATTTCTTAATCAGGGTGCTCATTTTGTGTTTCAGGCATCACTCTAGAGAACTTTGAGGAGGTGAAGAAGTTGTGCACAGAGACACGCTTTGAAAGAGGAGTCAGGAAAGCAGCTCTGCTGATGTACTGGAAACTGAACCCGGAGAGGAAGAAGTCTGTGGCCGTGTCAGAGATGTTAGAGAATGTTGAACATGTCCACACAGAGCCAGGTATGACGGGATTTTTTATAATTAAACACAGAACAACATATAGCAAATTGTTTAAAAAAAAGACAAAGAAATTTAGATCAGCTGCAGGTTAAGGTTTTTATTTAATTTTTTACCTTCTTGTATTTACAGGTAAACCGGTCTCCCCGGGTCCACTCAACAGCTCTGCCAAGAAACAGAGGAGAGTCCTGGAGTCTTTGGTGTCCAGTGAGGGTATGTGTGGTTTAAAACATGGTCCAGAACAGCTGAGTGTCCCTAGCAAAGCAGAGAGAAGAAAACGTTTTATCATTGCCTATCCTAGATTTGGCAATCATTTCTCTTGTGTTAGATAATTCAAGATAACTAAATATACTACACTAAAAAAAAAAAACCTTCATTTTAAATATGCTAAAGTGTCAGAGTATGGGAGGATGGGTGGGGGTTGAGGAGGGGTGGGACAAGTTGGGATCGAGGAAGGGTTGGATGAGTGTCAAAGAAGTTGGACCCATCAAGAACTTAGGACTCGATACTCTTGGTGGTGTAATGTCTCGACACACTTCAGCATCTGTTCCGTTCCCACCCACTGATTCCTGTGTGGAGAGGAAGGAGGAGAGGAGTGGGACCTGGGAGGTGTAGGTATGGGGGAGTGGGTGGTTGGTTGTGAGAACTGGGATGACGTGGAGAGTAACAAATAGTTTCTTTTGTGTGTCCTTGAAGCCTCCTCCCACGTGGGTCTTGACGACTTTGTTGAGATGACTAAGAAGTACGCTCAGGGTGTTTCACCTTCGACGGCTATGGCTGCAGCAGGAGGTGACGAGGACGACGATGATGTCGTGGTGAAGAATCCAGATGAGCTGCCTTTACACCAAAAGGTAGGAACGTCTCACATTTGTAGAATAGAATTACTTTATTGATCCCAAACGGGGAAATTGTGGCGTTACAGCTGCAGGTTATCCAAACACACAACATTAGCAAATAAACACAATATAATATTAAACACAAAGTCAATAAGCACTTCAAATATAAAAACTAAGAATGATAATATATGCATCCAGGATTTAACTTAGCATTACTTCTAGTCTTAAATATGAAAGATTAAATACAACATTATTTGCTGCAGGTAGATGTAAATGTGCAAAAACAGAGTTGTAAATAAACAGTATTGACATAGGGAACTTCAGTGGTTTATGTTAAAGTGCAGGAGTGTAGACATGAAACATGGAAAGATGTGTGACTGGTTTCTGCTGTCCTTGCCTGTTTTTTACCTGTTATTCTTGTTTTATTTCCTCTGTATCGCAAATGTATGCAGTAATGAGTTCTGAGGAATGGATTAGCATTATTAACCATTTATTGTTTCCAGAATTTGTGCCTGCTGAAGAGAAAAATGGGCCTTGTCTCAACTTAAATCAGAGTTAAACATTTATTTATAGGTGTGAGGAAACTTAATTCAGAGGCCATTCTTTGTCAAGTAGGGAACTTGCATAAATGTTTTCCTCTTGGTACCTGGTTGATGCACTGACTCTTCCTCCTCTCCTCCTCCAGCTGTTGAAGTTCCCTCTGTACGCTCTGCTAGAGATAAAGGAGCACCTCATTGACTGGGCGTCACGGGCTGGCATGCAGTGGCTTAGTGCTCTGATCCCCACTCACCACGTCAACGCACTCATCTTCTTCTTCATCATCTCCAACCTCACCATCGATTTCTTCGTCTTCCTCATACCTTTACTGGTTTTCTACCTCTCCTTCTTCTCCATGGTCATCTGCACACTGCGAGTATTTCAGGTCAGTGATAAGTGAAGATGGACACTTAGAGCTTGTTTTATGAAACACTGCTACTGATTTTAGGTTTATGGGATCTTTGTAAATGTCAATTAAAGATTTGTATTTTTGTACTAGAGTGTGGATGAACTTGTCTCAGAAGTACGAGTAACAGAAGTTGATGAGCACCTTTTCTCTACAGAATTCAAAAGCGTGGGAGAACTTTCGGGCCCTAACTGATCTGCTGGCTCACTTTGAACCCGGTCTGGATCTGGAGCAGGCTGAGACCAATTTTGGTTGGACACACTTAGAGCCTTATTTGTAAGTACATCTCTGTTGACATGTTAAACACATCAAGTCTTTGCATTGTTGTCCAATTTTTTCTTAACAGTTGAATTTCTATATTACATTAAGTTTAGATCTGTTCCTTTCTTTTGTGACTTTCACAACACATTTCAGTCTAGCTTAGTTTTGTAGATAAAATGTTTATGCTAAGCTGAGGATGATTTTTTTTTTAATTTAGCTGTAATAGAAAACACAAAAAGTAATTTAGTTTAGTTTATCTTCTTCACCCTGAACATGTACCAACAACAGCATGAACATGTAGTATGGTAGACATTGTAAAGGTGATTCATTATTCTTAAAATAATCAGAAGGAATAAAGAAAGTTTCTGAATTAAAGCTGACAGTATATCGTCTTGTTTTTTTTTATGTCCTCAGGTACTTTCTGCTCTCTGTGATCTTTGTGGTTTTCTCCTTCCCTGTTGCTGATAAATCCTGGATCCCGTGCTCGGAGTTTGCTGCTGTCGCTCTTTTCTTCACCTTCACCGCCTTCCTCAGCCTTCATGCATCGGCTCAGCTCTTTGCTCGTAAAGCTCTCCTCACAGAGTTCCTCTCCGGAGCATGCTCACTCACACACATCCTGCCGGACTCCCTCTGGTTCCTCAGGCTGTTTGGGATGACGTTCATCAAAGTGCCTCTAGGGGACATGGTGGCATTGAACCTGGGGATGCCGTGGCTGCTGTACGGGCATCTTTTCTATCTCCTCTTCCGTATGGCTCAACTGAGAGGCTTCAAGGGGACCTACCTGTGCCTGGTGCCCTATCTAGTCTGCTTCACCTGGTGTGAGCTCAGCCTGGTGTTCCTCAATAACGCCTCTGCTATAGGACTCATCCGTACATGCGTCGGCTACTTTCTCTTCCTATTTGCTCTTCCTGTTCTCTCTCTGGGCCTGGCTGCAATGTTCATCATCCAGTTGCTGCAGTGGTTTCTCGCTCTGGAGCTGACAAAGATGGTGGTCACGCTGACCGTTTGCTTCGTACCAGTCGTGCTGAGGCTCTGGACCCGCTTTAGCCTCAACCCCATAGTCGTTTTCCGCTCCTTGTCGGGGAGCAGCATCGTCAAACTCATCCTAGTGTGGCTCAGTGCGGTGGTGCTCTTCTGCTGGATGTATGTGTACAGGTCTGAAGGCATGAAGGTGTATAACTCCACCTTGACGTGGCCCGAGTACAGCAACATGTGCGGCCCTCTGGCCTGGAAAGACTCCAACATGGCTCAAACTCAGATTCTCTGCTCTCACCTGGAAGGACATCGGGTCACCTGGACCGGGCGCTTCAAATATGTGCGTGTGACCGACATCGAGAACGGGCCGAACTCGGTGATCAACTTAATGCCTGTGTTTTTGGGCAACTGGATGCGGTGCCTCTATGGAGAGCCGTACCCTTTATGTGAGGAGAAGAAAAACGCAACAGCCGAGCCGCAGCCCCTGCCTGCCCCGGCCCCTCGCCCCGAAGACCCCCTCTGTAAACTGAAAAGACTGGCCAAGCACGAGTGCCACATCAAACGCTTCGATCATTACAAATTTGAGGTCACGATGGGAATGCCTCTGGAGAGGAAGTCAAAGAATGGGACAATCATAGAGGACGAAGATGCCACTAAGGACATAGTCCTGCGAGCTAGTAATGAGTTTAAGTCTGTGCTTTTACACTTAAACACGGGCAGCCTGGTGGAGTTCAGCACCATACTGGAGGGTCGTTTAGGCTCTAAATGGCCTGTGTTTGAACTTAAGGCCATTCACTGCTTGTCATGCAGCGATGCCAACATTACAACTCGCAGGCAGTACAAGATCGAACACGACTGGAGGGGCACGGTTCAGAGCGCTCTGCAGTTTGGTTTTGACTTCTTCTTTAACCCCTTCCTGACCGCTCAGCTGGAGCAGCACTCTGAAACAGAGACACAGGAGGAGTTCCCACAGTAAACACACCTGTGGGAAAATTAGAAGCATAATGATACTATCTCCAGGAGGATCACTTTAATGGTAATACTACACTGTTCTTTTAGAATTACAGTTGACATGAACTGTAGGATGGTGGACAGATGCTGAGTACTACTGTAGTGTCAGTCTGGACTCCAGAGAGTGTGTGTTTGCAATTTTATAGCTTTTGAGCCAGAATGTATGAGAACTCAAAATACAATGTGATAAAAATGTACACAAGGGGAGAGAAATTAAATCAATAAGGTTTTTTTTAAGAATTAAAAATGTAATGCCTAACACCAAAATATGAAAAAATCATCTAAACCCCTGAAGGTGGTCAGTTATGCATTTCATTAAGTTTAATGATGTAATTTATTATTTGTTTGTTTCTTAACAAAACACTATCTCTGATGCGATCATTTTAACATGTTTATCAAAAACGTGTTTCCAAAATGATCAGTATTTATAATTCAGTTTGATTTTCTGAAGTGTCCTCTCTTAGTTTTGTCCCCGGCCTAAAGTTGTCTTTGTTTGTTTTTTAAACAAAAAGTCTTCGATGCTGATGATAACTCGATTTCCTTTGCCATTAAGCTTTAATCGTTTTGTGTCAAGTATGTTAGCTGGTTTTGGAAAGAATTTTCAATGATTCAAGTGCCTTAATAAACTTAAAGTAAATTAGGTAGAGATAAGACTTTATCATTTCTTTAATGCTTACACTTCAAAAAATAAATCTTATCTGGAGCTGTACTTGTATTTATTACAGAGAAGTGTTCTCCAACGTTGTCTCTGTTCTTTCTCGTCCCTTGATTTTCTATGTTTCTGCTGTGCAGAGATTGAATAAATGTTTTCAGCCCCTGACTGTTGATCTGTTGTAGGTTAGGATGTCACTACTGTTTTCTGTACTGTGACCAATAAACTAAATACTTTCACTTTGTGCTTTTTGTTGTCCTGTCAGAAGCAGGTGCTGCTTGTTTTGCTCACTGAAGACATCTGACATAAAGCAGTAAGAAAAGCACAGGTGTGGTTACTTGCTATTTCATATTGATTACCATTTTAAAGTTACGGATCCCAGTGTTGTGCATAGTCACCATCAGCATGACCTAATGAAACAGTTAATACGGGGCCCAGCCTGAAGGTTGCAACACCACAATTTCCCTGTTTGGGATCAATAAAGTAAGTTTTCTTTCATATCTGTAATAACTTAGTTTTGTCACTAGGTGGAGCCTCAGACCTCATGTATTCACTGCTATCACTAATGATGACACCTCATTGGTCCATATAAATTGGAGCTATAAAGTGTGCACATAATGGCACATAATGGCACTGAAAGTTTTGTGTTAGACTCAAATACTTTTACAACAATAAAAATCGCAAATGTACGCTCATTGGATGCAATTTCGTTGAAATCTTTATTCAGAAAAAAAAACAAAAAAACAATTTGACAATGCTGTCCGCAACATACATTAACACATAAATAAGTGACTCGACATTAGTTTGGTCGGTACTTGGTTGACGGAGTTTGTCAAAAATAAGAGGATAATAAAAGAATAGACTGTTCTAAAAATAAAAGATTCTGCACATCAGAAAAGTAATCAGTGAGGAAGGCTGAAGAGATTAAAGTAGCATATCTCTGCTGCAGCTTTGGAGGCGATCAGCGATACAGATGATGATGTTTGTTTGTGGATATTAAAAAAACTAAACCTAAAACATGTCAAAAACAGAGTTCATATTTACAGACTCCCTCCAGGCCCTTTTTGTATTTTTTTTTTCTTTTAGAGAACGACATTAATGAAAACATTCCCCATTCCTCTTCGTCTCAGCTTCAGTCGAGTATAAACTGATTCTTGGACGGCTTCATTCAAAATGTACAGTACATGTACGTGTACAAACCGAACACTGGTAAACATGCTTCAGTGCCTGAAGACACAAATAAAGGTAGGAGAGCTCGGTCATCTATGGTAACTCGTGCTGCACGGGGCCCGGGGGCCCCAGAAGCCTTTGTACAGCTGGGTCTAAATGGTTAAGAAGGCAGCCAAGTCAGTCAGTCAATTTATAAACACCTAGGCTTAACTGGTTTTACATGCAGCATCTTTTTTTTGCTTGATTGTTGATCTATTCAGTTCATTTTTTATATGTTTATTTCTTTTTTTCTTGCTGAATTTGAGTTGTGTTTCACGGCAAAGTAGCACACGACGCAGCCCCTGACCAGAAGCAGAATCCACATCAGGGAAGTTTCAGCAGAGGAAACATTAAGGACTGAAACACAGTGTGAGGAGCAGATATGAGTGTGTGTCCTCATATTAGGCTGTGGTGAAATCATCTATTCACTTCTGCTTCATTCCGCAGGGCGGTGGCTGTTTTAGCTCTCTGAACATTGTCCAGTGGAGCTCAGAGGCATCTGAGTGCACTTGGTTTGAGGGGAAGGGGTCCCAAGTTCATCCTTTCACATCACACACATCGTTGTTAAACCCTCATTCTCATCAAAATAACAACCTAAAACATTATTAAACAATATGTTAGGAGGGGGGAAAAAACGAGTTAAGGGACAGCTGATCTGAAATTAAACAAACAGCGAGTTACGTAAATGCCCCTTTTTTTCATCAGTACCGCTAGTAGACAACCACGGAGGGTTTCTGTAACACAAAACAGTGGGCAGAGGATAAGAATAGGCTTTGCCCGAGCACACAAATACAGAAAGGAGAAGAGCAAGAGGAGGTGGAGAAAGCACTAGTGCCCAAAGAATCAAACAAAGAAAAGACAAACATGTAAACGTCTCTCCAGTCCAAAGAACTGTAGCAATGAACACACCATCAAGCACAATCCAGAGGTTAACAATCAAGAAATCCACTGTGTAATCCAGCCTGTTCCCTTTCTAGCCCTTTTTTTTAGGTCCTTTCAGTCCTGGGAGGCTGGGAGTGTGTAAGAGTAGACCTAGTTGTGTATTTGTGTGTATGTGTTAGGCATATTCCTTTGGGTGTGTGACTGCAAATGTGGACATTCTGGCATAGTTTTGTTTTCAGGTGTAAACTCGTCACAATCAGACGCTGACATCCTTTAGTTAATGCAACTCAGAGTTTAGTTTGTCCTGGAAGATGTACAGGTTGTTGGTGGCGGCAATGGCAATGATGTTCTCGTTGGGGTGCCAGGCGGTGTGCAGGATCTTCTTGGTGAAGTCCAGGCTGTCCACGCTGATGTCGTCCTTCCGGCGCTTTCCCCCGGCGGCACAGACCCTCCGGGGCTTCAGGACGGCCCGGGGTTTGCTGCTCTCTCTCGACGCCTCCAGGGTCACGTCGCGCTTGGTGTTCCGGTCGAACATGCGGAAGAAGTTGTTGTAGGCTCCGGTCATGATCACACTGGACAAAAAGAAAAGGAGAGTAAAGGTTACAATTAAGGGTACAGTAACTACAGTCTGAAGTCCCTTTTTCACTGATGTTCACTGATATTCCTGGGAAACCTCTAGGGATGCTACTCTATCTGACAGGATGATCAGACATCTGGATCACTGTGATTACGTTCCTCTCCAAAACAACAACGTGTGCACAAAGATGAGTAAGAGGATGGCTTTCATTTTGCCTGATTTCAGGCGTGCTGCAGCACCTTCTGCACATCTACTTCCCGTCCTTATGTGCATTTGAATTGCATCCCTGCTAAAGTGGGATCTGGTAATTACCAGATGATCATCTCGTAATTGCTGGAAAATAGGAGATACCTTTATGAGTTAATGAGATAAAGGATCCAGTTTTTATTTTCTTTGGGTTCCTCTGCAAAACCAGAATCATACAAACAATTGGTTTTCTCTCTAATCCTATTTTTTAAGGAAACAGTTCTGAATTTGTGCCCTTTTAAGTTCCAGGGTTATACAGAGCAACCTGGATGACTCTGTTTATGGGAAAATATTCTGTTACTGAATCATTTTAAAGGGGAACATTTCAGAATCTATGCACTTAAAATCTTCATCTCAAAGGACAACTTGCAGGCCCTTTGTTACAAATTAAACTGAAACCTGTCTGAACATGGCTGTTGACAAGGCCAGAAATTGATTTCATAAGTTAATCAAAAGACAATGGCTGAATTAAGAGGAAAAGTGGCTTTTTTTTGTCAGTGAGGCTGCGAGCAACACTTTGGATTTTTAACATCACGTTACGTTTACATCACAGGGGGGACTGAGGGTCTCTGACTCTGCTGTAGCCCCGCAATCAGTAGCAAGTGTACTCAAAAACTATCAACACTCCTCTCTGTCTCTCTCAGTCTGTTCGTATACCACTGTCTCTCAGCTTTAAACACACTGGTCACTCACCAAAGGACCTGCCCATTTCGGGACAGATTAAAGTTATTATTACTACAGTCACAGCCAAAATCAACTTCTCTCTTGTGGCCGTTTTTTCTCCAAACCCTGACCTGTGCCATTGTGTGCATATAAATAAACATATTTTTCATCTTCATTGATAAGAATGGCCTTTAGATCTATATCTATTCATTGTAACATCACATCATGTCTGTTTTTGATGTTGAAATAAAAAAAAAACAAAGATGATTCCAGACGTCCCTGTAGAGTACTTAACCAGATATGTCGTTGAATATACATTTTCAAAACCATTATCCTTCACATTGATTCATTGTTGCCTCCAGCCTGCAAGTTGCTCTTACTTACTATATGATACTGTGACTGCTACCTTAATTATAAATCATCACACAAAATGTGAAATGGCATGTTTGCATGTTATCATCTGGAGGATGTTTGGGTATTATAGGTACAGAAACACACCACAGAAAGGCTGACTATGAGACACTTCAGGTACCTGTCGGAGCCGTTCCAGGCACACTCAAACTTGTCGAAGATGCAGTCGTTCTCGTAAAGGGAACACAACTTGCTGCGGAGGTAATCGTGGACCTGAAGGAGCACAAACATAAAGATTGATTGATCTGATGGAAAATGAGTACAGCATGCAGCTTCTTCAGGTTTTGACTCGCTATGCAAACTGTAAATAGAGAACTGATTGACCCACACACACACATACACGCGCACACATACACACGCACACAGACAGACAGACAGACAGACTTACAGACAGACAGACAGACAGACACACACACACACGCACACACACACACACAGACAGACACACACACACACAGACAGACACACGCACATGCAGACAAATTAAGCTCAGTCCAAATTAAACACAATAAAAAGGTGGGTAGGCTGTAACAAAACCCTCCCTGAAGGCAGCTCTGATAAGACTGATCATCCTGCCCTAAGCAATACGAGGGCCAGGAGTCCATTTTCATCTAAACTCCTTTTCTATATCAGTAAATCCATTAACATCCAAACCAACTGAGGGCGCGATAACAGAGACACACAGGTGAACACACGCGTTAACGCGCACACATTTTCCCTGACTAATAACTCCTTTCCCCTGTGCTTTCATCCGACCCGCCTGTGTCAGCACTGTGTTGGCTCAGTGATGCAAGGGTTTGAAATCTACACCTTCCTTCAGCCGCCGTGCTCTGCATTAAGCCGCCAGCTTTTACATTCTGCATAAAGTCAGCAGTCAACAGTCGCCTACAATCAATAAACGGTCAAGCTGAGGTCGACTCATGGTTATACATCAAACTCAGTGACATTCTGGTTTTCCCCTGAGGGTCTTCCTGCTCGTGGTGAATTATACACCGTCAGCTAAGTTAAATGTAGACACTTTTTCTATGTTTCCCCCTTGCTTCATCATCTCTGATTGACAGAAGCGTGCCTCTTCCCCTCATGGATTTTATTTTCATTCAGGCAGTAAAAGAGACATTTACAAAAATAAGAGCCTTAAAGCTCTGGCATCCCCTCTTGTTTACTTTATTCAATCTCATCCACATCTTCTCATTAACAAACTCTGCCCACCCCTCATCATCTCTCCCTCCCAAAACCCTCACCCCTCCCTCCCTCCCTCTCCCCTCTTCCTCCCTCCCTGTGCTGCATTGCAGATCTAGGTGTCGGACGCTGTGTAAGGTTTCCCTCCTTCCCTCCTTCACTTTACGAGTGGAGGTTCGGCAGCCTATAAATAGCTGCGGTGCGTCTCGGCCTCCCACTCCTGGCTGCCTCATGGGCGCTCACACGTCAGGCAGAAACACACACACATGTTCACCCACACACCTGCAGCAAGAATCCTAAACACATACTGAAAAAAAGGTGTTTATATATATATATATATATACTGTATATACATAGATGTCTACTGTGCTTATAACATAAACATAAGCTTGTGTGGCCTATAGTAAACATTCAGAGGAAACACAAGAGAATTACAGTGTGTGGATAAAACATGGCACACTCTTTTTTTTTAAGCGTAATACTTTTGTTTTGTACATCTACATTTTCAATAGCATGCCGAGCCCAACTAATCTTCATCCCAGATACAAGGATAATAAATAACTGTTTATGTGTGTGTCACGCATGTTGTAATCTGTCAGACTCGCTCAGATCAAGCTACAGATCAAAGTTTAAAAAAACTTTTTTGCATAGAGCTGCAGCAGTTCTCTTTTTTGGCGACGCTGCATTGATGAGATGAAGTGCATTTTCTGGCGAGTAATCAATCCAGTTATCCTTAAAAGGTTTGGGAAAAAATCTAATCACCAAGAAGTACTTTGATTGTGAAAGACAACCCACAGCCCATGACTCATGTCTGTCTCCAATTATACATATTTACAGGAAGACCACTCTCTGTTTCAGTAAAGGGGCTGTTAAGTCCTGTCACAGTTTGACACACAGTATTGTAGTAGGAAGTGAACATTTCATTGAATCAGTTCTCCTGTGTTTGGCTCGGTAGAAGAAGCTTTGCTTAAATAATCTGACTGAACTGTTCTTGAGAATCAATCCCCCCAAAAGATTGTATTGGAATCAGAAGAGAACAGACTCAAATCCACAAAGAGTATCCCAATAAGCTACAAGGACAGTCGCTTAAATGGACCAACACCAAGAATCCAAAAGATTTGTCCTCAGATTATGTTTTAATAATGTTGAAGGACAGTCTTACACATCACTCCAAATATCCCATGGGTGTGGTTTGACTGAGACCTCATCATGGAGGATTAGGGTCTCTCTTTTGGATTCTGAGAAGTTTTATAACTAGTAAAAAAAAGTTGGTGATGATGTTCACATTTGTGCACCAATTAGTTAAACTGAGGTGAGATTTTTGATGAGTCAGGCATCTTTTTTTGCTTTCCAACATAAAAGAAGAAAAGCTCGGAGCTGCTTCCTGAAGTTCTTTCCCCCCAAACACAAGAAAATGTTTTTAGGATGGTCTGAACGGGAAGCTTAAATGTCAGCAAAGCAATGAGCCATGAGGTGACACACAGTAGCTACTCAAACAGGTAGACTCTGGCTGCCTTTCACAACATTTGAATACATCAAACGGAACTTTAATAACATTTTGATGCAATGGCTGAACTCTCAGGTCAGCTGTTTGGAAGACCCAGCTGAACTCCAGCTTCTTTTCGAAACACACCAGGTTATAGACTAACTCATCATCTCACTGGTTTACTAATTTTTACATAAAATACAGATGGCTGTCATATGTTCATGACGACTTAGTATAATGTGGAAAAAAGACTAAACACTATTACAGTATTTGTTAAAAATACATTGAAACTTTATTTGGCATATCTCTTTATTCTCTCCTTCAATGTCGCCCTAAGATTCCATCTTAAGATCCGGCAACTTTGAAGGTCACCAGATATAACTTTTCAGATTAGTTTTGATATGTTACACTTGTTTGATATCTTAACTTTTTTGTATCTTGTTTAAAAGTTAAAACAAAATAATTTGATAAGAGAAAGAGGACTTATTTTGTAGCATGCAGTGCAGATAAGAGGATATCAGCAGGTATGAACATTTAGATACTAAAAGCTAATGATGGAATATTAACATCAGTTGATAAGTCGAGAATAAAACAGCTAATAAAGGAGGGATGTAACACCTCCAATGCCTGCTTTAACATGTGGCAGTATAACTATGATATGCCAAGAGAAAGTATTTGAATTTCAGTTGACAAATCATTTCCTTCTGCAAATAGGGGTTGAACTTGAAGAAAAGAGATGATCATTTAACATCGTTATGAGTTTAATCTGTAATAATATCAGCTGATCATGTGAAAATAAGTGAATGCTTCCATGACTGCTGATCAGTTACCCTTTCCTGGAGTAAATTTGCTTCTTGATAGACGAAATCTTATCATAGTAACTGAGCCTGAAGGCAAATTTGAATTCTTCTGTCCAGGGACGTGCACACATAGACAAAAAAAAAAGGTGAAGAGCGAATGCTTTTTTTGCCCTCTACAGAAAGAGTGTCCTATTTTAAATAAATCATTTCCTTTATGCACAAAGACAGGCCAGCCGAACAGATAGCCTGTATATGGTTAATTAAATATATGAGTTTAAGGGGGTTTGGGTGATCCAGGCCAGCGCCATGCCCTCGTTTTGGTTTATATTGATAGACATAATGAAAAGCTTCACATTTTTCAGCAGGAAAAGTCTTTGTTGTTTGAACTATTTAGCAGTTTAAAATGTGCCGTTAGGATTGATAAAATGTAATGTTATGTTACGTGTGTTTAGTTGTGTTTGATCAGAAATGAAGGAAAGTAAGTAAGTAAGGAGTTAGTAAGAAATTATGGAAGAAGCAGATTTGATTTTTTTTCAAGTTCAAACACTTTTTGTAGGATCTTATTTTGGAGGGAAGTTACAAAGGGATAGGTTCAAATCTTTATTTTAAATAAAAAAGAATGAACCGATGTCCGTGGTAGCTGAAATGTTTATAAATTTAAAGCCCCAGTATAATGGAGTTATTATGTTGACCCACCTGTTGACCTACAAAGCTGACACCTAGCAGACAAATTCTACACACTCTTAACTCCAGAAATGACTCCTTTAAATTATTTGAATGCATAATTAACTGTTATTTTTTAACTTTTTGAACTACCCTCACTACTGGCTTTGTTTTAAATATATATTGTAAAGTTCCCTTGACACTGTCACAGAAGCTGTCATAACAGCAGCTTTTGTTTTTTTGCCCTTTTGTGGATTTCAGCCAGTGCCCCTCTAAAATCCCCTGCACATCCCTTCATCAGTCATTTGTATTTAACGCTCCCTAATACTTCTCACACATGCTCAGTCACACACCTGGTAAGTCTCCAGGGCTTGCTCTCCATGTTCAGGTCCCAGACTTTAGCCGTCAGGTAGTCTCTGGTGAGCAGGTAGCGTCCACTGTGGCTAAACTTGACATCTGACACAGAGGAGATGATCTCAGAGAAGAAGGAGCGGGCGCTGGGGTCCTCAGGCTCCTCGAACACTGGACAGAACGGATGATGACAAGGTAGTTAGAGGGAGATGGCTTTTACACAGGAGGCCAAACACAGGAACACAGACACACTGGTACACCAAGTAAAAGTAGATTAGTGTATGTTTGGGGTGAAGTTCTTCAAAGAGAATCATAAACAAGATTACAATTAAAACTAAATACAAGCATAACTCCCTTGCTGCATGTTGGCATGCTGAACTAAGTTTACAGAACGGGTTACTCATCCTTGTCAAAGCTGTGAAACACATGGAAGAACTGGCAATTTTTTATTTGTAATCAAACAAGGGAAAAGAGTAAATAAAAAATTGAAATATTGCACATTGGTTAATTTCCGAAAGAGACTCATCGAGTTTGGAAAAAAAGAGAAAATTCTAATAACCTACACTTTTCATTGTGGATGATTTGCAACGTACCTGAGATTTAACTGCAAACTGAATACTCCATAGAAAGTGTCTAACCCCCAGAAAAATGACCTAACACCACATCAATAAATCAAAGTTAAGCAGGTCTCTGAAAGCTGATTTTGTTTAATGTTATGCCCCAAAGTGTCCTGCAGGGGGGCATTATTGTTTTGCAAGTTTCCTGTCCATTTATCCAAGATAGTTCAAATATTCTACTCAAAACACACAATGAAAAAAAAACATGGTGGCACGAGAGCAAAACCTCAGGATCACCAAAGTTATTAAGATCCACTGTCTTACGTAAAGGTGGGCCATCCTTGAGTCTTGCGGCTAGCAAAGCTAAAATGTGCTAGCCATATTTTTAGACAAATACTTGGCCTCAACCCCTTCTCTGAGTTCATGAGCATAGACATACAACGCTGTCAGTATCAGACACTTTGACCTGTCTGGAGATAGTTGTCTTCATTCCAGCTCTAAAGTTGACTCACATTTTGAGTGTTTGTCGCACAGTGCTGCTTCTCTCATGTCACAGAGACGCAGGGTGCCTTTGCTGCTGCTGTAGACAAACAGGTTACAGTGGTGGGGGGTGAAACTCAGCCGCTGTGATCACCTCTGTCAGATCCTCCATGTTGGCTGGTTTGATGTCCACGATGTCTGAGAGGGAGCATCGCTCAGCAAAACAACAAAGAGTATTAACATCCTGGGGCATGCTGCGTGTTTTAGACTGCTGAAAATCTACCTTACTGTATAAACTAAGTATTCATTTATTCAACCTCATCTGAACTTTATTCATTATTACATTCAGTTTGACCCTAATTACTACAGCATTCATGTCGGACCCCAAACATGTCCATGATCAACACACACAAAATCACCAGTGTATGTAAATGAACATATTTTCCAACAGTGTTAATAATTTACAGAAGAAATAAAGCAAACCAATTTAAATCTATCTTCAGGGGATTGTTGGGAGTAAAGTAATTCCATATTCAGATAAATTGTAATATCATAAATCCTGTCTGGGTCAGGGATTGTGACTGTACTGTGTCCTATTGAGCTGGATTAGAACTCCGAAAGGATCTGAAATATTTATGCAGCTTTTGAATTATTCATTAAAACTAGATTTTCACTCTCAAGAATAATATTCCCCTCCCCCATCGCTGTGTGTCTGTGTGCATTCTATATACAACAAGGTGGGATGTGCAACGTGTGAATTTGTTTTGTGTGTGTGTGTGTGTGTGTGTGTGGGCAGGGAAAGATTAAGTAGCATGTATACACAACTACGTGTGTTAATGTATGCATTCTTTGTGTGTGTCCTTGCGCTTTAATAAATCTGTTCTTGCTTTTTGCTCTCTTGCGTGTGTTTGTGAACGCGTGCTCATCCTTCTAGCATAATTCCTAATGTTTCTCTCTCTCTTTTCTCAAAGTTCACGCACACCATGGCCGCACAAAGGATACTGAAGCTGCGGTCAGTGATGTCCAGATGCCAGAGGTTGATCCTCAGGTCATCGGCTGACATGTAGGTCTCGTAGTCGGAGTTAACGGAGATGGAGTTGACGTGGTAGGTGTGGGCGTTGGCAAAGACCCGCCGCGGGCTAACCTCTACATCAGGTCCATCGGCCTCAACACTGGCACCTAAAACAGAGCAGTTTATCATCCCATGTCACTGATTAGGAGAAAAAAGATTGTCAGGATACAGCCATTTGATTAAATTTGATTTTTACAATTTTATTGTATCATGTATAAATAATTAATGCATTGCTTCCCTTGACATCAATTATAAATGACTGCTAGAATCCCAGCATTCTCAGTTGAACGCAAGATCAAGATCTGATTCAGTGAATTTGATTTGAAGCAGATGTAGTTGAATTTTCATATCTTGACATTTGCATTAAAATACAATTTAATCGTCAGTGCTGATTTACATTTTTATACATGGCTTAAACGTGTGGCGCTGTGTGCATGCAACACAGTAGAGTGTCATCACGATACACATTCATGTTCTTCACCTCTGCAAAGAAGGACACTGCACACAGATTACCAAGGATTCACCACATTATCAAACACCAATGCTTTGACTGATGTAGATATCGTGTTGCTGATGTGAACAGCTGGGAACCAAGGTTTCCTCACCCCCACAAACGCAAGCATTTGTAGACTTGAACCAGTGTGCCACTGACCCAATTTTTGCACATGCAAACACATCTGTACCCACTGACCCAGATATGTTGTACAGCTGACTCCATCATTTATTTTTTACTGAGTGTGATGGAGGATTGCTAGACAGACAGACAGAAAGACAGACAGACAGACAGACAGACAGATAATGTTACCTGTAGGGAGGTGACAGTGGAGATATCTTTGATACGACCCTCCTCATCTTTCAGGTTGTATCCCTCAGGCCGTTTGTCTCGTTCACTCACCTTCCACAACTTAATGGTCTTATCTGGGAAAAAGACGGGCCCATTAAGAATGATATAAGAACAGATACAAAGTAAGGGTCGGTGTAACAAATGCGAAGAGAAAGTAGTGGATGTTCTGAGGTGAAGGAGCTGTCTGGAGATCTCACATTAGATGTGATTAAACATTCAGAGGAGGGTAAAGATATAATTTCATCTAAAATGTAAAATTAGAAGCTGAAATTAAAAAAGAAAAGAGCTGTTTTAGAATACTTCCAGTCACTTGACATGAAAGCCTATGATTTAAAGAAACGGCTAATCCACCACCACACTTCAAATTGTCAGCACTGAATAGCAGAGGGGACTTTAAATGAGGGGTAAGTGAGGTTTTGTTTTATCAACAGTCATAGACACACAAAGTCTCTGTATGATAATGAAACAAAATGACAGCAGCGTTAACCCAACCGCTGAAGCAGGTCCTACATTTTTCATACCCTTAATCATAAATAATATAGTACTTAAATAAATCAATAACAGGGCGCTCAGAGAAAATCTATAGACCTTCCTATATGGCCATAATCTCTGAAGTAAACTGATGATGGGCCTCTCATATGAGGCAAACTCCTTATAGACTACACAAACATGATGCAACTCTTCTCCCTTTAGGTGAGGGAAAATCTGATTTCTGAAATAAGGATTTCTCTTTTCTGAAACTCCTGATATCTGGTTCAAAATAAAACATTACAACCAACCACTCTCTCCTGACTCTTCAAGGATGCATGTATGTGTCTTTGGGTTTTCTTACCGTTGGTGGAAAGGAGGAATTGAGCAGCGTTCTGCTGAGGCAGCCATCGGATCTTATTGATCTTCTCCTCGATCTCCAGACTCTTAAGGTAGTCAAACTCGGGTTCATGGCTCTGAAAGGTGCTGTAGACATTGT
The DNA here is from genome assembly GCF_963930695.1 of Labrus bergylta. Lineage (NCBI taxonomy): Eukaryota > Metazoa > Chordata > Actinopteri > Labriformes > Labridae > Labrus > Labrus bergylta. Next base: position 15,634,882 of record NC_089203.1, on the reverse strand, counting down.
ACTCTCCCTGGGAGAAAGGCTCAGTTTTGCTCTGTGGAAAGAAAAGGAGAAAAACATTGAAATAGGATAGATGTGTAGAGAAGTATAATCATTGTGATAAAGTGAAGAAATAGCATGGCCCAGACTCTGCACAGCTATAAAGATAGAGTCTCTCTGACACAGCAGGAGAATGAACTATTTATCAATCAATCTAGACTGTAGCTGGAGGGGAACGCTGTGTGTTCATTACTGCTCTCGGAGCTGGAATGAAAAATGATATTTTGTGTGCGTACGAGTGTGTGAGAGAGTGTGTGTGTGTGTGTGTGTGTGTGTGTGTGTGTGTGTGTGTGTGTGTGTGTGTGTGTGTGTATGTCTACCTCAGGTTCCCTCTGAAAGATGACCACTCGGCCCCCTTTGTCCCCAGTGGCCAGGAGCTCTCCAGTGTGGTTGAACTCAACAGTGGAGATAATATCAGCTGGGGAGAGATATAGGCAGAGACATAGATGAAGGGAGGAGAATGATAGTGAGGTATGGGGAGAAAAAGAGATGGAGCATGAGAGGCAGGAATGACAAGTTCAGACAGAGAACGAGCAGCCATTAGCTAATTGAGCACACATCATCATTCATCTATGTAATCTGTTTATCTGACTCTAAACTGTACAACTGAGTAAACAGTCAAAGTATTAGTGTGTAAGTGGATTAAAATATGCAAATGAAGATGAAGAATAACCCAATATTTGATCACGAACACAAGTATTCTGTATCAGTGCTGTCTGTAACCTAACAGACCATCAGAAAACACAGAACAACAAAAAGAGAAACAAGAACACACACACACACACACACACACACACACACACACACACACACACACACACACACACACACACACACACACACACACACACACACACACACACTGCTGTTTCAGGAGGCCCAGGTGTTATTTGTGCTCCAGTATGACACATACACAGTGACGCACACTCTGACACCCCAGTCTCACCAGATTACACAGTCACGTGAGTTCATGGTGAGTAGGTTTGTGTGTGTATGTACACAAATACTTATCATTCTACAGTTTCTTCAAGTGTACGCACAGCTCGGGGTTTAATTTGCATTAGTGATGAGATATCATTTCTCAGGACAATCATGCACATCACTTGTCGTGAGACAACAACACGGTATGACTCAGTGACTAACACTGATGTATGAGTGAGCACAATATTAAATACTTAACATTTACTGCCACGTTGCTTTCAGAGGACCTTTCAGAACCAAACAATTCACAGGAAGTGAAACAGAGAACACTTTGTCGTGCAAACCTGTAAAATGAACGACATTTGTGATATTGTAAGCTTGAATCTGGTTTAAAACTCATTTAGTCTGCTTATGTCCTGTCTATTTATGCTCATTACTGAAGAGTTCTTGGTGATGTTGGTGGTGTTGGTGGTGGTGTTGGTGGTGGTGTTGGTGGTGTTGGTAGTGGTGGTGGTGGTGTTGTTGGTGTTTGTGATGGTTTTGGTGGTGGTGTTTGTGATGGTGTTGGTGGTAGTGTTGGTGTTGGTGGTGTTTGTGATGGTGTTGGTGGTGGTGTTGGTGGTGTTTGTGATGCTGTTGATGTTGGTGGTGTTGGTGGTGTTGGTGGTGGTGGTGGTGGTGGTAGTGTTGGTGGTGGTGGTGTTGGTGGTGGTGTTGGTGGTGGTGTTGGTGTTGGTGTTGATGGTGGTGGTGTTTGTGATGGTTTTGGTGGTAGTGTTGGTGGTGGTATTGGTGGTGGTGTTGGTGGTGGTGGTGTTGGTGATGGTGTTGGTGGTAGTGTTGGTGGTGGTATTGGTGGTAGTGGTGGTGTTTGTGATGGTTTTGGTGCTGGTGTTGGTGGTGTTTGTGATGGTGTTGGTGGTGGTGGTGTTGGTGGTAGTGTTGGTGGTGGTGTTGGTGTTGGTGGTGGTGGTATTTGGGATGGTGTTGGTGGTGGTGGTGGTGTTTGTGATGGTGTTGGTGGTGGTGTTTGTGATGGTTTTGGTGGTGGTGTTGGTGGTGTTTGTGATGGTGTTGGTGGTGGTGGTGTTGGTGGTAGTGTTGGTGGTGGTAGTGGTGGTGTTTGTGATGGTGGTGGTGGTGGTGGTGGTGTTTGTGATGGTGATGGTGTTGGTGGTGGTGGTGGTGTTTGTGATGGTGTTGGTGTTGGTGGTGTTTGTGTTGGTGGTGGTGTTGGTGGTGGTGGTGGTGTTTGTGTTGGTGGTGGTGTTGGTGGTGGTGGTGGTGGTGGTGTTTGTGATGGTGATGGTGTTGGTGGTGGTGGTGGTGTTTGTGATGGTGTTGGTGGTGGTGGTGGTGTTGGTGATGGTGTTGGTGGTAGTGTTGGTGGTGGTATTGGTGGTGGTGGTGGTGTTTGTGATGGTTTTGGTGCTGGTGTTGGTGGTGTTTGTGATGGTGTTGGTGGTGTTGGTGGTAGTGTTGGTGGTGGTGTTGGTGTTGGTGTTGGTGGTGGTGGTGTTTGGGATGGTGGTGGTGTTGGTGGTGGTGGTGTTTGGGATGGTGGTGGTGTTGGTGGTGGTGGTGTTGGTGGTGTTTGGGATGGTGGTGGTGTTGGTGGTGTTTGGGATGGTGGTGGTGTTGGTGGTGGTGGTGGTGGTGTTTGTGATGGTGTTGGTGGTGGTGGTGGTGTTTGTGATGGTTTTGGTGGTGGTGTTGGTGGTGTTTGTGATGGTGTTGGTGGTGGTGGTGTTGGTGGTAGTGGTGGTGTTTGTGATGGTGGTGGTGGTGGTGTTTGTGATGGTGATGGTGTTGGTGGTGGTGGTGGTGGTGTTTGTGATGGTGTTGGTGTTGGTGTTGGTGGTGTTTGTGTTGGTGGTGGTGTTGGTGGTGGTGGTGGTGTTTGTGATGGTGTTGGTGGTGGTGTTTGTGATGGTGTTGGTGTTGGTGGTGTTTGTGTTGGTGGTGTTTGTGATGGTTTTGGTGATGGTGTTGGTGGTGGTGGTGTTGGTGGTAGTGTTGGTGGTGGTGTTGGTGGTGGTGGTGGTGTTGGTGGTGTTGGTGTTGGTGTTGGTGGTGGTGGTGGTGGTGGTGTTGGTGTTGGTGGTGGTGGTGGTGGTGTTTGTGATGGTTTTGGTGCTGGTGTTGGTGGTGTTTGTGATGGTGTTGGTGGTGGTGGTGTTGGTGGTAGTGTTGGTGGTGGTGGTGGTGTTTGGGATGGTGGTGGTGTTGGTGGTGGTGGTGGTGGTGGTGTTTGTGATGGTTTTGGTGGTAGTGTTGGTGTTGGTGGTGGTGGTGGTGGTGGTGTTGGTGGTGGTGGTGTTGGTGATGGTGTTGGTGGTAGTGTTGGTGGTGGTATTGGTGGTGGTGGTGGTGGTGTTTGTGATGGTTTTGGTGCTGGTGTTGGTGGTGTTTGTGATGGTGTTGGTGGTGGTGGTGTTGGTGGTGGTGTTGGTGGTGGTGGTGGTGTTTGGGATGGTGGTGGTGTTGGTGGTGGTGGTGGTGGTGGTGTTTGTGATGGTGTTGGTGGTGGTGGTGGTGTTTGTGATGGTTTTGGTGGTGGTGTTGGTGGTGTTTGTGATGGTGTTGGTGGTGTTGGTGGTAGTGTTGGTGGTGGTGGTGTTGGTGTTGGTAGTGGTGGTGTTTGTGATGGTGGTGGTGGTGGTGGTGGTGGTGTTTGTGATGGTGATGGTGTTGGTGGTGGTGGTGTTTGTGTTGGTGGTGGTGTTGGTGGTGGTGGTGGTGTTTGTGATGGTGTTGGTGTTGGTGTTGGTGGTGTTTGTGATGGTGATGGTGTTGGTGGTGGTGTTGGTGTTTGTGATGGTGTTGGTGTTGGTGTTGGTGGTGTTTGTGTTGGTGGTGGTGTTGGTGGTGGTGTTTGTGATGGTGTTGGTGTTGGTGGTGGTGTTTGTGATGGTGTTGGTGTTGGTGTTGGTGGTGTTTGTGTTGGTGGTGGTGTTGGTGGTGGTGTTTGTGATGGTGTTGGTGTTGGTGGTGGTGTTTGTGATGGTGATGGTGTTGGTGGTGGTGGTGTTTGTGTTGGTGGTGGTGTTGGTGGTGGTGGTGGTGTTTGTGATGGTGTTGGTGTTGGTGTTGGTGGTGTTTGTGATGGTGATGGTGTTGGTGGTGGTGTTGGTGTTTGTGATGGTGTTGGTGTTGGTGGTGTTTGTGTTGGTGGTGGTGTTGGTGGTGGTGTTTGTGATGGTGTTGGTGTTGGTGGTGGTGTTTGTGATGGTGTTGGTGTTGGTGGTGTTTGTGTTGGTGGTGTTTGTGATGGTTTTGGTGATGGTGTTGGTGGTGGTGGTGTTGGTGGTAGTGTTGGTGGTGGTGTTGGTGGTGGTGGTGGTGGTGTTGGTGGTGTTGGTGTTGGTGGTGGTGGTGGTGTTGGTGTTGGTGGTGGTGTTGGTGGTGTTTGTGATGGTGTTGGTGTTGGTGGTGGTGTTTGTGATGGTGTTGGTGGTGTTTGTGTTGGTGGTGTTTGTGATGGTTTTGGTGATGGTGTTGGTGGTGGTGGTGTTGGTGGTAGTGTTGGTGGTGGTGTTGGTGGTGGTGGTGGTGTTGGTGGTGTTGGTGTTGGTGGTGGTGTTGGTGGTGGTGTTGGTGGTGGTGGTGGTGTTGGTGTTGGTGGTGGTGGTGGTGGTGTTTGTGATGGTGATGGTGTTGGTGGTGTTGGTGGTGTTTGTGATGCTGTTGATGTTGGTGGTGTTGGTGGTGTTGGTTGAGAGGGGGTTAAGCTTGATTGATTGAACAAAGTTGCAATATGATCAATTATGTCCATTAGCAGGAATAAAATGTTAAATAACCTTACGCCACACATGAAAGAAAACAAGACACACAGACTACTGTTCAAATATTTTCAAATGTCTCGTGTGATGATGACAGACAGACTGATACAGACTAACTGACAATAATAAAACAGATGGGATGTTGGGGAAATCCTGTGCAGGTGTCCCTTTTCTCCCCAAAGAAAACTGAGAGTGACTACATGCAGAATCAATAAAAGCAGTGTCATCAAAGTATCATTTGTCCCAATCGCCAATCAATGTCGAAAGTTGTCAAACTAGCACGGCTTGCCTTTTAGTCAGCTGGGCCTTTGAAACAAGGAAGCCATGACAACGGATGATTGTTATGACATGCGTTTATATTTTATATGCCATTTGAAGAAATGCCTCTAAATATTATTCAGGTATGGTGCCTTTATGTACATGTAGAGCAGGACCCCTTAAAAATCATTGTTTCAAAAACGTTCAGCTCTGTCTGCAGCACGTGTTTCAGAGTATCACAGCAGACAGTCATCTCACTAGAACTATAAGATAATATATAAAAAAATCCTTAAATTATTCTTGATATAATTATTTGTTTAAGATAGAACAGAATATAATTTAACACGTCTTTATTGTCCACCAAAGTTGAACATTTGCATCAGGTACACATCACACTATTTGACACATATCTGTGATCCCATTGTGGTCAGGCTCGAGTAAAAGTGACAAATTGATCATCGTGTGTTGATATTTCACAAGGTCATTAAACTGATTTCTATTCTAACATCAATCAGGCTTATCTACCACAATTGAACCTAATTTATCTTTAAGTCACTAATGTGTTAATACCAAGCATCAGAAGTGAACTCAATATTCAGCCGTGTGAAGTTCCAGATCCTTGGTTGAACTGTTTTCATACTTAATAAATAAGACAGCTATGTTATGAACAGTGAGTTGCTGGTGGGGCTGACCACCATGATGATCGCAGTCATAGCGGTGTCCTTCTGAGATGATCATAATCAACCACTGTTACAAAAAAAAACACGTTCTCAAGGTTTTGCCATCAAAAAGCCTGTGCTGTTCTCTTAACAATATAATCACCAACAGAATGATCCAGGGACTTGTTCAGCTTTTACTTCAGCAGTTTAGCTGCTTTGGGGCAGTAAGTCTGTTGCTACATTTATATACTGTAAATCCTTTACAATGATTAGATCAGTGAACTATTAATAACGCCTGCGCCTGAACAAGAAACCGTTAAAACATGGACATGCAATCAGATGAATAAGACAGCTTCAATTGTATTCACTCTGCAAGAACTTTTTTTTTTTTTTTTAAAGACAATATCATGCAAGTGTATAGAAAACTAGCGGAAAAATTGGCTTTAGATGTAATTTATACAATTTACTTCATTACTGCCAAACATAGACAAAGACCTAGTACATTAGTCCCCAACCTGGGGTCAAAGCCCCCCGATTGGGAGTGCTAAAGATCAAAGAGGGGCTTTGTCTGCTCTGGGGTGCTCAAAATTTAATTTGCACAAATTATTTAAAATCATGATAACACACTTACTGGATTGTTCATTCAAGGGTGTGTAGAATATAACTGTGTAAAATAAACATTTCTCCTCAATCAAAAGTATCAGGCTACTTCAGCCGTTTGCACATATGCCCTCATAAAAATATCTAGATAATTTCAGACAGACTGCGCCTGATATTCTCCTGACCCGGCTACAAATGCTCCTCACAGCTGGACACTATCCCTGTCAGGAGGGGGGTCGGGGGGTCTCCTGAGGTAAGACGTGACGTAAAAAAAAAAGACGCGGAAGTAGCTGACGCAGCAACAGATTCTGCTATATGATGCTATAATGGGAATATTTTCCTTTATATCAATGCTACGTGTAGTTCAACGGAATGACAATATCAACAAAAGAGTGGAGCGCAACATACTGACAAACAAAAAACATAATGCAGCCGTTGAATTGCGTGCACGGAGATCGTAGATGTAGCGTGCATACACCATGCGACGTGTAGCAGTCACAATAATCGCTACCCTCTCCCATTGGCTCGGGGTGAATTCTCAGGATAATTTCCTGCTGCATTCTCACATCCGCTCATACAGACTTGCTGCGGAAAAAATACTAGGGGTCTGGTAGGAGAAACTCCGGGTGAAGTCCGAGCGATGTTTGCGTCACACATTCAGCTCCTCCTGGAAATATCAGGAGTTTTTCAGGAGTTTTCTGCAAGTGTGAAAGCCCTATTAGTCAGTCGCATTCATTCAAGAAGACAATCAACTTTTATGCTATGTTTCGACAGCACTGAATCCCTTTTTTTCTTGTGGGTCCTGGGCAGTCTCAGCTTCTCTTATATATATATATCTATATATATAGATATATATATATCTATATATATCTCTAAGTACGGGGCGGGCTGCAAGGAGAGAGGTTGGGAACCACTGACCTGGTATAAAGAGGATCAAAGACCAAGAAAAACTGCTTTCATACCATAAAAAACTGTGAAGAAAAATACATTCTTCAAACCAATGCTACCTGAAAAATCACAAAGCCCTCTTAGGCTTATTTCCAAATGATGTTTAAGGAAATGTAGACGGAAGCTGTACCATCTATAGGCAGACTAACAAAGTGCATTTGGACTGACTGTGTTGAAGCCTACACACCCATTCTGCCTCAAAGACATATTTGTAAAGCAAAAACTCAAATACCACTGTCCACCAAATAAATAATATCCCGAGAATGTCACAGATTTGATTTTAAAACAAGACTCATTTTACCATCTTGAGTCCACTGAGCTAATTTTTCAACAAACCATTGTCCATAAAAATAGAGTGTGTTATTGAGGGTCCGACTGATTCAAAGCTGTAGCCTCTCATCCATTCTGCAGCGGCCTTGGGAGAGAGATTTTATGATGAAGGGAGGCAGGGACTTCTCCTCATTCTCAACACCAACACAACCTCATACACTCTCATCGTCACACACTTCATGTATTACTGGTTACCACTCTCTGTCTCTCCCTTCCCATCTTTTTTTCCACTGGTCATTACACTGTTTCATGATTTCTTGGTCACTGTAGAACCTTCTCTATTTTCAATTTTGGTTTCAGGCTCCCCCCCCCCCACCACACACACACACACACCCTCAGATTTTTTTACTCATCTCTTGTCCCAAGACAATTTTTCTGCCCATTTCACTCTCTTATCTTCTTCTTGATTGTTCAACCACATTCATCTCTCTCTCTCTCTCTCCACCTCATCCCTCCCCCACTTCACTCTGCCGCCTGGCTGTAGGTTAGCTTGTATGTACTGGTGGTGATGCTGGTAGTGGAAGAATGGAAAGGATGGAAAAAAAAAAGGGAGGTGGAGGGAAGAGGCCGTGGGGGTGGGGGGGGGGTGGTCCTTCGGTGAACAGGGGGTTGCCATGGAAACAGGCAGAGCCAACCAGTAACAGCAGTACTCGTAGCGGTTAGCCGTATAAGGCAATCTGGTGGAAAGGAGGAAGTGGGATTCATCAATCCAATTCTCGCAGGAAGGAGTGCTGAAGAATAATTCTGGTGCTGCAGTTTTGTCCACTAACAAACTAAATTAATAAATTCATATCGGGAGATGCAGAGGGAGCTGGGGTCCAACTTGAGGATGTGCACATAATTAATGCACACTCAAAACTGATGACACTAGTTTTAAAAAAAAAAAAACCTACACATGCAGTGAAATCTAAAAAATAAAAACTAACCATGCACACTTGGCAGCGTAACATAAAGATACATATACTACGTGGGCTTGATGTTCTGTGTGTGCACATTTACAGATGAATGTGACACAGAGAAAGAGCTAAGCTAAGCAATACTCGATGAGTGGCACACAATGAAGCTGAATAAAATATGGAGCACACACTCTCCTCTCTCATCCTCTGTTTGTTCTCAATCTGAAGCCACTTCATCCTTCTTTTCTTCTCCCTTTTACGAATAGACACTCACATGCACACACACCTTCACAAACACACACAGCTCACACACCCATCTGGCTCTCTGACGCTCTTTATTCGAAAAAACGATCAGACAGAATAAAACGAGTCATAATACAAACTACTGCAGAAACAAGCTTCATCACAAGAGCTCAAGCTGTAAGTCAGTGTATTGTAGGGTGGATGTGAGTGTGTGTGTGTGTGCTACAGTATAGCAAGTAAGCTGTGGCTGTCTCCAACAGACAGTCCATTAGCATCAGCAGGCCTCTCTGACTCATTGTGATGCTACAGGAGCTAGGGACGCACGCTGTGACTGCAAGTACAGGCGCCCACACACACAGTACACATCAATACAAAACAACAGCACACAAACATGAATGAACCCAAAGACACAGAGATCCTTTAAACACACTCAAAAGTGATAAACACCAAACAAGCAAACACTCAAAAGCACTGTGAAGTTTTTAAAGAGGCAGCAGCTCCTCAACATAGAAGATAAAACAAAGACTGTTTTAGGTGATTTATCAATGTGTTCAAGTCACGACGCCGGAGGCTGATTCCAGCGTCTTTTAATAAAGCTGAGATATTCTATGTTTTATATCATTTTCATATGACAATTTTTGGGAGCAGTTTTGGGATGATGGTTAAAAACAAAATTTTGAGATGTCTCCTTGCGCTCTAAAGATGGTAATGATTAGACTGAACAAAGCAGGGTGTCAGAAAGTGAGTTTTACATAACAATCAATCTGAATATGTCATGAGAGGAGAGGAGAGAGAGGAGAGGAGAGGAGAGGAGAGGAGAGGAGGAGAGGAGAGGAGAGGAGAGGAGAGGAGAAGAGAGGAAGCAGTATCAAGGGAGGGGGGGGGTTTCTTTTTTTTTGTAATGCTGGTTTGGGGACAGAGAGGGGAGCAGACATCCAACCGTCCCAATTATAGATATCTTAGGTCTGAGTAAACACGGACCATTAAAGCCGAGCCAAATACACACTCCTTAAAAGCGAGGACCAGTCAGCACTCAGCAGGAGATGTCTGTCTTTGTGTGTGTGTGTGTGTGTGTGTGTGTGTGTGTGTGTGTGTGTGTGTGTGTGTGTGTGTGTGTCTGCATGCTGCTGCTCAAGCAGCCCACATTTCCTGTGTACGTGTGCACAAGTGTGTGTACTCAATTATCCTGTAGAGAAATAAATGGGATGGAGGGAGAAGGGGAAGAGCAGGGAGAGAAGGAGATGAGGGGGGAGAGTGCCGGAGGGAGATGTTAAATTGATCCCTATCCAGCAGTTTTGGAGTTATCTGGAAAAACGTCATGTGTTTGTGTTAGAGGTGCACATGTGTGTGGAGGAGTGATTTAAGCCCGGCACAGCAGGGAATCTGCCATTTCTCCAAACACACATCGGCACAATGGAGCAGAGCTGGTGTGAGCCTAATGGTTATGGACACAAACAATTAGACTCCCAAACTGAACCAGCTTCAGCTGCAAGTGTGAGTTACACGTGTAACCCTACTCCGCAGCATTTCAAAGACGTCTTCTAACTGCATCAATTCTCAAAACTGCGATGTGGGATTTATCATGAATACAAATCTGTTTGTTTTTCACTCTATAGCTGTATTCAAATATGCTGTCCTGAAAAGAATTTCAGGAGAACTGCCCCTTGAAATCCTCTTGATCTGGTTGTTCACACATGCAACTCACAGCGGCAGACTCTCCCTGTCGGAAGGCAGGGGGGGGGTGTCTCCTGAGGCAAGACATGACGTAAAAAGAATGACATGTAAGTGGCCGACGAAGCAACAGAGTCCACTGTACAACTCTATAATGAGTATATGTGTCTTTATATCAATGCTATGTGTACTTACACAGAATCACAATATCAACAAAAGAGAGGAAGATAACATGCTGGTGAACAGAAACCATAATGCAGCCGTTTGAGTACATGTACAGAGACGGCAACAGTCGTGTGCGTACATGATACAGTCCATGGTTGTGCCCCCTCGCAGGGAATCTACATCCCTTCTCACTAGCTCGAGGTGAATTCTCCTGATTATATCCTGCTGCATTCTTACATCCGTTCAATCGAGCTTCATGCAGGGAAAATACTAGAGGGTTGGCAGGAGAAACTCCAGATAAAGTCTGAGTGAAACATTTGACTATTTGTGTTCACACATGCAGCTCACCCTGAAATTTCACCCGGAGTATTTCAAGTGTTAAGTGCAGGTATGAAAAACGCTTAACATTCAAAAGATCATGAGTGCTGCTTATTCAAACCCAATCTCAACATGGTGATACTGTGTTATGGCTAAAGTAATATGCCATAAATAATAATATGAAATCCTCTATTGAGAAAATCCTCTTCCTTTTTAGACGCTGTCACAGTAACCATTCTCTTTTTATAAAGCAGTAATGATTAGTTGACAAAAATCCTTCTGCAAGGGAATTTGGCTTTTGAGGAATTGTCTTTTTGTAGTCAGAAAATGCATAAAATTGGCAGGATCCACCTTCACAGATGCATATTTTTTACTGCTTTTAATTAATATAAAACATGTAATCATGAATCAGTAAATAGCAAAACACAATTTTTAGTCCCATCTGTGTGTGTGTGTGTGTGTGTGTGTGTGTGTGTGTGTGTGTGTGTGTGTAACAACGTCTGTATAGTGCATGCACACTGTACATTTGTTCAGGGCTTTTGACTGTGTGTCTTTAGATGTTTGTCTGCATGGTTGTGATGAGGGAGATGTTGGAGTAGCTGTTCTTTTAAGGAGACTGGGTGTCGTCTGGTCAAGCTATTTAAAGATATCAATCGCAATCCCTCACACACATGCACGCAGAATACACACTGAGGCACGCAGACTGAGACAAAAAAAAAGGCAGGTGCAAAAATAGTAATACAAAAAAGGATGAGGCTGACAGAAAGATATAAAGTGATATTTAAGATATTTTTAACACTCAGACCCAACCAGACAGATTCATGTGGCTCACACTAATCCCTCACACACACAGACACACGCACACACGCACATGCACACGCACACACACACACACACACACACACACACACACACACACACACACACACACACACACACACACACACACACACACACACACACACACACACACACACACTCTCAATCCAATCACAGATACAAACTCTTACATCTAGACAGCCACACGCAGGGACACATTTCAAGTCAGTCTCACACGTCACTCTGGGGTCATGTGGGGGAAACTAAAGAGATAGGACCTTTGGGAAGGAAGAGGAGAGAGCACACACCTTCAGTGTAAGAGGCAAACGGCTCGGGCTCCAGAGAAAGGGTGGTGATGTCGGAGCACAGGACCTGGATGGGGCTCAACATCCTGGGGGAGGACTCCAGGGTGGAGAGGGGTGGACAGGATGGGCGCAGCTCTTCAGGCTATAGCCAGGAGCAGCCCTGCAAGAGGAGCAAGGACGGAAGGGAGGAGGAAAGGAGGGAGCAGGGCAACAAGGAGGAGCAGAGGGGAAGGGAGGAGCGGGGAGGGGTGGGTTAAGGGTAGGGACTGAGTTACTGCATCACCACTGTTGGCCATGAGTACTCACCAGAGAAAAAAAAAGTGATGGATCGGATGTATGATGAAGATATGATACTTTTGTATCTATACAACATGATGTGTTGACATGTTGGGTTTGGCAGGAAGACAAGCAAAACATGCAGGATGGACAGAGATAGACAGAGCCTCAGAGTGTCTTGATTGGCCATTTTTAAATGACAATCTTCACAAGTCTCCTCGGGTTATTTTTATTTTTGATAAGTCGCACACACAATTGTGTAATAAAAGCTCAGTGCAATTTGAATTTGTGTGAAAACCAGGACAATAAACGAAATGCAGACGAGCTCGTAAATAATCATGTCTAAGATGTTGCTTTTAGTGTCCCTTAAACCCTTAGATTTATTGACACATATCTGTTGTGTTTACAGAGGCTATGATACCAAGAGTCTGTCTGAAAGCATCCCTTGTTTTTCCTACTTTTACATTGAGTGCCCAGTGACATGTTTGTTTCAAGAGGTTCTGATTCAAAGTTGTTGTTTTTTTTCATTTATTTTTGGGCTTTTTCTGCCTTTATTTGAGAGATAGGACAGTGGATAGAGTCAGAAATCAGGGAGAGAGAGAGAGTGGGGAACGACATGCATGAAAGGAGCTACAGGTTGGATTTGAACCTGGGCCGCCTGCTTGGAAGACTACAGCTTCCATACACTAACCACTGCGCCACCAGCGCCCCCAAAGTTTGTTGTTTTGAGTTTTTTGGGGTTTTTTTTAGCTCCTATCGCAGCAGGATTGCTCCTCTCTACAGTTAATTGAGAAAACCTAAACCTCTGAGGTTATGAAACCTTACAGAATGAACTAGATTCTGTCAAAAACATAGCAACCCAACAACAAGATGTTTCCTTATCCCCAGTAAGTATTGCTCCTTTTTGTAGATGATACCCATTCACAGTGAGGTTACAAAGCATGAATACATTATAGATTGGAATAGGTCAAAACTTCTTTACTAATCTGCCTAAAATATCAAAAGTTTGAAGTTTGATTTGATAATAATAAAACACTCCTATTTTATTATTCATCCATCCATCCTTAAAGCATATGAGACTCCAGTCATAAGATTTTGAGTCGAGCAAAAGGTGTGAGAGGGGGGGAATAAGAGATAAAGGGAAGGGAGGGAAGCTGAGGAAGTGGGAGGTTGAGCATGACTCCCCTGTAGGAGCTAAAGGACAGGGGAATCCCCACGGGGAGATTTACAGACACACTGTTATGTATGCACACGCACATAAACAGACAAAACCCCTGCAGACACCCATACACACATAGATCTGTACAAATAAAACAGACAAATGAATATGAATGCAACAAAACAAAATGAACAAAGGTGAAGACACGTCAATATACAGCCATGTATAAAATCTCACTATTTCTGTCTGTCTCTTTAACACACATATAATACACACACACACACACACACACACACACACACACACACACACACACACACACACACACACACACACACACACACACACACACACACAGACACACACACACACACAGACACACACACACACACACACACACACACTCTCACACACACACATAAAAAGAGGCACATTGTGTTTGAGCAGCCTTCAGAACACTGTTGGATAATTGTTTGGCATACGTGCCACTTCAGCACTGGGCAATGCTGCGAGTCGCATTAGCAGACTGATGGGGAAATACTGAGAGGGGGAGGCAGTGGGGGATGGAAGTGGGGAGTAGGACGGAGGGTGGGGGATGAACATGGAGGAAAAGGTGTAGGGGGGTTGTGGATGATGTAGAAGAAGGAGCAGGTAATGAAATTGCTGTGTTTATTTGTAACAGAAAATGATCCGCTTTTCTGGTTAGGGAGGGATTATTGCATGATTGATTTTTAGAACACAATCAGTAGTTGTGTCTCTTTTCAGGACGCCCATGTGTTGCACGGCCGTTTCGAAACAACAGGGTTCAGTGGTGTGTTCACCTTGGTGTGAGCTCATCAGCAATTCACCCTGACTAATGTCTGCGTCTGCCTGAGATGTGCGGAATAATTAATACTGCCTGTATTGGTGGGTGGAGACGACCTGTCAATCATATTGGCCAAGCATGAAAAGCAGCATGTTTATCATCATGGACTGTTGCCATGGCAATAATGGATGGCTGGTGATGGATGTCAAGACGGATTTTCAGCCACTATTTCATAAAAATCCTTTTGTGAAATGGACAAAGGCACAATGGGAAATACTGTAAGTCTAAGAGAAGATATACACAGACTGAGACAAACAAAGACAAACACTCACACACACACACATATATTCTTGAATCCTTTCATCAGTACAATATGTTGAACACAAACAGAAGCAGTTACACAATCAACAGGCGGTACTACAGCTCTCCCCTGACTACAGTGTGTGCTCCTGTGTGAAGGAAGTGATATAACAGCAAAAGAAACAGAAAGTTTAATCCCCCTTCCACAGTGATGCAAGGATCCCAAATGAGCTCAAAGCACGTTCATGACCCCCACATGATAATCCACAGAGGCGTGGCAAACAATGAGCTGAGTCCAAGAAACAGATTGAGGACAGACTGACAGGGATGCTCGTGTGCAGGTGAGATTAGTGGTGTTATTGAGATTAGCAGGAGGGGAGGTTATCCAGGGTTATAATCCATCTGTTATAGAACACAAACCAAAGAGAATACCTATTTTATAACGTGTGTGCTGGACTTTTTAAGATACCCCCTTGTCAGATGTGATACTCTATAAATACAATATGAATCCTACACCTGTTCTATTCAAAAGGACAATGCAAAAGAGAGTTCCTGTTCGCGACTATATTTCTGGCATCTTTTTCTTGGTATTGATACAGAGAAAAATACCTTTCTCCCATTGTCTGTATCTGACATGCAGACACAAACAGACACACATATATATCTATATATATATATATATAGATATAGATATATATAGATATATATAGATATATATATAGATATATATATATAGATAGATATATACACGCTTTCAGACCCAGGTCAGATCAATTATTCCCTGCAGTGTAACAAAAAGCTGTGTTACACAAGACAGCAAAGTGATTACAAAAGCAAAAAAAAAACAAAAAAAACATAAAGGTCCTGGAAGATTAAATGATATAAGAAAAAGAAAAAAAAAACAGTACAAGAGGAGGGATTCAAGAGATGAAAACTTGCCGAATACAGTTAAATTTAGCAGAGAGGAGGATTGTACTCCCTAGTTCTTGTTGCTGTCTGAACAACACAGAGCTTAAAGAAGATTAGGATGTTTCCTGAGCTTGTTTAATCTAACAGGCTAACTAAGCATATACACACTTCCACTCACATGCCAGAACTCTTAACTCACATACAAGGACAAGGGCAGACTTTAAAACCTGCTTATGAAAACACAGAACCGTGCAGCCTCCTTTTTCGGGTCTTCTTACCTTCAGTCACATAGTTGTGGTCGGGGAGGAAGCCGCGGTGGTTGAGCGTCGGGTTGGCGTCAGTGTCTTCGCCCATCAGCAGGGCTGGGGAGAGCGCCCGTTCCGGTGGGGCAGCGTGGTGGTGGCAGATCGGCGGTGGAGGGGGTGGTGGTTGGGATGCTGGCCAGCCAAGAGCCCATAATGCTGCTCGCTGATGCCTCCTCAGCACAGGCGCGTAGAGCCGTCCATCCTATCCTTTAAATGTGGATGAGGGGCAGGTAAGGAGGGGAGTGGGCCGGTCCCGGAGGAGGGGCTGGTGCACTTAAAGAGTCCACAGAACTGTTTCAGAGAGCACGATGATGACCTGCAGGAGGATGTTTATTATAAATAAGTTGAAAAATGCCAAGCGAGTTTGGTTTTTCATTCCAAGAGCTCTGACACATCCCCTGTGAGGGAGGACAAATCCACTCCGCAGCTGCTGAGTCCAGGTGTGGCCAGAGCAATTCTTCTCTCTCACAAACACACACAACATACAAGACCGTGTTCTCTGTGTCATGGGTAAAGTCTCTAGTTTTTAATGGATGCTCCAAAAGAAGAGAGGAGATTAGGAGGAGAAGGAGGAGAGTGGGGGGAGGGTGGAGAGGGATGAGCAAGAGCCCCTGGTTGATGTATCTGCAGTGCTGCTGCTTCTGCAGTAAACTCACACAAGCATGGACACACACACACACACACACACACACACACACACACACATAAGCAGCAAGGCAAATATACGCACTCACCTACACACTCTGCAGCTTTTGGGTCAGGTACTCCTCGGTGGATCCTCCATGAATAACCTCTCTGTCCTTCTCAGTGGGTTACTGTCTCTTTGGTTTCTCGGCTCATCCAGAGCAAGGAGGGAAAATCCTGCTGGCTTTGCGTTCTGCAGCAGCCTGTGCTCTGGCGTCTGTATGAAAGCCAGAGTGAGAGGTAGAGAGAGGGGGAGGGAGAGGGAGAGTGTGAGAGAGAGAGAGAGAGAGAGAGAGAGAGAGAGGATCTGTCCTGCTGCGCTGGTACGTGCGAGATGCATCAGAGCAGGACCCGCCCACTTCTCTGTGCAGCCAATCATCAAAAAGCTGAGATGTGCCTGACCACCACTGACTGCAGGTGATTAGACCTGATGAAGAAGCAGAGAGGGACAGAGGAGTGGGCAGCTCAAGCGGAAGGGTCTTATAAGGCTGGGACTGATGGGAAAGAAAGCAGCGAGAGAAGGAGAGAGGATGAGAAGAGGACTGTTTTACTTGACTGAGTGCTACGAACCAAAACAGTGACGACTAGAGGATTCACCTCGAGTCATAATTCAATTAGCACGGAACACACACACTCAGTAAGACAGTTCATATTACGTAGAGATTTATTTTTATTGCATAGAATGTAGGGCTGTTGGTGAATTCAATTACTGTTTTTCAAGCTAAAGTTGTTTAACATCATGATATGATCTTATCAAGTAGAGCTGAGATAACAGTCTGCAGCTTTCATATTACAGAAAAGATATGACAAGGTACTGATGTTCTCATCCAACTACAGTTCACTTTTTAAAAAAAATTTAAGTATTCAAATTTTTCTGAAAATATATTATTTACTATTTAATCCAAGTCTATTTTACACATTTAAGAGAACAGCACGACCAAATTCATGAACACATGAACAAACTTGAGACACAGCTGGATTTTTTTTTATTATTCATTTATGTATGAGTCTTATTTATAGCAGGGATTTTATTAAGAATTATTATTCAGTTTAACGATAAGAAGTGTGCATTTCTCCTTTTCAAGACAATCAAATCATTATTTTGATTCTCAGGCTACACGCAAATACAGAGATCATTCTGTTATAAAGAAAACACGATAAGATAAGTCTTATCTTATCTTAGAGATAAGAAAAAGATCATATAAGATAGACTTTATTTATACCCCATTGGGAGGAATGCACTTGTTACAGCAGCTCCAAGTTATGGACAAAAGAAATCAAATGATAGAGGCAAAAAAAAAAAAGAAACTAAGTAGTAATCATTTATATGTACAGTATAATTTTTGTTCGCTTCTTTACAGAAAAATTGCACAAGGTTGATATCAACAGTGTTAAACAATGTGAAGCATTGTTGATATGGTAGGTGACTGGCTGCAAATATCAGTGTAATAAAACGTTCTTTTGAATGAGATAAACATTTTCATCATGTCTCCGAGCCTACAAGAAATCAAAGATGACAACTGACTGTAAAGAGAAATACTTAAATTCACACACCACAACACATAGAGACGCTTCATTCAGCGTGGCAGCAGAGGGAGAGAGAGGGAGGGGGGTGTCTGCCACTGACAGTTGGTGCCATCACTGGTGCTGGCTGTCTGCCACCAGGCTTTGAACCCCCCCCCCCCCCCCCCCCCCACAGCAGGGAACAAGAAGAGCTGGTTATCAGACTTACCCCTAGACTGCCAGCATCATCTTCCCCTTATCCACTTCTTACCAATGATGGGCAAGACTCCACACAACACTGCCATATCTGCCCTACTAACTGCCCCCCACCAGCCTAACATCCACCACAAAGCCCCCCCAGGCCCACCCACTGTTTCCCATATAGCCACTGTTCGACCTGCAGCTCTCCACCCATTCACCCCAACCATATGCCACCCACTGGTTAAATCTATAAAACCATAAGGTTTGATGTTTAGCTACTGAGGGTCCTGACTGTGTAAGATTTAACCCTTTTGTCAAAACCAAAACAGAGAGAAAAGGTGGGGGGAAAGGCTAAGAATGTTTAATTGTTTTCAGTATACTTCTAACCACATTTATAGATATAAATGGACTAAAAAACACATTTGGAGTCATTTATAGGTCTAATGATTTTGTAGGGCTGTGTAGTTTAAAGGCAAAGGCGTTAGTCCATTAAAACAATTAATCTTTCAATTTCATAATAAATTAAGAATTTAAGTCATTTATAAAGAAAGAACCACCAAAAAAAATAGCTGATTCAAACTTCTCAAATATGTTCATATGCTTCTTTTAGTCTGTTATATCGGTTATATCACTCTCAGTGTAAATGCAATGACTTTTGGTTTGGTGCCTTTGTTCACTACTTGCAATTTAACAGGTTTTGGACATGGATAAAGTAAAACAACGACTTGACTTATTTCGATAAAAATGATCGATAGAGATTGTCTGAAGGCTGTAATATTTTGTTTTGTAGCAAAACCAATTAAATACATAGGACATGAGAGGTCTATAAAAATGTAAGGCTATAACAACCTTGTAATTGGGCCACCATACCAAGACGACACGTTTTCAAACCATCAATAATGCTTCCAGCAATAATAAAGAGGTCCAGATCGAAACACATTAACTGTAGTGGGTCTAAAATGATAAATGAACCCCTTCAGGTTCACCCCCCTTCCGTTCATTTCATGAACTTTTATTTGACTGGTAACCTAATGAACAACTTCATGTGTGACTTTTGTGATTAGCATTTAACATATTGTAGAAGTTCAGCTCAAAAGAGCTAAACGGCTGCAGTTTGTGTTTGTGATACACACGGCTAATGTGTTGCCTAGCTAAAATTAGCTAAATTATTAATATATCTTAGTTCTGGCTCGTCTCCCCCGGTCCATAAAAAGGTGAGACGTCTTCGCCAGCTAGCACATACACAGTGTAGGCTACAGTGTTCAGCTTGTTAAAGGAAAACTGTCTGCTAGGAAGAAATCATGGTTAAAGAAAAGAGAATGAGAATAGACGTAAACTTTGTATTTACAGAGTGAAGAAACAAAGCAACAAGCTGTGACTAGTTAAAAACCTCCACCAAGCAGGACTAGATGAGAATTCTCGTGTTTTTGGAAAGACATGATGGTTATGTGCTAGCCACAAGTCATTTTCCACAAAAGTACCAAACCCATCGATTTTTTGAAATTTTAGACCAACAATATTAATTCAGGAAAAAAAAATAGGTGTAACACTTTTATATTTTTGGGATTTATCTGTTTGTTAAAATCATATAATAAAATAAAGTGCTCCCAGAAAAGTACAACAGAGAAAAGTGAACATATAGGCCTACAGATAGTGATGAACAGCTGATTACACCAAGTGAACAAAACCAGGCATGCAGCAGGTTTGTCTTTATGCAGTAAATCTAGTTCAGCTTGTCCTTGTTAACCTATCATGTCTGACCCTGAAAGCAGTCTCAGGTCCCCCATGGTGACTGTTCAGCCGTGAAGACTTGGCCTTGGACTGGTCCCGTTACCTTGGTGACATTGGAGCATGACCACCCACCATCCACTGTGTCCCATGTGTCCTCCTGGGCTAAACCTGAGCTGCATTGTGTCCCCACATAATCTTCCTCAAGAGAGATGGTGAGAAGAGAACACTGTTGGAAAATCTTGCATTAGTGATTCAGGGTTAGGGTTAGCGAGACATCCAAGTTATCTAAGTCTTTCATTGGTTGAGGAAAACATGTGTCCTGTTTCCTGTAGTCTGGGTTATCTGTTGAAAACGTAAGGATAAAACAGAAAATTCCAAAAAGATTTAAAGCTCTTAAATTGATGATTAATGTTTTGATGATTTTTTTATTTTTATTTTTTTAATTAAAACAGTCATGTTGTCAACTCAACATAAGACAAAAACAAACACTCTTTGGTAAAATCAAAGCAATCTTACCATCTTTTATTTTTTGTGATAAAAAATAAGGTTATATTCTAAAGAAGGTATCAACCCAAATATCTCTTTAGGTAATATGCAAGAAAACCTTTTGGCTTTCAATGTAGACTGACTTTTAAGGGTTTCAAATTAAGTTTACCCCAATGTTTGATCATGTGGAATTATTGTCATAAAATTCCCAAATAGACAAAATAACATTTCAAAATGATTAGCCAAAATACAAGTAGCATTAGATTCAAAATACTAATTATCGCTCTCTTCGCTGTGTGTAAGAAGTAGAATCTCTGGTACAATATGACACAGATAAATACATTCCCCTATTTTGAGATTCAAACACATTTCATCCAGCCGACATGATAACGATCAGCATCATTCATCAGAAGCCCCGAAGTGTCCAATCAGATGCAGCAATGCTTGTGAGTGTGTGTCTCTGTTGACCTGGTGCTTCTCTCCCATCCCACCCCCACTCTAACTTCCAGACACAGCCAGGGTTGCTTAGCAACCAAAGGGTGGGCTTTTGGAGAACACACACTAATTTGTGCAGACACACACACACACACACACACACACACACACACACACACACACACACACACACACACACACACACACACACACACACACACACACACACACACACACACACACACACACACACACACACACACACACACACACACACACACACACACACAAACTCTGAAAAGGGAATATAATTTAGTCCCACTCCATCACGCTTTATGACCCCCAAAATGTGAAAAAAAAAAACCCAGTCTCAATTCAACCCAGTGACTGGGGCACTCTGACCACTACCCACACACATGCAAACATGTACACACAAAATCCACTTCATCCACAAAATCACTTTATCATTTGTAATTGTGACTGATTACGATTGAATTTAAGCCGGCAGCCATGAAATCAGCATTTCCAACAGACAAAGAGCTTAAGAAGATGAAAGTTAAAAGCTCTGCAGCATCTCTCCAGTCTAACACTATTAGCACATTAAGTGAGTGCTTAAATATAGTCAGCAGACGATGGATCAACTCAGTGCCATGAGCAAAGGCAGCAGTGTAATCCCCTAAAGGGAGGTTTCACTACAGTAATGGCTACCCGCATGAAACCACGGACCCTGGGGAGTGGTGGGACTGTGTAGATTATGAGCCGCCTCGGGGCGACACTAAACTCCTTATAGCACAGACACACAAGTACACACACAGAAAAAGAAGCTGGTAGATGTAGACAAATAAATACAACCATAACGATCATGAGGAAAAACACACATAGGGCATGCTTAAAAGTGAAAAAGATCAAGTCAGAGAGGTGGATGGGTATAAAAACACAGTAAGTATGATCTGACTGATTACTCCTAGGTCTCCAGGTGAGTCGGGATAAAATCTCCCCTCTTTTTGTATGACATGTTTTGGAAAAGAGGGGTGTCAGGGGGATACATTTGGAGGATTATGGGACGGTGATGGAAAGACTCTATAGGCAGCAGAGTTAGAGATGGCAGGAGGTTCAGTATGTGTGTTTTTTCTGGTAATTTAAAACCTCAGGGGTAAGAGAAAGACACAGAAATTTGGTGACATAAAAAGTAAAGCACAAATGATAGTCTGATACCTGCTAGAGGACACAATGATAACACTGTGGCCTGGTGATAAACAACGGCTGATACATTTTAGTTCTGAAAAGGGATGCTGTTATTATTATAAGAATGTGAATGTAACACACTAGTCAAATCACCAGAGGGCAAAAATTGATTAAACAACTTTTTTTTTTTTTTTTTTTTTACATACTGTTAAGCATCTACACTGTATTTAAGGCATTGCTGTGCACAGTCCTCCCAGCCAGGTCAACTGCTCATTTTCCTTTCTCCCCCTGGGAAAAGCTGCTTACAACAGAAAGAAGATTACATATAACCAAATATAAAAGAAGTCAATTCTGTAAAGCCTATTTGACCCTTGCCTGTGAATACACACACAAAAACCTATTTTGGGATCCTAATCTGCATATAGATTTGGGTTTTTTATCTGACCCAACACTTTCATCCGTGTATAAATACAGTACTCAGACAGTACATTCACCCAAATGGGCTGCAAACGCCTGCAGCTTTTCTCAGTGGGGATTCAATCCTCTCACATTTACAGTAGTTCTCTCGCTCTCTCCGACACACACACACACACACACAGAACTTACTCATGAATCCATAAATATAAAATTCTATAAGCACATCCATTCTTATTGATGTTTGCCGTCTCTCTGTTTGGTATTAGAGCCGATGCAGGGTGGGCCTTCAGTTGTATGCTCTTAATATATTTCTATAACTCCCCCACAGGGAGAGACACACAGGTGACCCTTGGGGGGGAGGGGAGGTCACTACACACAATGTAATCTTTTAGTTTAAAATACAAAACACAACAAGGACTCATCAGCCAGGGGTATACACAGCTTGGAAAAACCTGCTCAGCAGATGAGACTGTGCATGAAAGTGAGAGAGAGTGAGAGACAAATGTCTCTTTACGCCAATACTTTAACTTTCAGCATTTATTTCACACAGGTTTTTGTGTTGATGATTGAAAACATATTCTAATCTTATTTGACGCTTCAATTCTTTCATTAAAACAATGCGCACATACAGTAACAGAGCTTAACATGTTATTGTAAATAACTCCTTGTTACTAACAGACACAACACAAACTCAGGCAAAGTCAGTGGATTTCCAACACAGCAAACCAAAGACTGGTATTTGATTTTGCTAAGCACAGGCTTACAGACCACGGCCATGAGAAATGTGCCATGATGACACAAGTGCAAACATCAGTAAAAAAAAGATCTGACAATATAGGGCACCCGGTAAAACAAGCCGAGAGTGACACTATCAAAAATACATTTGCAATTCTGTCCAAAGCATTTCAATGCATGCTGTTAGTTGACAGTGCCCCCTGGTGTTTGGTTGAGAGTGATGCCAAACATAATGGGGTACATTGCATTGATGGGTCAGTCAGATGAGATTTTATTTTTGCACACATGTACAGAATTTTATTTCACATTGCAAAAAGAGGATGTAAATAAAAGCACAGCTCGTCTGTGACGACATAGTTATGGACTTGTAGCATCAAATTTTTTCCATTTTACAACACAGAACAAAAGTTTGAAGAGAATTGCCCACATGACGTGAGAGTCGAGCTATCCTACCTCTGCATGCCACGTGTCTAAATCTAATACAAACTATACTGTCTTTAATATGTTGTTTCTTAACTTTAAAAAGATAAAAAATAACTTAAATCGGTTAGGAAAAGACATTGTGCACGAGGTCATCCTTGAGAAAAATAGACAATATTTCTTATTTTTGGGATAAATACAAGGTGTGCTTACTTAGTGGTAATGAACTGAATTTGAATATAAATTAAACAACTCAATCTAATTTAATTTTAATTTTAATTTCCTTTGACCATGTATCTCATTAATATAAAACACTAATGGTGGTAAAAGATTGCACCAAAACAACTTTTTAATTTACCAACAAAAAAAATGAAAGCAAAACCTTCAATTACTCACTTGCGTGTTCTGCAAATGAGTTTCTGTGTGATATAAAAGGCAATCCTGAAAAAACTTCTGAGGGTGTATTTAGCAAACTTAGTAAGTGCAGGCCAATCATTTTCAATCCTTCAGATGGGATTCTGGCCCAGGTCGGGCTCCTGCTGATCGTCTATGTAATAGGGATCACCTTGATGGACTCTGTGATTGTGCACTCTCAAGTTCCCCCTGTGTGCAAATCTCTTTCCACACTCTGTGCATGCAAAGGGTCTCTTCCCCATGTGAACGTCCCGTTGGTGGGCTCTCAAGTTTCCGCTGCGGGCAAAGCGTTTACCGCACTGAGCGCAGCCGAAAGGCCGCTCCCCCGTGTGTGTGCGGGTGTGCACAGTAAGCTCGGAGGGAGTGAGGAAGCTCTTTTCACAAAACTGACAGGGATGCAGTCGGACTCCTGTGTGGCGTAAAAGGTGTCTGCGCTGGTGGGAGGGGTAGGTGAAACACTTGGTACAATACGGACAGGTGTAGGGTCGCCCATTCCCCCCGCTAAGAGCTGCAGGGTGACT
Organism: Labrus bergylta; assembly: GCF_963930695.1. NCBI lineage: Eukaryota > Metazoa > Chordata > Actinopteri > Labriformes > Labridae > Labrus > Labrus bergylta. Next base: position 15,610,445 of record NC_089203.1, on the reverse strand, counting down.
CAGAGTGTTTGCGTGTCGTAGCGTGAGCAGCTGTGAATTGGATTGTGATCGAAGAGGGTCTCTATTGGCAAAAGTTGTGACCCGCCGAGTGTGACTGATGGGGCATCTACCCCCTGTGTCTTCTCTTGGTCTCCATGATGATTCGCTAGAAGGTGTTTGTGGTTGAACCTGCCGTGCCCCTCTTATCACCACACCTGGACCCTGCACTGACGTCTGATTGGAGTTATGGTTCTCAGGTTCCTGGTCCATGAAGGGAAAAGAGCTTTCATCATCCTCGTTGCTGGTCTCATCAGAGCCGAAACCAGGTCTGTAGCTGTGTGCGTCTGTGCCAGCGCTGCTGCCAGCTGTGCCAGAGCAGCTGGTTCCGTGTGCCTGCATACTCTCCAGACCACCTCGAGAGGTGTCAAGCCCTGGCAACCACTCCCCTGGTTGAGCTAGGTCTGGGTCAGTCCCTGGGGAGCATCGTCCACTTTGAGAGATGGAGAGAAAAGGGGCGGATACTTGATCCTCAAGGGGTCGGTGGTCTGTGCTTTGACTGCCCTGCTTCCATTGAGACACTGCAAAATAGTGGGGGATACCCTTACATTAAAAAAAAGACATGGGTCATCTTGTATTTGAACAACTAAATAGTGAATAGCAGAAAAGGTTTGTCGTGACATCTTACATTTGGCCTTGGCTTGCAGGGTATCTATCTGCCTCTGATCCACAGCAGAAAGGCTACCCTCAGGTGCTTGAACTGCAACCGACTCAAGGTTAGGCCGCGATCCAGCTCGCTAAGAAGATGTAGAGAAGGACAAATCAGTAAGATACAGATGTGTCAAAAGCAATGCACTGTGCAAAATGTCACTTCAGGGTAGTAATTCAGAAATCATTAAAGCTTTACTTCAGCCAAGTTTGAATCAAGGAGAGAGTCAAGGACACGTTCTGACCTCATTTTTGACTGAAGCTCCATCCTGGCCTGTGACCTCCTCTTTCAGCACACTGTGTCTGAGTCCATTTACTGGGTCTGAATGAGAGGATGAATCCTTTCCCACATTAAGTCCTATGCAAGAAAGAAGTATAGGTGGTCAGTGAAGTTCAACATGATACACAACTACTGACAAAAAGGGAAAAATCTAAATGCAAGTCAGCCACAACAGACACAATGACAGATTGGTCTACATGGTAATATTTACAAGGTTGAATATGAACATATAATCTACGTTACCTGATGTTGTTAAGCTCTGCTGTCTCGAGCTTGCCTCCTTGTCGCCCGATGACAAATCCCCCTCCTCGCTGCCTCCACCCTTCACCTTCGGCCTCCTCTCCACCTTCTGCAGCTTGCCTCTGAGGATGGAGATCTCTTGTGTTTTTTGAGCCAGCTCCGCCTGCTGTTCAATCAGGCTGCTCTCAAAGATCTTGGCGATCTCACACACAGCAGCTGCCAGCAGGGAATCCATGACAGTAGCCAGCTGTGCGTGGAAAGCACCCCTTACACACTCCATTGTCCTCTTACGTCGGCGTTTTAATCGCAAAAAAAAAAGTGATTTACACCAATGTTTTCCTGTAGTGGCAGATGCAGGACGGCGTGGTTACTCCATTCAATAACTGCTTTAAGATGCTGCCACGCTACATTTGCATTAGACACATATCAAAGCAACTCGCATGTAATACATCTTATCGTGACGTGTTCGTGAATATTACCACTGAAGTGAGCTAACATGTAAACAGAACAAACCTATGAGACGTAGCCTGTAGCTGCTAGCCCATCGAGCTACCGGAGTAAATTAACGTTAACAGCCAAATATATCGGTCGGTAAAAGCCAGAGCATGAAAGCCAGAGTACGAATCTCTGATAGTTACTCTCTGACATCATTAATTACATTAAATACTTCGGTTACATTCATAACTGCGGCGCCCAGTCGTCCTGCTGCTGCTGCTTGCTTGCTGGTTGGCATCTGGGAATGTGAGCAATGCAAGTCTCGCGATAACGAGGCAAACGCGTTCAGTTCCTGCAGGTCCAAAAGAAACTTAAGTTGTATGAACAAACCATAGACTGTAAAAAGATTTACAGTCTATGACACAAACGGGCAGGCTTACATTTTTAATGATTTGTAATAATCTACATCAACATTATAAACACATTGCTGTAATTAAAAAAAAAGAAGTCAAGGTATGTAATTGCAGGTTTTATTGGAATGGTAAAAATGTTAATCTAGCAACGTAATTGTAACAGAAAAAAGTAAACTCGTTAGTAAGATCTCTTCTTTTTTGGTCAGGCAGATCTATTTAAAAAAAAAAAAAAGCAGTTAAAACTAATTAATATTTAAAAAATTCAAAGCATTAGATTAAAAAAAAGCAAGAAAACTTTCGGTGTTTTCAGTTATCATGACGTTACAATAGAGATTTTACTTTGCAGCTATTTACAAATTGTGTAGCAAAAAGTCAACACTACAAAGCTGGTACCACAAGTCTGACTCCACAACCAGGCACAGCACCTCAAACTCGTGCTAAAAAACCTGTACACCTAACTTGGCTGAAGGAAAACAAAAATGGTCAACTCATTCCAAGTGGACCAAACTGTATTCAAATCAAAAAAAGTAGACAAAATCTTCGGGACAATTTGACATTAACTTGAACTCAATACAAAAACCACGATGAAGAATTTGGAAGTATACCTTTTACAGATTTTAACAAGTAGAGATTTTGTAATTTTGTCTATATCATGTTAGCTGTTCTTAAAAAAAAAAAGAAAGAAAGACATAACTGCAGTCAAATTGGTTGTCATAGTGGTCTTATGTGATTTTCTCGATATTGTGGAGAAGTCTCTTGACAAAGTAGATTAACTGTGGAAGTCCTTTACTTATGTAAACGCTTTACATGGCTCTTGAGGCGTTTTGCAGTTGTGTATTTTTTCCCACAAATCTTACAGCAGTGAGGTCGATCCTTGTGAACTTTCAACATATGCTTATCGTACATTTCTTTTCCTGAGAATTTCTCCCCACACTTGCTACACTGGTTACTTGACTGAGTACACGATTTTTGGTGCGTGGAGAGCTGTCCGCGAAAACGAAACCTTTTGTGACACTTGACACACTTGAAGGGCTTCTCTCCTGTGTGGATGCGGTAGTGTTCTATCAACAGGTATTTGTTTTTTTTCACCTGCAAACACACATTGCAGGTGTAACCGTTTGGGTTGTATGTGCCACAGGCTTCCCAGCCGCGACTCCCATAAGAACCCGTCCCTTTGACCTTGGGTTTTCTCTCAACATTAACATGGTTGGTTGGTACACTCGATTCTTTCTTTGCAGAAATCGATTCCTCAGTGGCCTCTACAGGCTTAGTCCATGAAAGGTCCACGTTTAAGTCCTCAGAGTTCACTTCCATTTTGTGGAGTCTCGCCATGTGGAGTTTAAGGAACTGGTTTACTCGGAATTTCCTTGAGCAAATGCTGCAAGTGAATGGCTTCTCACCAGTATGAATACGCATGTGCTCCTGGAGCTTGAAATGCCATTTGAACTTTGCATTACAATGTAAACAGGAGTACTGTTTGATGGGTTGATCCTTCTCCCCAGAGGAATCACTGTGGTTTGAAGTGGAGGCTGTGCTGTCTTTCTTCGTTATCACTGTTTTCTTGATTGGTGGGGACTCTTTATTGCTAAGCTCAGGGACTTGAGCGACAGAAGACTGTGCTTTTTTTGCCATCATTTTCTGGAATTTAGCACAATTTGGTTTGTGATACTTGAGTGCACTCGGAGAGGCAAACACTGTTTTGCAACCCTTGCACCACTTGTGAAACCGTACATGCACATTTCGGCCAAAGGGTGAATCAAATGCCTTCTTACAATACTTGCAGCTGTACATTTCTTTACCTTCCTCTACTACTGTCTCTTTTCCTGGAGGGTTAGACTTAGTTACTGCAATTCCCTTATCCTCGCTTTTCCTCTTTGATGTAGTTTCTTGCGGCCTTGGTTTTCTTCCTCTTTTTTTGGGAACTTGAACAACCGCTTGAGTATTTTCTTGCAGCGGTACGTTGATGTCTTCGCTTACTCTAGTACGCCGAACTCCTTGGTCACGCCTTAGCAAATTATTGCCCAAGGTTTGATTGTTCTTGTCGTTTAATGAGGAATCTGTAGGAAAGAAAAAAAGAAAAGGCCTAAATGTTAACTATAAACATGTGAAAATGATGAGGAGAAATAAAGACAATGTAACAAAAGTCTTACTTGTAGAACATGTATTTAGTTGGAATAAATAAAAATGAGAGGTGTTTTCTGCATAACTGAGTAATAGAAATACAAATTAAAAGTGTAATATTGCAGATCTCTCTCATATATCCTTCATCCCTTCAGAGCAATGATTCGTCATTATGAAGCACATGAGTAGTGCAGTGCTTGACTTTGACAGTGATGTAAGGTTAGATGTCAATACAATGAAGAAAATAAAACTTGTCGCCTCTGGCATTTAACCCCTAATATTCTAAACATTAACATGTGTTGCCATAAAGTTTCTTTAAAATGTAGCTTTGTTTGCTATGTGCTAAATAAAGTAAAACTAAAGTTCTTGAGGAACATGATGAGATTTCAGTACATAAAGAATTGGCCCAGATCAATTTGCGCTTGTGCAACAATCAAATTCAGGAATGTCAGATTTCAAGCATTTAAATTGTCATTTTTACAACAACAATCTGTCTGATATCAGCTGAGATTACAGGCTCATAAGTCTGTTAATACAAACAGTGCATGCAGTCTGTACAAACTGCCTGTAAACATACATGTGACATTCACACATAATGTCAGCTTGATTATCAAGGCAGACATTCATTTGAGAGAGGCCACTTTGAAATGTGGGTACTTCTGTTATCAGCTGCACCTCGAAAACGTTCCCCTAAGTGATATGCCACGGTTTCCTTGTGACTTCACCAAACATCAAGCAGTAAAATGTATTGAGAAAGGTGTGGCCCGATCCTTTACTCCCTCTACTTGTCTAATGGGAGTTAGAAAGATGCTTCCCAGTACAAAATAGCTGCCAGGTACCCAACATTTTCAGTTAGTTTTTGTCAGCCACTCCACACAGGAGTAAAAGAAGATTCAACCATAACCTGTGTTCTGTTAGAATGACAAGAGTAAGTCATCTCAGATATGGAAAACTAACTACCTGGGCAACTAAAATCAAACTATCTGAGTAAAGACACAACCAGTGTAAGTTCAGATGGAAACACTTTGTACACCAGCTCTTTCAATTTGGGATGACATAACATGATAGCCTTTGAATTTACTTTACAACTGGGTAAAGACAATGTTCATGTTTACAAATGAAGCCCAGGCAATCATGCGGTTACTACCTGTGAATTAAAATAGAACATAGAACATTATGTAACATTTTTGGAAAAAAAAAAAAAAAAAGAAAAGTGTGAATTAGCAGGAGCCACGCTCACCTCTCTTTGATCTTCTGAGACCTTTCGTTTGTGGGTGGGAGTCAATGTCATGGCTAGCCATCTAAAAATACAGAAGCTATAGATTACATCCCCAACACTGCAGAGAATAAGAACATTTGATGCATGCTTAAGCAAAAACCTGACATGTCTGGACTTGGTTCATATATTGAGTTTATCAGGACAAAATATCAGGCTGTCAATATCGAGCAAATCACTGCTTCAGCCTTTCCTGTAGAATTATGCACAAGAAGTTCTGCACATATTTCCAGTACATCAGTGTACATATTTAACACTATTCTGATCGCCGTACTATGGGCAATGCATACATCCAAGTGAACATTATTCTGTGCTAAAGCTTCATGATAAAGAAAATGACATGCAGGGTGCAAGGTTTTCCGTAGTAACTAGTAAAATTGCCTTTAGTTGTATATGATGCATAGGAGAAATTTTAGCATTTAAAAATTTGAATATATACTAATGTTAAAAAATGATAAAGCATACAAATTCAAATGGGATTATAGAGTGGGGTTATATATCTACAGCCCGAGTTCAAACGGACAGTTAAGAGTTATCTTAGGCTGCATGCTTGGCGTATCAGGAACATAAGTATTCTGCCTTCAAATGGCAGTCTGTCAGCTGTATGATGCTAAGTTGGAATGCCAGCACATCCATATTTCTCGCACTGTTACACACCTCCTGCTTAATTGGAACGTGCCAAAGAGGAATAGACAGCTGGCGGAGTCTCACACTGGGACAACCCCCCTCTTCTTGCTTTGTCACGGTCTCGCAGCCCAAAGGAGCGCACCAGTCATCAGGTACTGCACAAAAGAAAACAAGAGCACGAACATGATAATGCTGCACAAGAGAAATACAATAATGATGTATTTTTAAGCTCATCATTTAATCTGGTCTGCACACAGCTTGCTGTCCCCCTGCCATCATATGAACTAGTGATGATACTGGTTACTGTACCAGAGGATGCAACGCTATCTCACTTCAAAATTACTTGTCGCATTTTGATGAAACTTAAGTATCCTTTTTAAGTTATTTTTCTCAAGAAACATCATACAAAACCAGTGTTACTGATATTTTTCAATCAGTGATGTATTGGTACAAAAACATATTTTTCAAAGTTACATTAGTTTAGAAATTCTGAGAAGGTGAAAAATTAAATTAAATTATTAACACTATTACGTACAGTAATAAACAGAGCGTATATCAACTCTGGTTATTAAACAAACAACACAGACTAAGCTTTGTAACAATACATTTTTCGAAATGTTAAAGCAGCACAGGTTATAAAGATATTGACCACATGTGGACACTTTACCTTCAAAATCAATCTCAGAAACAACAGAGGTTTGCGCAGAGGCATTCAGAGTATCCTCCGGCTTATTTCGTATTTCACTTGTAGTATTATTCAGCTCAGCTCTTTCGTCGCCTGCACACCCATTGTCTCTCAGTTTGATCTCAGCTCTCTGCAACTTCACTTTAAGTTGAACAATCTCTTCTCCTTTCTGTGCCAGCTCCAGCTGATGGTCATGTATGCTGTTCTCGAAGATCTTCATTATTTCAAACATAGCCCTTCTCAGGACTGACTCCATGGTTGTACTGAGAAGGGCCCTGAACTCTTTCATCAGATAGTCCGACATCTTTGAATATGGCGGGCAGATGTCCTTTTCAGAAAATGCTGGAGCTGTCCTTAAGCTTCCCAGTGACTGTACACCTACAGAGAGATTTAAAAAAAAAAAAAAATCTGGTTAGGGTTCAACATTAGAAAGAAAGGTAATCCACGGCTGGAGTAGAATCACTTTGCAAAGTGTTTATTTGCAAAACAAAGGTGTTAAATGGTGTTACACGTATTCTTTGAACAGGCATCACTGCAGCCAAAAAGGTGTTAGCTTTACGCAGTCACAAAAATCCTGTGGATTAACACATATATTGATATCATTGGTGTGGAGCTGTCAGTGGCAAGAGTGCATGGTGCTGCAGCTGTCAGCATGGGAATTAACAAACTGCTGTAAGCGCTATATTATTATTATTATTATTATTATTTTATTTTTATCTATGCTCTGTTTTCCCTGCACACAGTATTTATTTATAATAGAGACCTATGGGGTGGGGAGGGAGGGAACGCCACAGGGTTTATGTTTCACTTTGTGTCTGTATTTTTAATGATTGTTGTAACTCTGTTATAAAAAGGAAATTAAAAACTTGATCACAAAAAAAAACAAAAAAACAACAATGGTGTTAAATCCCCTTCTTCTGGGTGAGGGAGACTGAGGTTTTCTCTTGTATACATCTTAATATCACACAACCTCAGCATGCAGTGCCAAAAGAGAGGTTTAGTTGTTTCTTACGAGTCGATGACACACACAGTGGATATATTATTTAAAAATATGTGGGTTTTAATGTGTATACACATCAGCAGGTTACTCGCCTGGTCGTGATGAATTAAGGTGTTATTTTCAGTCCGGTATCACGAGAGACGTTTCCGCAGGTAGCTATCAAACATGAGCTCACTCAGGTGTGTTAATAACTACAATCAAACCGAGGTTTCTTTCTGGCAATGAGGCGCAAATCTTCCACGTTCCTGCTACAGACACTTTGCATGACTGCGACCCCTTGTAATAACAAAAAACGGACCTGTACATGTGGAAGGGGAGACAGAAAGAGGTAGCATTTATCACATGGCGCGCGACTGATGCGTCTGCAAAGGAAATCACATGCTCACCTGCGGCGCGAGGAGAACTCGAGATGAGGTGACGTATCTAAGCAATGAGCGAGACCACAGTCCATCCGCACCTGACATGTGATGTTAAGCATGTAATCTTTAAAATCCATCCAACGTTGATCAACTATTGGACAACACACGAATCCGCCATTTTTCCTTGACGAGTTTTCTAGGAGGGAAAAAAAAATCTTCTTCTTCTCTGGATTTATTGGCGGATGGCAAACTACTTAAAGGTGCATACCGCCACCTGCTGTAAAGGAGGGTGTAACATCATGTCGTTTAAATACCTGCCAACTTTCCAACTTTGTGTCAATGTATGCTGCATACTCTCAGTTTATTCTCTAGTGTGTATTTCCTTAGATGAGGAATAATTCAGCGTGTGAGTACTTGAAAAAAAATATGTTAAGCAGTGACAACTTATATTTCCACCAAATAAACTTTACAAAAATATTTCTAGGAGGAGGATACATTGGCTGACTAAGCAGTATAATACCCATAGTTGATTCCATAGTCAACTTTATCATTAGCCTTCCCCTCCATTTGAAAGTAAAAAATAAACTTTAAAAAAAGCTTTCAAGTTTTACAAATCCAAAGTTCATCTATGTGATGAACGCCAGGCAAACAGTTTCCCACCTTCAGGTCACACTTGGCTTACTGTGGTACAGATGTAGTCAAAGATTGATGGGCATTCAGGTAGGGCGAGCTGAAAGATTCAAGTTTGCTGAACTGTAGTAAATAATTTACAGAGCAGTTTGTAATGCATGACATTTGGACATGTTCTCAGTAGAAGAACTACAACGGACAAAATCCTCAGTGCCAATCTGCCCTCCATCCAGTACTTGTACTGGTCCAGGGTCAGGAAGCTGGCAGGTAACATCAGCGCAGACCCCTCACACCCCGGACACAAACTGTTGAAACTCCTCCTCTCGTGTAGGCGATACAGATCACTGTACCCCAAAACAACCTGACACAGGAACAGTTTCTTCCCCCAGGCGGTCACAGTGTCAGATCTGTCATGTGCATAAACCCCACTGTGAATGTTAATGAGATTATTCATCCACTTTTTATGGTCACTCACTTAATCATGTAAATACTGTAACCTAATATCAAACCATGCATACTGCCTTTATGCAAAGACTGTAAAAACTGTCTACCTCATGTAAATCACATCATTTATTAATGCGTTTATTATCTTTTGCACTACTCACTGATGCACTATTGTCTTACTTAGCGTTGTACATATTAGCCTGTTGTTTATTGTTAATAATGAATGTTATACCTTTGGACATGGAGGGTACAGTTTATCAAAGTCAAACGTCCTTGTATGTGTGAGCATACCTGGCCAATAAAGCTGATTCTGTAAGAGAGAAGGTGTGAGAATCAAGGATGTTTTTATTCCACTTGGCAGCTTCTGTTTTAGGGTTAAACCTATGACATCAATTGTTCAATGTGCAAAAAAAATGATCTTAAAAAAGTGTGGTGTGTTTTTACCAAGGCCAGACGATCAAAGGAAAACAGAGACTCCTTAATGATATGCAGGGTTTCATTTATTTCCCCCAGGTCAAAAATGACAAGTGCAAAGCAAACAGTGTCCTAGTAGAGTAAAGAGTTAATAGGCTATTGGATAACCAGATGTCTTGACATATCTAACGGGTCAGGTTGAGTGAATTTCCTACTTAAAGAAACATTGTGGAATGTTATTTTATGTCAACTTGCAGAGTCTTGCTCCCTCTCAGCCAAAGGTGGTGTTGTTCCAACCCACATTGGCTGCATCCATGTCAGTAAAATTAATATAAATCCTGAAATAGACACAAAGAGAAAAAAAGTTAATGAGATAAAGCTTTAACGGAGAGCAAGGTACCGTAAGTGGGATTAATGGTATCCGAGAGTCTGTGCGTTTACGTCACCGTGTCACCCGTTCTAATTAGATTAATTGCAGTAGATTGGCTGGTTACATTATGTGTCTGGAACATACCTGTCAACAGAGATGTCCAGGTATTTGTTGAGCAGTCCACACAGAAGTTTAGAGTATTGCTTGTTCTGCGCCCCGCTGATTTTGCCAATGCTGTGGAGGGAGCAGAGTGCGCACGGGTCCCCCTTTCCCCCAAACGTCATCATTTGGTCAGAGTTGATGTGCACTGCAATGTACTGGTGGGAAACAGAGACACAGAACTGATGTCACTACACACTGTCCGGATCAGTCAAGGGTTAGGGTTAGGGTTAGGGTTAGGGTGAGGCTCGTTAAGCCCCTATGCCATAAAATAGTTACAGCAGTGTAAAGACAGGCCTGTTGAAATACAGACTACAGTGAAGGTTGGAGTGAAGACTTTTGGAAAACATGACCTCAAATACCCCAACCTGCAACCCCACTATGAAGACGCACCAAAAGTTGACCTGGGTCCATTTTCTCCAAGAAGGGTTTGGCACTTTAATATTCCTACATAATGGTCATCGTATTCTCCTTAATATGAATTAGGCGGAGAATAATGAACTTTGGTTTTGAAACATAGCATAATATTTCTAGAATATAATAGTTCTTAGCATTTAAAAAAATATGTCACTTTAAATGGTTAAAACCATCCTTAACAAAAAAACAAAAAAAAAACATGAAAGCACAAACTGTAGACTATTTGCTAAAAATAAATAAAATAACCAGAAAATGTTTCCTCAGTAGCGGCTACAGCTTTAACAAATAGGCCTATATATAGATATATAGATATATAGATATATCTATATATATATATAATAGCCTCTGATAAATCATCTAGCCATGTTGAATCCGGTGGACTCGGTCAATAATATTTGCTTACTTTACTTATTTCTCGGTAACCTCATTCACTCAGTACGGAGACAAACAATCTTAACTTCTAGATGATGTTAAATACAGGGTTCATGTTCTGGTGATGTAGGTTCAATCTATGAAGCTAATCCATACAGGGAAGAATGATTACCAATGTATTACAAAGAAATAAACCTTATTAAGCAAAGAAACCCAGGCCTACCTGCTCAGGCTTGCCCATAACTTTGGCCAGCTCCGCGGAGGTTTCGGACAGCAGAGCTGCAGGCACATCGCCTTTGGCCACATTGGTGTTCACTACAAACATCGGCATTATTACAACTTTTTTTCTGGCTTTCTTCTCCCCCCCAAAAAAAGCTGCAGACCAGACGCTATATTATTGACTGTACTTTGGACGAAACACTTCTTTACACGGAAAGTGGTGCTAGGAGTTTTAATCATGTCACCCAAAATTACCATAGCGCCCCCATCCATCCTGGAGGACCCTTATGTTGAAAAAGCTAGACATTACGCCAACCATTTAGGAGTTGTTGTTTTTTTTTCATTTTAAATTGTTTTTTATTTGTTGAATTATAAAATTGTTAAAAAAAAAAACCCACATAGATTCATTTTAAAAAAAAGGAAAGCTTCTATATATGCGAATCCAGGGTTGGTTTTTAGGTTTTAATCCAGGGTGCGGCTGCGGCTGAGTGTTAGGGTAATTACGGTACTGGGCATGCGCAGTGTTCTCAAGCATCACTAAGCAGTGCTGAAGGAAGCGAAGAGGAAAACAGTGGCAGTGTGGGAGAGAGAGAGAGAGAGAGAGAGAGACAGGGCAGAAGTTGGATGACGCTTTTCTTTGTCGCCGTGTCTCCGTGGGAATGAACATCGAACCAGCTTATCCACGATCCGTGAAATCGCAGAGTCTGTCGCCATTTCGCGTCTGAGTAACTCTTCTTTTATTTCGTCTTTCAAAACGGTACGTATACAAAGCTAAATTAGCATCGCCGCTGCTAGCACAATCACTTTCTTGCCGTCGCGGAGGGGGGTTACTGCCGCTCTCCTACATGCACATTATCGTACTGTAAGTTTTAAAAACAAGCTCGCCTTGCACAGTTAGTGTATTTTGATGTTAAAGTGCGATACCACTGTTGTGCTTTTTGACGAAACAGGCAATGTATTCTTCAAAAAATAAAAGGTTACAGAGGTGGTATAACCATAATGTAACTGTGTGGGTTTACAGCTCTGTCACACCTCCAGCTGATTTCATCCATATTTGTTTTTTTACTACTATAAAGAAACGACACATGAACATAACATATCTATCTAACATTTTTATATGGGTTCTATAAATAGTGATGTTTTTTTATTTTTATTGAACCAGTGTGAAACATGTCATGCACAACTTCTGTCATTAAAAATGCTGCTTGTTAACTTGGTACTGAACCATCATCAGGTCCCATCAGAAGCTGTGGCTTCCACGACGACGATGATGATGATGGAGGAGTCGGTGTCCACGTTTGAGACGCATCTGACGGCCGTCATGGACAGTCTGATCCGAGCCTCGGTGTGCGAGATCACCAAACTCTTCCAGGAGTCCGTGAACGACTACCTGGTGGAGCTGTCCCTCAACAGGAGGGAGAACGAGTCTCTCAAACTGCGGCTGAGGCTCACCGAGAACAAGCTGAGAGCCGAGCGCAAGTACGGGCTCGGCTGGGCCGCGAACCGCCGCAACGCAGGGCTGTCCGCTGCGGAAGGAGGAGCAGGAGGAGGAGGAGGAGGAGGAGGGCGGCACAAACGAAAAGTTGAGGTGGCCCGTAAGTATTTGTCTTTAGGGTGGCCTTTACTCCTAAATAAGTGAGACTTACATTACCTATAGTTTGTGTCATGTGATAAGATATATTAAAAAAAAGCATAACATTTTTAATATACCATTCTTATGTGTGTTATTTGGCAAAAAGGTTTTTTTTTTTTTTTTAGTGCAGTCAGGGCTTATATGAAGACGCACTTGTTTTGTTGGAAACCATCTGGCAAAAGCTGATCTCTCCCTCCCTCCTTCCTTCCTCCCTCCCTCTCACCCCTCCTCCTTCCTCCTCCTCCGCCTCCTCTTCATGTTCGCTCCCTCTGTCCTTCACCTCCCCCTCTCCTCTATCTCTCTCTCTCTCTACTGCATTCTGTCCCTCCCACTCCTCTGTGCTTCTGCACACTCTCTCCCTCCCTCCCTCCCTCCCTGCCGTGCTCCTCTCCCTCCCCCCACCTCCTCTCCTCCACTTCTCTCCGTCTGTCTGTCTCACTCAAAACCTGCCTCCTCCCCTTTCCGCTCCTCTCTTCTTCACGCCCTCGCCTCCTTCCTCTCTCCCTGCCCCCACCTCCTCCTGCTCTGTGCTCTCCTTCATCACGTTGCACACACACACACACACACACACACACCCTCCCCTCCTTTCCGTCCTCCACTCCTCCACTCCTCCACTCCTCTCACCACCACCAACGTAATTACGCTCTTGCTCAACACTTCTCCTTTCTCTCTCTTCCTCTCCTCTTCCTCTCTCTCCTCTTTACACCCCATCTCTCCTTCAACTTGTCCACCCACTTCTCCTCCCTCTCTCCCTCTACTGTGACAAAACCTCCGCTGTCCTCCCCTGTCACACAAACTCCACATTCTCCTCTATATTTTCTCCTTGCTGTCACGTGTTTTTCTCCTTCCCGTTCCCTTGTCCTTCTACACTGCCTCTCTCCTCCCTCGTTCATCATGCTCACTCCTCCTCCCCTTCTCTGCTTCCTCTCTTCTCCTCTCTCCTCCCCCTAACCCCCTCTCTACTCCTGTTTCTCTCTGCCGATCCAATCACCTCCTCCTCCTCATCTCCCACTTATCCGACCTCTTCCCCCTCTCGTCTCTCTCTCCTGGTCTCCCAATCATCTCCTCCCACTTATCTCCCTCCCCCTCATATTTCATTCTCCCTCCTCTGTTTCTCCATGCACCCCCCCCCCCCCCACACACACACACACACACACACACTTTCTCCTCCCTCTCTTCCCTTCCTTCCACCCTCTCCTTTTCTCTCTCTTCTCCACAGGAGGCAAGTCAAAGAAGGGCCCAGCAGCAGCCTATGGCAAAGGCTGGCCTGGAGGTGTGTGGGAGGATGGAGGAGGTGGCTGTGCTGATAGTGATGGAGGAGGAGGAGGAGGAGGAGGGGGAGGAGGAGCTGTGGGGATGGTAGCAGGAGGAAGAGGGGGGAAGGAGGCCAGGGAGATGTACCTCATCCAGTTCCCCAGGGATGAAGAGGATGAGGGAGGGATGGTGGAGGACGATGGAGGGGAGGGCAGCCTCAGCGGTGAGGGGGAGGAGACGGCCAACATCAAAGAGGAGGTGAGGAAGACGGTTTCTCTCAAAGGAGGAGGAGTAGGAGGAGAAAAGTGCCACAGTATCTCTGCACTTCTCAGCCTCATGTAGAATGAAAAAAGTGAAGACAAAAAAAAAAAAGAGATGATACAGAAAGACAGAGAGAGTTTTGCTTTTGTTTTCATCCGTCAAATCACTGCAGAGATGAAGTGGATAAAAGCAAAGCTATTGATTTGATATTTAGCTTCCAGGAGAGCCTGTGGAGTAGGGCTCTCCACATCTCAAGTGTTTCATGCTGTTAGGTACAAATACTACTGGTAGTGCAAAGCTATTTGTTATTCTATTTCACGACCAAGGTTGAAGATAAACTTTGCACTTCTCTGCTGTATTTGAATATACAAAGAATGTAGAATTTTATTGGCATACATGTAAAGGAATTGCAAAGTGTTGCAGATGCCTACAGGGTGGGGCTGTAAAGAAATATAACTGGTCATACAACTTAAACTTTGAATAGGCCGGGCTAGAACTATTAACCGTTTAAAAGAAGTGGATGTACCTTCTTGGTTTCAAAGGTGAAGCCAATGAAAAAGTGCCATAACCCTGCACTCTTCCTAATGTCCAGCAGAGGGTACGTATACCATGTGCAAGAAAAGGGCACAATTGAAGAAACCCGATATGAAAATGAACTTTATTCTTTGTTGACACCCCCCTCCCAAGCCTCTTTCAATACAGCTTGATGTTCACTTTGTAAATAATGTTTCATTGAGTTAAAGGATAGAGAAATCTGATTCCACTCTGTCGTGCAAATAAAGTTTTGGCTACAAAATAACAAGATGTAGATGGGAGAAACTAAAAATAGCAATCAACAATATAATATTGAAGGGGATACACTTTAAATGGCATTATATGATAATTTTACATGTTAATTAATTATTTAATGGATTTAAAAATGTATATCCTACCCGGTTTGAGCTGTTTGCCCTGTAACTCTTTGTGCATCCCTATACAGTTTGGTCAAACAGAAGGCTATCAGCCTGCTTCTCTCCGACTTATCAAAGAGGCTTTGAATATGGATCTGCCCAACAAGAACCAGCGCAGTGTCTCCAGAGTCCAAAGCGAAGGTAATCAGCCCAGGACAAACTGGTTGAGGGAGAGGGAGTTAGTGAAATGTGTAGAGATAAATAGTTTGAAAGGAAGTTGAAATGATTGCTCATTCCAGGTCTCTTTGTTTCTCCTCCACATCTCTCCTTCTCCTCCTGTCTCTGCTCAGGTGACCTGTCAGATCATCCACCAACCCTTCATCCGAGTGATAGAGACGAAGAGGACTGGGAGGTGGGCTCAGTGGAGCCATCAGAAGGAGGAATGACCATGGATGAGCTAAGGGGTCTAGAGTCAGCCCTGAGAGCTGAGAGAGGCCGTGAGGAAGCCTCCATGAAATCCTCCCAGCCTGTCAGCCCTGAATCAGATGGAACGCCAGGCAGCGAGATCAGCCTGGCTCCAAAATACATTGGTCTTGATGGAATGGAGCAGGAGGGAGAGCTGGAGCCTCAGCCCCCCACACTGCAGAGGGAAGAGCAGGTGGAGCAGGGCCAGTTAAAGGACAGTGTGAGGGCTGGAGAGGATTCAAAGTCGGGCTATTTGAAAAAGTCTAGAGAGGGTGACTCGGCCGGGGTCGTGAAAGGAGAGGATGTTATGGAGCTTGGAGAGTCTGAGCACCCACCCCACCTTTCTGCACCAGGGAGTGTCGGAGAGAGCGGTGGGGAGGAGGAAGGAGGTGGGGACCTGCTTCACTTCTGCCCACAATGCGGAGGAGGCTTCATGTCTGAGGCTGAGCTGGATGAGCACCCCTGTCCACTAGGGGGCTCTCAACATCAGAGCAGTGGAAGCGAGGATGGTCTGTATCCCTGTGCTCACTGCGGAAACACGTTCAGCCATTCCTGGGCACTGAAGAACCATGAGTGCGCATGTGCAGCCGAGCGTCCACATTGCTGCGAGATCTGTGGGAAGCGCTTCACCCACTCGCGCTCGTTGGAACGCCATCATCTGGTGCACACAGGCGAGAGGCCACACAGGTGCCCTCAGTGTGGACGCAGCTTCAGTCGACTTGGCAACTTGGAACGCCACCAGCGAATCCACACAGGTGAACGTCCATACGGTTGTGAAGCGTGTGGGAAGCGGTTCAGTCGGGTGGAGTACTTAAAGAGACACCAACTCATACACAACAGTGAAAAGATGACACTTCAGTGCTCCAACTGTGGGAGCGGCTTCAGTGACGTGGAGCAACTGAAAAACCACCGCTGTTTTTAAGGCCCCCCCGCTTTCAGATCCCTGACTGAACTGGAAACAGAAAGTGTTTCATTGAATGTGGTAGAACTAATGTGATGAATATGACTGGTAGATGCTCATGTTATTCTCAGTGATTTGGAATTTCCCTTTTTTACACACCTAATAAATAAAGAAGGCATATGTCCAAAGTTTGACAGGAAGTCAGTTGTATGTTAGGAGGAGAAACAAAATCAATCTCAGATGTGCAGCCATTTTTGTCGGAGTGTTCTCATTTGTGTGTACAAACCTTTTTAATTATTTATGATTATATTGTACATTTTTCTCTTTTTATCAATAACTCAGTCGTGCTAAAGCCAATGCCCTCATTTCTTTCCTGAAAATGTAATTGACAGCTTGGTATTTTGTATGTCTGTGTTTTGGTCACATGAAGAAATAAACAATTCAATTTTTCTGAAGGCTGCTCTTTTCTTATTAAGTTAAAGGGTTGTCAATATGTTGCATGATAACATTCACAAGAGGGAATATTGCATTCTTATTCTCAATCATCATGACAAAACATTTTCACTTAGGATGTTATTCAGTAATGGAGCAGTGAGAGGTGTGTGTGGACGGTACTTGCTTCTGGCTATGACAGATAAACTGTGAGCAGAAACAACAGAACCAGAGCTCCTCTCACTTTATGGCACACTGCCATTTAAAAAGGCTTACAAGACTCAACCCTTATGAACTGTAGGCTCTGTAAGGACAACTACCTCACTTCAAAAAGAGAGGTATAAATCATGCTTTAAGAGGACAGAAAAGAACACTTTGCTGCTTGTGTTGGTGTTTGTTTGAAAAATAATAGAAACATGTTCCTTTATTTCCTCTGAGAAAATGTGCGTAACCTTTTTTTTTTTTTTAATTCTGAGAGGCTGCTGCTGACTATTAGGGATCCAATTGTCTTTAGCGTTTGCGTGCTTCACCACTGTGTACTTACACAGACCACATTTGGAAAAAATGTATAAAGAGGTTCACATTTGTATATGAAAAAATGATGCACTTACTCTATGATTGTGTTTTTCACTCATTTTATTGACAGATAACTCTTCACTAGTTTCAGTCTTGTTGTTAAAACAGGGTTAGTTTTTGAACATTTTACAAGGTGATGCTTACAAAGATATCTTCTTAATTAACCCTTATCATCAAGAAATAATCGTCAGTACGTCCTTTTTTTTTTCTAACCAAACACTTATTCAGTAATTAAGAAGAGAACAAGGATGTAAGTAAAGACAATTATGAACAACCATAACAGATGATTTCAACTAAACCTCATCTTTTCCCCTTTGCTCCTGACACTGTCCTTGAAACAGACTGATAGGCATAGCCAGCCTTTGACTCAGGATGTCCTCCAGAGCCTCTAACGACATCCTCCTCACATCATAGCCCCTGACTGATGCTTTTGACTTGATGTCAACTGGTACTATTTGCTCATCACTGTTTCTGTCGTTTCTGCCCACTGCTGCGTATGTGGGGAAAAACGACCTCACAGACTCAGGAAGGCTGGCATTGTAGGACGGGCAGCAGTAAGCGGACCACATGTACTCAGGGACAGATACCCTGTTATTGATCCAGCGGGGTTCTGACTCATACGGCATGCCTCCGGTGATCACATACATTGACCCGTTGCAGAAGGCCTTGAATTCACTCAATACCTCGTTCTCCAGACGGCTCCAGGGGCCAGAGTTTGAGCCCGCTCGCTGAGGGACAATGTTTGTCAGTGTGAATGTGGCCTTACGGTTTTCTTTTGTTTTCTGGTGCATGCTGGGATTGAGATGGCCTTTAGTGAAGTTTGAGTTCTTGTAGTCCTGAAGCACCGCCTGGCTCTCGATCACATTCTGGTCGATGGGAATGTCGAAGACTTTCATCTCTGAGCTGGCACGGGAGAACACCAACTTCATGACAGAGAAAAGGACATGTCAGTTTTCAGACGCTACACCAAAATATTTCTCTGGTTACTGGTGCTTTTTACTGTTTGGGTGGAATAGTCCATGTGATTGTACTCTAAATGGATGTGTGACCTATTTACCTTCACATGTAGATTACAAAATAAAAATAAAAATGGAACTTTGATTATGTTACTTTCCTTCTTTTTCACCTCAACAGAAAAAGTCTAATGCATTATTGTTTAGAACAAAAAAATATAATAATTTTATATTCCTGTGCAAAGTGAATGATGAACTGCAGACTACATGAACAGACTGAGACTGCATCTAGCTACACTTATATGTATATTTTTATTTGCCAATATTTTGCTGGTAAGGTTAATTGTTTGTTAAAAATAAGGAGTCAAATTGAGATGCTGCATCAAAAGTGCATCCTTTATTGTCATAAACTTTTTTTTAGCTTCAGAAAGAAGTTATATCATTTATGACAGCATGATTTCTTGCAGTATTTTTTATTTGATTGCATTAGATTCA
The DNA here is from genome assembly GCF_963930695.1 of Labrus bergylta. Classification (NCBI taxonomy): domain Eukaryota; kingdom Metazoa; phylum Chordata; class Actinopteri; order Labriformes; family Labridae; genus Labrus; species Labrus bergylta. The sequence continues at coordinate 15,591,440 of NC_089203.1, read as the reverse complement.
GAATAAGTGTCCTTAAAATCACCTTAGTCTAGTATCTCAACAAATCTCAACACAAACTTATTCAAGATAGTAGCCTAATGCATGCACTTGAATGCCACACAGTGTTTGCTTCCTACCTGAGGTTCATACATCCAGGGTGCTTTGGGCCGTTTGCCGTCTGCAGGACTGAGCACATACGCAGAGTACAATGGTGTGCGATGCTGACGGTCATACAGGCTGGCAAAGTGGTACTGGTTTCTGTAGCGCTGGCATATTGGCTGATATCCTGCTGGAGTAATGCCTTGTGGTGGAGATCTTTCATAGAAGAAATCAAGACACTGGGTGAAGTCCTCGCTGATCTCTCCCAGGACCGGTCCAGCAAACAAAGGCAGGAGGAGAAGCAGAGCTCCTGAGGAGGATTGCAGCATCTTCCTTTGAGACATCCTGCACAACAGACTTTGTGGACTGACTTCTTCTCAGACACAGCTCCTGAGTTAAATAAAACATATAATGTCTATTCAGCATCTGGGGTATATGCGTTAATGGGCTATCTCTCAGTTTCCTCATATATAGCCTACACTCACAGCAGGAACCATGTAGGTTACAGTTTGGACCACCCCCTGACCCTGTTTCTCTCAAACTTCCCCTGTTGACCAGCAGTCAGACGGCATTCTGGGAAACAATGGTTCTTCCTACCCTTTTTTGGCTGAGTAAGCCAGGGTTGAGAATATCTTTTTAGAAGTTTTTCTCTAATAGGTAATTTTGTCAAGGTGAGGAAAGATAATCTGCATTTCAAAACTTAAACTGAGCACCAAGATTGACCTGGACATTTTTTTTTAATTCTTGACTTGACTCTGTATCATTGTTTGTTATTCTTCTGGTTTAATGATAGTAACCTCTCTGTCACATCGTTTTAAATGTTTTTAGACTCGAGACATTCAGACTTATATCCGCTGCAAAAAAAGGTGTTAGAAGCAACAGGAACTGACATTGCAGTTTCTGGTTCCTGGCTTTTGCTGAAGTTGTTGTGAAGACATCTGCTGAAAAACCAGGTTTCTATTGGTTGAAGGAAATCACACCTTCTGATGATTTGCAGCGTTTACCTGCCTGCCTGACTCAACTTTGTTACCCTCTCTGTCTAAAAGATGAACAGCGATGGGAGTACCTTAAATTACACAATGCTCTCTATGGACTGCTGCACTTGGATGTCAATAGTATAAGGACACTACATTTGTTATAGGTTTTCTTTAAGCAATACTTCTCCAAGGTGTGTTGACGATTTGATAAAAAAAATCTTCAGATGTTTTGCTGACCAGTTTTATTAATTATATAAATCATATATATTCAAACTCCACACAGCACGTCAGCATTTCTTGTTTTACTTTCTGTCTTCAGTTTCTGTCAGGTCTTCTGTTTCTCCTGTCATCAAAACTTCCCTCACTGTGGGAGGTCACAATATTTCCCAGAAGATATACAGCACTTCAACTTCTTATTTTCTCAGCGCTCGTGATATAATTATCTGATTGATCAGTAAGTGAGAAAACCCACAGTTTCAGTCTTTCTGCTTTGGTTTAATAAATTGTAGGAAAGATGAGAATGTGGGAACACAGAGTTCAGGAGGTAACAAGATAGGAGCTTGCAGAACCTACGTTAAAGTACCAACACTACTACAAAGCCTTTTTGATTATACATACTAGTGTTGTGAGGATAAACACAAAAAATAGAAAAGTTAATTGAAATAATTTACATAGAAACAACTTTTGGTTTCAAATCACCAAACGGTTGATAAAGAGTGTTTTTCAACCGATTCATGAGTCAAAATTAGTTTAATTCAAATTATAAATTGGACTAGCCACATTATCTAAAAAGGGAAAACATGAGTATGTTGATCCTGACCTCGGTATCATTTGGTAGTAATAGTTGCTCCACATCTTTAACTTTATATAATACAACTTACAAAATGTATGAACAATACCATCACCTTCTGTCTTCAATTTGTTGCCTGAGGAGAAATTCTATGACTGGATCAGTGATAAAAGGAGCACATATCTGGAAACTTTGAAATAAAGATTTCAATGGTAAGAAGCTCTTAATTGTGGCCATCTAGTGACAGTTGGAGTCATGAAACGTTCCAGGACACAGAAACTCGTCATCAGGTCAGTGAAACGTATTGAACTGTGAGTCATGAGGATTATTGTCACTGGTGATGAATCGTAACCTGTGGATGACAATGAATAACAATACAATGGACTCAGTGTTGACATCGAATTTAAGATGGTCATTCAAATATGTAGGCCAGGGGTGCCCAGGGATGCTACGAGTATTAAGCGCATTTGATGAAGCTGCAGCTACTTCAGTCGGTTGGACTTTACTCCGTTCACTCTCACCGTGTCTGCAGCTAATTTAACAAAAGCAACATCATCTCACAGCAGCCTGCTGTAGTCTGTGAACATCTCCACACGGATTAAAGTTGTTTGTTGTAAACAAAATTAAGGGAAAAACATATGTGATATAAATACAAACGTAATATTAAAATGTAGCCTACCCTAAAATAAGAGTTTAAAAAAAAGTATTTTGCATATTGCATTATTTTTTGTACAGAAGTCTCATTTATTATATCTGAAATTATTTTCTGTTTGTTGTGTGAGTATTAAATGCGTTTGTAGGCTGTCGGTAAAGGCTATGGCTCACTATGTGGACTGGTAGATCTCGGCAGACTGGCAACTTTAAAAGTAGATCTTGGTTCAAAAAAGGTTGGGCACCCCTGATGTAGGCACACCCAAGTATTTGTACAACTTTCCACAGTTTCATTATGAATGATGCGACACGTGGTTACCGCTCTCTTGCGTATAAAATCAAAGTTTCTTGGTTTTAGAAACATTCAGTTCTAAAAAGTTTTTGTCACACCAAGAAATTAAATCAGGTAGAGTCTTCCTATGGTCTGACACTGGACCTTGGAGGAGGGACAGCAAAGCTGTGTCATCAGAGAATTTTACCAGGTATAGCTGCCCTCCTGAGTTCTCCTGCAAGCATCAGTGTACATCAGGGGTGCCCAAACAGATGAAGAAGAGGGGTTAAAGGACGCGCCCTTGTGGCGAGCCGGTGGAAATGGTTCAGGAGTCTAAAAAATGGCCATTTACAGACACACTGTAAGTTCTGTCAGTCAGAAAGTATATAACCCACAGCCCAAGATGATGATGTATGTTAAAATCACGGATCTTTTTTTTTTTTGATGAGGCTGAGTGGTATTAAAGACTGATGAAAAATCTGCAAACAAGAGCTGTGCGTGAGCTTGGGTTTTTTTTTTTTTTAAGTGTTTGTACAAGTTATGAAAGATCCAAAGTTTTGCACCCTCCACACCTCTCCCTGCCTGGTAGGCGAATTGGAGTGGATCAAGTTTACCCTTCACAGTTGAGAGAAGAGGGTTCTTTTCAAAGGTTTTCATAATTAACAAAAGTAAGTGCAACCGGTCTGAAGGGTTGGTTCTTTCTAGGTTTACTGATCTTTGGTATGAGATGAGCAAGGTTGTTTTAAAGGAAAAGCTGCTAACTCTCTGTCAGCTTGTTTCTATTCTTCTTCCTTGTTTTGTGTCACTGAGTCAGAGGTTCCATGGTATATCACACCAGCCACTGTTACCCATACGCATATATGTTTTTACACTACAGTGGCATTATAAAGCATAATTAAGGAGACCTTTTTAACATCCATATATGCTCCTGTAATTCCTCCCTAATGTTTTTTCACTTTGTGAAATGGTCACAGTTTGTTAAGGCATAGAAAACAAGACTACTTATTTGATAAGTTTGGTTCATGATCTAGGCTAAAACAATAAGTTATTGTACCTTGGTTTCACAGGATGCATACAGTTATGTGTTAGGCTCATTATGAAATCAGGCTCATCATAACTGCAGATAACAATGTATAGTTTGGTGTTACTTTACATTTTTCAGGGTATTTTTTTAACATGATGATCAAATCACTGTAAAATTAAGCACGGTTTAGATGAGTGTTCGCCTTCTATGATAACCTGCATGCTTATCACTTTGTGGGACTTTTTTTTAATTTTAACATCAGTATCTATTTGAAAATTGATTGTTTTTTATCATTACTAAACATAATGAAGCATTTTATTATTTACATTTATTTTGCTACAGTTTTGAATTTAGCAAGAATACGTTAGCAAGCTTGTTGTTTTTTTTTTTTTAGTCAGTAATGAAATAGTAAGTTAATTTACAGCTATGTGGTTTACACCTGGCAGTGAATTTGTGTGTAACTATTTAAGAACAACTAGACTTATATATATATATATATATTTAAAGAAAAACATTTCAAATAAAAAAAACCCTCAAAAAACCCTCAGTGGGCGCTGGTGGTGCAGTGGTTGGTACACGCGTCCTATGTATGGAGGCTATAGTCTTCCAAGTGGGCGGCCCGGGTTCGAATCCGGCCTGTGGCTCCTGTCCAGCATGTCATTCCCCACTCTCTCTTCCTGGTTTCCAGCTCTGTCCACTGTCCTGTCTCTCAATTAAAGGCACAAAAAGCCCAAAAATAAATAACAAAAAAAAAAACCTCAGTAAACATGTAACTTTGCTAACTAGGTTCGCTGTAGGAATAACATAACTAATAACTTTTGAAGCAGTGTCTTTTCCAACGCTTAAAGAAAGATCATGGCTGGAAGCAAAATATTGCTCTGTGAATGGTGGGAAGACTAAGCCACCAATGCCACATGAAATCCCTTGTGCCTTGTGTCTTAATAAGTTAACAGACATAAAACACAAAACAATTACAAACACAGATCACCATATCCTGGGTCACCTGGCAGAAAGTCATTAGTCAAATCATCGACAACCTGATGCAGCTTGATGCATCTTCCTCCAATGCCTTTAATCTACTTTTAAAATTATTTAAAGTGACCAGCTCCTCCCGACACAAATACTCCTACAGGAGATTCCAAGCCAGTTCAGTATTTTTCCTTTGAATTTGTAAACATCAGTTTTGTTTTATCATGCTTCAAAATAAATGTTAACACAATAAGAGTGTCCTGTACAGTATCGAAGGCCTCTTGTAAGTGACAGAACGCCTGATATTGTGTAGGAGCAAAGCATTAAAAAGAAGTATCATCAGAATATAAATTAAAATTTGCATTGGAACATAATAAGCATACCAATACTGTTTACATACATGATAAATAACATTGGTCCCGAGTCTTAGCCCTGTGGGACACCATTTTTCACTTCAAGATATTCAGAGGTAAAGCCGTCAGCCTGCAAACACTGTGACCTGTTTGATAAATCATTTTCAAACCAACAGACAGATTTTTCTGAGAGTCCAATAGTGTGCAGTCTATCATTCATATTATGGTCAACAGTATCAAAGGCCTTTGACAAGATGATACAAAGGGCTGCACAGTGTTCCTTATTTTCCAAGGACTCAATAAAATCACTGACTACTTTTAAAGTTGATGCGGTTGTAGCAGCTCATTGAATAAATCGAGCATTAAAGCTTAGTCAGTTATGCTTTGAGAATCCTTGAAAATGCAAGGGGGAGTTCAATATCTTTGTTATTTCCAGATGAAGACTTCATAGTCTCCCAGAACAGCCTTGGGTTCTTAAGATTGTTTACAGTTCCACTAAGAAAATGTTCAGCTTTAGCCTTTTTGTTTTCAACTATGCAGACATTCTGCTGTCCCTTGCTTTAGCCCAGGCCACACTGTGCTCATGCAGTAACTATGAATCAGGATTAAACCATATCATGGTCTTTTATCCTGTATTATTTTAGAGGAGGATTTTGTAGATCCAAAGAATATGTTAATGTTTCAGTAGGCAACCTGATTATAAAGCATTTACAATTTAACTGCAGCTTTATGGTGAGGACTGTTTTGAAAGTATACCATTGTTTGATTCGAAGAATAGCCTGATTGTTGTATTTTTGAAGTTTATTCTCTACAAGGACAATGATAAATCTTTAAGAAGTGGAATAAAACTCTGATTAACAATTGGATGAATTAAGTTGTTTTACCTCAATTTATAACATATTCTTTATTGAAAATTGGAGTCAGAAAACTGTGTCACAAATTGATATGAAGGCCTTAATGACTTACTACCTACCTCTGCTATTGGTTTAAAGTACCCTTTATTGAAAATGTCTTGACATTTGAACTGCATACACTAAACCTTTATTATTAAAGGCTTAGAGAGACTGTTTTTCAACTTGCTGGCTGTCTTGGCCATGGTCTTCCTTGAAAAACAGATTCCTAATCTCAACCTGGTAAAATAAAAACAAATAAAGATTCTTAGGGATCCTCATAAAGAATACATGCCTAAATGTGGCACTCTAGCCAAGGCTCCGGTTGTACTTCCTCAATAATAAAACGATCAGCCGTGTTAGTATTATAATGTTAATTGGTTTATTGGTTACATTTGAATGTTTTGGATGGTGGTTCTCTTTAGCAGATAAAAGTTGTTTTGCTCCGGGCTACAGACCGCGCATCCACACAGAGCATCTTCATCTGATACTGTGCGTGCAGCAACAGGCTGGTGTGCAGACTTTTGCTCTGCTGTCAGCTTCAGACCACTCCCTCTCTCACTGTGAACGGAAGCTCAGTCAGCCGTCAGACGTTTCTTTTCAGTGACTATGTGCGCTACGAAGAATGGCGGAGGCCAACGCGCTTGAAGAACTGCAGTCGGAGCTCACTTGCCCTGTGTGTTTGGAGCTCTTCCGTGACCCCGTGATCCTCGAGTGCGGACACCACTTCTGCCAGGTGTGCATCATCCAGTGCTGGGAGGCCAAGTCAGACGAGTTGTCGAGTTGCCCAAAGTGTAGAAAGTCGTGCGCGCGTAAACTGCGCCCAAACTCTCTGCTGTGCAACGTCGTTGACAGTGTCCGCAGAGCCGGGACCATGGACTCACCCGCGGGCATACTTGGATGGGATCCGGGTTGTTGTGACCTAGAGGAGCCGGAGGAGCGGGAGCTCGGGTCCAGTATGAGTAGCTTGGCCTCGTCCACTGGGCACTGGCCGCGCCTGGGAATGGATATGTGTGAGGAGCATGAGGAGAAGCTCAAGCTGTACTGCGAGGACGACCAGCTGCCCATCTGCCTGGTGTGTGGGATGTCCCGGGATCATAAGACCCACAATGTCATCCCAATTACAGAGGCCTTTGAAAACTATAAGGTACAGTTTCACAGACCGAGTCCGGACTAATTTGTTACAAGTAAACCTTACAACGTCTCCTTGTAATTTATGTGTTCTCATCATAATACCTGAAACTACATAACTAAAGGTAGTCTAACTTTTTGTTAGTGCCATGTTCTAACATGCTTTTGTGCGGCTGCAGTCATCTTCTTGTGTTTTTTTTTTAAACCCATGTTGAAAACCTTATCTCACAGACACATCTTTAAATAAATTTGATGTCTGATGGCAGGAATTTACAAGGCCTTGTTAGAGTCCTTGTTAGCCCCTGCAGCAGCAGCCTTTGGGTAGGTGGTGTTTAACAGGAATTCAGCAGCCCACTGTGAGCTCTCACCCCCCCCCCCCACTCTTAAAACCTGGCCATCCCGATGTTGTTTGTTTGAAGACTCGCTCTGAGAGGTTCTCCCAGTGTGTTTCAGCATGTTTCACTGGTGCTAAATTCCTGTTTTGTTTGAATATGTGGGTCAGAGGTTTCAGTTAGAGAGGTCATATGATTCCCATCAAAGATGATGTTGTTCAGAGAGAGGTACAAATCAAATGTTCTCCTTCTTATGGTATAAACTGGTTAAGAGTCTCCGCTTCTTAACCATGTTTTGCATTTAATTGTTTACCTTCTAAAACAGGATAAGCTGTCTGTCGCTCTGCAGAGGGTTCAGCTACAGTCAGAGGAGGCCTCGATCTTCCAAACACAGACCAATGACAAGATCCTTCTCATCAAGGTATGATAGATGTGTGCGAGCGTGTGTGAGTGTGTCTCTTTAAGAAAGAAACTGCCATGGGAAAGGAAAAGACAAATACTTGTGTGTTACTTACAGATATTCTGGTGTCCAAGCAACACTCACCTACAGTACATTCCTCCACCTTTACCTGTCTGACAGACATGAGTGATGGATGACTCACACTGATTATGACTGGTTGTGACACAACAAGTTGTTACTCAGCTTTGTTTGAATGTGAGGATCTGCATGTGTCTCAGATTCAGAGGTACTTTCTGAAAATGAAAAGATTAATAGACGTTCATACATGTCATGGCATGTTTGTCTTTCTCACAATCTTAGTTTTCACAGGCCCCCACACACACACGCACACACATTCTCATACAAAATAGCTAACATTTCACAAACCCTCATAGAAAGAGAAGCAGCTGACGTGATTTAGGCTGGGCCACTTTTTTCCACCAAAGCAGCATTCAACCAAAATAGAGGCCTTCTTCTCTCTTTCTCTCTCTCTCTCTCTCACACACACACACACAAACACACACACACACACTTACACTCCCTTTCTGTGTACTTGTGTTAAACAGAGATAAGAGTGCAGTATGCGGCCATGTTGTAGTATTTCATCTCATCTCTCTTTCAGGCTACTTCACACCATCTGTCCTGTTTGTTTGTTTGTTTGTTTGTTTGTCTGTCTGTCTCTCTCAGTTTGTATGTTTTCCTGTCTGTCTCGCTGTCTGTCGGTTTGACCCAGTTTCATTGCACATGCACACGTTTTCACTTCTCTGTTTCTATGCCAGCATGACAGGATGTGGGTCAACAAGGTTAAGAGGAACTTTGGCAATTTGTCTTTTGCTGCTTATCTTAGGCACACTGCGGTGTGCCTATTACTTTATCTGCCTACTTTTCTTTACTTGACTATCTCTCTGTCTCTATTCACAAGTTAAAGGGGAATGCCACCATTTCTACTCCTTTAAAATGAGAATACATCGAAACTGAAATAGTCCAAACAAGGACAAAGATATGAACCCCTTCCATACAAGAAACACAAATTGAATTAGTAGAGGTGTGGAAAAAATTGGTTTATGTAAAAATTGAGATTCTTATCTATGCCAAATGGAGCAGCAAGAAATCCTGCCAGTCTCACAGATGACTGGAGTAGATCCTGAAGTATGTACTTGTTCAAAAATAGACTTTGAATCATGAATCCAGAATGGTTTTTAACCGGAAATAGATTCTGAATCTAAACGTGACCCCAAGAATCTAAATCGAATCGAATCGTGAGACACCCAAAGATTTCCAAGATCCACCCAAATCTCCACTCCATGACCAATCCTTGATCATCCATTAGTCATTGTATCATCGTAATATAAATTGTTTGTTTGCCTGTACTGTGTCTTATTGTCTCTTTCACATTGACTTTAATGTCACTTGTCATATTATGGCATCGCCAACAGAAAAATTAAAACGAGAATACATAAGTATATAAGAACTTAATCACATTCTACCACTTACTAATATATAACTGTTATTCAGCCCAGTGTTTATAAAAGTGCAGTAAGCTGTTTTCTCAACATAAACCAGAATTCAAACACAGAAGAAAAATTACCAAAAAAGGTAATAAAGGTTTTGTTCAAGACCTTCAGAGTCAAACAACACGTGTTTCTTCATTCACATTTTATTGCTTCGGCCTAGAGTAGAAACATCAGAATGTCTCCTCCATGTTTTTTTTTTTTTTTTGTCTGATCAGAGTGCTCCTCATGTTTCAGGAGCGAGCAGGAGATCTGGAGGAGATGGTCACTGCTGAGTTTGGCCTTCTGAGGGAGTTTCTCCTTGAAGAGGAGGAGCGCATTAAAGAGAAACTGAAGAAGCAGAAAGAGGAGAAGCTCAACCAGCTGGAGGAGGCGCTTACAAAGACCACGGAGCAAATCAGCCAGCTGGAGGATAAAGCAGAACTGCTCTGCATGAAACAGAGAGAAGAAGAAAACCCAGAGCAGCTCAAGGTGAGAGAAGGGAGGACGGAGGAAGAGGAGGAAATAAACAGATGATACTTTTGTAGTCGATTTTTTGATAAACCCTAATTGAACTGAAAGGTAGTGAAACGTATCAGTAGTTTGATAAAAGAACAGCCTGTAAATACCGATTTGCACTGTACCAGAGATATACTCCTCATGCTGTGGAATATCCTGAAGAAATTTGTATTGGTAACGTTTTTTTTGATCTACTCTTTTCCAGGGGATCAAAGATTTCATTGGAGGGTGAGTATCATCTTGATCATGATTCTTTAACAGCGGTGATTTCTTATTGAGTTGTTCCTTTCCAGTTCATCTACCCCTTTCCCTCGACACAACTGCTGTCCTCTTTCCAACATCTAAAGTCACAAAGTAATGACGTGTTGTTTTGTAATTAACTGTAAGTCATGTTGAAACAGGATGTGGGGACATGATTGTGTTTTATCAAGTCATCTGTGCCTCACATTGTCGTCTGACAGTCACTGACGGAATCATTTTACAGACTAAAGGGCTGTGGTAGATCTGACATAAGGCCAAAGGATAACGGTTTCGAAACTTGCAACATTTCGTCTGAAAGATTTTAGACTATAGATCTAACAGACACATGCTCACACTTATTGGTTAAAGAAAACATTTTTTTTTAAAGTTTGAAATCCATTCTGTGAATTCTGAAATTCTGTGCAACGTTTCTAAATATAATTGCATAGTTCTCATAAATAAAAACAAGAAAACTCAAAACTTACATATTTTATAATTTGTATTTAATTACTTCTTAAATAGTGTACTTAAAAAAATAAATAATAATAATTCTTTACCCTCTGATTTCCCCCCTCTTCTCTTATCCAGTGTGGAGAGCCTGTTTGAGCCTCCTCCAGAGGTGTGTGTTAACCTGCAGACTGGAGAGTTTCTGGGACCTCTGCAGTACAGGACCTGGAGGAAAATGAGCAACCTTTTTCAGCCAGGTGTGAATATATGCATTAACACACCCACACACACACACACACACACACACACACACACACACACACACACACACACACACACACACACACACACACACACACACACACACACACACACACACACACGCGCGCGATGTAGAGCAATCGTCTATCATAAACGTATTGGACTTGTTAAATACAGTGTAAAACAAAACCATGTGCAGTGACGTCTGTTCAAACTACTTTTTGTTCTAACTCAGTTTCTTTTAAAGTTCATCGTTCATTTAATGAAGTCCATATATCCTGATGAGTAAACTCCTCAAAGCTCCTCAAGATACTTGACACAACTGTTTGCACTGTCTACAAGCATGTATAATAACAATATTAGTTGTTTGAGCCATGACATGTTTTTTAAACTTCATCACATCTGTCCTAATATCCAAGTCAGGTAACATAATACGTACTCCTTACACTTGCCAGTGTAATTATCCATAGTGTTGATTGTGAAACAGTAGACTTCGATGCTGGTTTAAATGACTGTGTGGAGTTAGATCAAGGATTTCTGTGTTGACGCAGTATCATTTATATTTAATTTGGATCCATGTACCTGATGCTCTTTGTCAGCTCGTCTTTCACTAATTAAGCAGGTTGCGTTCAGTTTCTTGTTAAAGGTTCCTGCCAAGGAGTCTCCCTTGGGCGCCTCTCTGTAAGCACATTTCAGTTGTTGCCTTGGTCCATTTTCAAACTATTTTTTTGGTGTCTTAGCTATCACAGCAGTGACCCTTGACCCCAACACAGCCTACCCCCGCCTGATGGTTTCACCGTGTCACACCAGAGTCCAGGTGGGGAAGATTCAGCCCAACCTGCCCAACAACCCAGAGCGCTTTACCCGCTACAACATCGTCCTGGGCTCTAAAGCCTTCTCATCAGGCAGACACTACTGGGAAGTGGAAGTGGGCCACAAGACAGCGTGGGGTCTGGGTGTAGCCACAGCCTCCGTCAACAGGAAGGAGGAGATCAGCTTGTGTCCAGATGACGGTTTTTGGACCCTGGTGCTGAGGGACAATGGCGATGGCACCAGTGAGTACGAAGCATGCACCGACTCAGAGGAAGGGTTGATTCATCCTTCCAAACCCCCCAGGAGGGTGGGGGTCTTTCTGGACTACAGTCGAGGTGAAGTGTCGTTTTATGATGCAGGAGACATGAGCCACCTCTTCACCTTCTGTGATGCAAAGTTTAAAGAGCCTGTTTTCCCGTATTTCAATCCCTGGCCGATCATTAACGGAAACAACCGCGAGCCGCTCACCATAGTAACGCCACACTGGGGATAGACCGGCTTTTTAGTCGACGAGCTTGCATCAGCAGATTTAACAATGAAACCGCAGAAGAAGATTCAGCAGCTGATGAACTTCAAATGAACTCATGTAATGAGCATTCACACATTTCCCTCGTCATAGAGACGCTGTATTACTGATGGTGTGGGGATAAACTCAAAGGTTACAATGGGAGAATATTTTAAGACAGTGATCAAGACAACGACATAAAAAAGGACACTCTAAAAGACATGGCTGTCATTATTTGTACTTTTTAAAATTTGATCAACAAATGTAAGAAAAATTAAACCAACATTTGATCTTAGGTATAGTCTGTACAAATGTCTGATATATGTTTTTTCTCTGTGCCATAGAATTCAATTTATTGCAAAAATAATGTCAATTAGCAACACTGTGACACTGAATTATGTTTCCTTATTAGAATGAAGATTGACACTTAAGTATATTTAGAATGATGCTTCCAGTAAAACTACTCTAGTGGACCAAATGTGTATGAATTTAAACCTGATAATAGCCCTAAATAGGTCTAGTATTCTGTCTAGAGTAACCTGAGCTACAATGTAAAGTGCCTAAATGTTGTTTATTTTATTTGTTTCATAAAAAAAAAATATATATTTGCATCTTAGGCAGCAATGAATGTGCTCGGGGCTACGAGTGAAATGAGGATTCAGAGATGGACTGACTCATTGATGGTTTAGGTCTCTTTAGCTCTATCATTACAGATCCTTTCTCTGCTTGAGTTTACTTTTATTCCTTTTATCCATTCCTATTTGTCTGCCATTTTTGCATTGGTCTGTGTTTTATTGTGGTTTTACTATACTTGATTTGTACAGTACTTTGGTCAACTGTTGTTGTTTTTAAATGTGCTTTATACATTTGGATTGGATCATTCTCAAAGCAGGAGAGAAGAAGAGAAGAAGCAATGCTTGATAAAAAAAAATGCCTTAAGTTGTGGGCAACAAATGTGTTAGTAAAATGATGCAACATATGAGTTGATGAGTGACCCTGAATGTGAACATTACTTTTGTTTTCAAAGGAAACTCAGCAGACAGGTGTTTAATAAGAATGAGCGGATATTGAAAAAAGCTAAAATCTTTTGAAGAAATTCACTTTTATTTTCTTTTTCTTCTAACTGTTTTGTAACCAACCATTATTCTAATGACATGATCATCATCAGAAAGTGAAGAGTGCATTTGACACAAGTTAATTGACAAGACTGTACATTTCAATATCCCACTGCAACCACCATTGCCCAGTACAGCTGAAAATGTAATTAGAAAATACTTGAAGAATACTAAATGAATATGTTCTAAAGGTACGACCAGAGAAATCACTGTCAAGATCTATATGATTTTCCTGAATAAATAGCCAACTGAGTTTTTTTGCTGATGTTTTATTCCACCAGAGGGCGCCCACAACTAACTGGATGCTCTATAACTGAGCACAGAAGTGGTCTATGAATCACAGCTCTGTGCTTTATTGGACCACATGGAAGACAGATACAGCTTTAGGGACAAGTTTATCTCAAAAAGGATGCAAAATTATATAATTATGTTACCCAAACATGGTTCCCACTTTTTGGAGAAAATTTCCCAGTCTTTTCCAGGACATTTTCAGTGATAAAGCTGTATGACCGGAACGCATCGTACCGATACACCAATATGTTTACTTTCTGTGGAAGTCGGATTCAAAGGATGTGCAGTCTTTGGCTGTTACCATGAATACTTACATGCATATAAATGATAATGAATAATTATGTTATATATATTATATTAATATGAGTAAGTTACAATTATGGTTTCAGATTTTATAACCTAGTTTGTCTTCTTGTGTTCTCAAAAAAATAAATAAAAGCTTGGCTATGTAAAAAATAAAGAGCCAGGATAAAGTATCTTGCACCTACCTTACTCAAAATAATATAATGTAAAAATAATAGTAATAATGACGACAACAAGTGGTCGTTAACAAATAACTCAAGATCATGACTATTCATTGAGTAGTAATAAATATTAAGAGGAAAACCTAAATGTAACATTTAAATAAGCCTTCCTTCCAATACTTAATACTGCTGATATACCACACAGTCACTATTTGATATGATCTTTTCAAATCTATAATTTAGCCCTTTCTGGAGACAAGGCTGTCTGTTTTGGAGAACTCTGATATGAAATTGGGAGAATGTTTGAATGATTTTCGTAGACATTTTGCTTTTTCTGTCATTTTTCAAATGTTTTCCATGACTGGAAAATTGGTCAATTGTTTTCCTGGTTTTCCAGGATGCATGGGAACCCTGCCAATGTTGCAAAACAAGCAAAACAACATTTCCTCAAGTGGCTTTACTAAATGAAAACCTTCTACACCTTCTATCTTTACACCCAAGGTAATAAAACACATCCACTGACAAAAACTATCACAGAAAAATGGAAGACACATTAGGGGCAGCAACAGAGAAGGGACCCCTCTCTCTGACTGTTACACTACTCAAAACTAGTTCACAGTATTAAACACCAACAAACCAAACTGAAAACCAGGATGGAAATAAGATAGATGTATTATAAACATCGAAATGGACTACCGCTCTCCCAGTCGTCTGACTACTCAAAGCTCTTTTTTGCTGCGTGTCACAGCAGTGAATGCTATGTGCAGCACCCTTCAGTATTACCAATCCCTTCATACACATTCATACGCCAGGGACACTTTGACGTGAGACTACAGGAGCTGGGGATCAAACCCCCAACATACAATCCACTAACACTGAGCCATTGCCGCCCTGGCTGAGGGGGAAAACTACCTGATTTCCAGTCTCATAAGGCAAGATCCTCATTCAAACAGAAAAGAGACAGTTAAAACATTTACAGAAAGAGAGAGAGAGAGAGAGAGAGACAGAGAGAGACAGAATAGCGGTGAAGCTTTATAGGACAAGGCCCTTCAACAAATACGTTGTAGCGTTTATTGTGGTAATGTCTTTGTTGATACTGTGTTTGATCAGCACCCCATTCAATAGACTCAGTGGGACGAACCATCAGTACATGTAAATAAAAACTGACTCAACTGTTTGATTACTTTCTTTGTATGTTACCCTTGATAATGCATACAAATGAATACATTTGACAGGATAATAAGCCCCTTTGCTTTTGTGTTTACTGCCCTCTTTTCAGTGTCCAGTTTTAGCAAGATTAATCAGTTCTCTTGTGCCAATTGGCCAATTTAGTAATGTGTGACTACTATTACCAACAAATAAATAATGAGACTTCTCTGACCAAAATAAAACGTATCTGTTGTCTCTGTGAGTCATCTGCCTTTACACGAACCACTCGCTGCTGGTCCAAGACTATACATGTCAGGATCATGTCAAGTCCAACCCTGATCTGTAATTAGATCTTAGTGTTTGCAGATCAACACGCAGTAACACAAGCCCTCACTTCTACATTTCTGCTGTCCTGCCACTCCCTGTGTCTTTCATCCCCGTCTCTGATCAGCTTCAGAGAGGCTCAAGGTGAACGAGTCTTTTTACACCATCTCCATGAAGCTTCAGTGTCTCAATCTCTTTCATCTTGTTCATCCATCCTTCATCTTTCCTCTCTCGCGTGACGGATCTTTTCCAAAAATAAAACCCTCTATTTTTACTGTGTTACTCAGCTTTTCTGTAATGGATCTCTTTTCTGTCTCCACTCCAGAATTTACCACCCGCCATAAATTATAGATGAGAGGGACAGAGAGATGGGCCAAAAAAGCAGAAAGAAGTGATTAACGGAAACCTCATCAGAAACTCGAGAGAAGGCAAGCTATACATTAAACCCTATAAGAAGTACACACTATAGGGGGAGAGATGTTTAATTCAGGTAAACAGGAGACGCGGAGCGAGATAAAGTAGGAGAGGTAGAGATGGAGGGAGATTTTGAGGGGACGCAAAAAAAATAGGGGGAAGAGCTGAAAACACCTGCTGACATGTCTGTTTTTGACGACTTAAGACAGATGAATAGGAAGCTATTTCTCTCAAAGAAAGTTGCTGCTTTTTTAAAGATTTTTTTGCTAGACGTGAAGTTTTAGTTGAATTCATTTCTTTAGATAAAAGCTTCAAAGCTATCTGCCTCTTTTATGAGTTCATGTTTACACGCGTGTGAACATTCACGTCTAAAAATAGAGATCACTCGTGAAGCGCTCACCTGTGTGTGCTCAGCCATGCTCGCTAGATGAGATTATACATGCAGCAAAACATTGAAGTGATGCTTTGTAGATAAAAAAAAAAAGTCTTTCATCATCACCCAGCGGCTGACTTTAATGTATCACTCCCTCTCTTTGCTTCTCTCTCCTCTCTGACCTGTGCACCTTGGGGGGGGGGGGGGGGAATCCAATTTGTGTTACAAAAAAGGCTCCAAATTTGACAGAGGGGGGAGGACAGGGGATTTAGGGAGGATAGATTGAGTTTGAAGAGAAGATGGATTACTGCCGGAGGAGAGTGATGGAGATGAGAAAGACTCGAGGTTTGGAGAAGCATGAAATAAAGACAAGAGGGGAAAAGATGATGAAATGATGAAAGAGTCTAGGAACACATGTCAAAAACACGTATTTAAGCTGAGCAGTGTTCACCTGTGATGAAGGAAACAAAGGTGAAAGACAGAGAGGAAAAGGATGAGCGAGAGAGAGAGAGAGAGAGAGAGAGAGAGAGAGAGAGAGGGGTCGCTGTGTCACAGGTAGATAACGTGAGAGAGGTGAAGTTCAGGAGGTATAAAGTGTCGCCTAAAGGACCAGGAGATAGAGAGTGGGGGCAGAGGAACTCAATCCCAGCGCCAAAACAACAGCTGATGATAAAACCTCCTCACCTGCACTCACAGAGACACATATGGACAGCAGCACAGAGAAACAGTGAGAGAAACGACAGGAGGGAATATAGAGACAGAGGAGGAACTCAAAGAATATTTCTTTGGATTCTTTTTTTTACAGGGAAACCTGAGGCTATTTATTATTTTACTTTTACCTGGGACAACTGAAATCCTTACCCCATCAAAGAGCTGATTTTTTTTAAGCAAATTCTATCTGAAATTTAAGAAATCTTATGATCTGTAGCAGACTTTGGTTACGGTTTTTAAACACAAAAGAAGAAGAAACTAAGAACTAGAGCAGAAGAGAGGAGAGCAGGGAAAAGGCAAACAGAAGGTGAGGGAGGGGGAGGAAGAACGAGGGAGAGAAAGAGAGAGAGAGTGTGTGAGTGTGTGTGTGTGTGTGTGTGTGTGTGTTTTTGTGTGTGAGCCTGTGACTACGAGATGTTCATGATCATTCGGGAGACGTCCGCCGCAGGAGGCGGTGCTGCAACCATGAGTGTGCCATCGGAGAGGAGTGCAAAACAGGTGCGTGATTATGGCTGTCTATTTATTTTCAGAACTATGTAAGTCCAGTATGAGTGTGTTCACTGTTTTCATGTGTGTAATGATTTCTCTTTCTTCTCCTTATAAACACTTTTTTTTACTGCTTTTCAGTGTGGTTATAAACATGTTTATGCTCTTCATGATGCCTTGAATCAGATTGGTGTGAATACGTTTGTGTTGCAACAAATTCAGTAAAAAAAAAAAAAAAAAAAAAAAGGTAATTTTAAGATGATAATTTTCAGGAAATCAAATGTAAATATACAGTATATCACTAATTAAAAAAGAAATAATCCTCCCATATTTGGTGCATCTGTAAGTTTTCAGCTTACTAAGAAGATGCTCTTTATTTAAAGAGGAAACTCTCCTGTGTCTGAGACAAAGCTCAAACAATGTATTTCTGTTATGTGTTCAGTCAAAAGTTGACATAATGGGGCTGGATTAAAATAAATGATCTGTTTGTCTATATAGCATCTTTCAGCTTAGCTTCGTGATAAAAGACTAAACTCAATAAGCCTGAACGCTATGAGAAAAATCTGCAGTATGCAATTACATCATTCAATAATGTGATGACAAAATGCAATCTTCTGCATGTCCTCCATATTAAGTGTAAGCAACATGTCTCTACTTAATATAAAATCATTTGCAATTCTTCATCACCACTAATTAACACCTATTAATCAGAGGTTAGCTCAAGGCTAGCTGGAGCTTAGTCTAAATGGCAAGATGGCATGAAAGCCCGGCTAATACAGTACACCCGGGGCTCCATCTGAAGGGGTTTAATCAAGCATTTTTTTTTTAGAAAGCATGGCATGTATTCATTTAGTAATTTAATTCCACTGCCTTGTTTTGAAGGCAGTATTATGCATTGTGTTAATTGAGCATGTTTTGTTTTTTTCACTAATGATGAAAAACTGTGTTTTTTTGTGCTGCTTCCAAAAATTCCCGACGTAATACATCAAAAATGAGGTTTTCGCGTCAGGGGGGTGAACAGAGATTTCCCGAGTCTCCAACTCTTTACTCCCCTCCTCAGGTGCAGGCTGCCATCAAGAAGAAGGTGGAGAAGCAGAAGAAGCGATCCATCGACCTAGGAACCGCAGACGTTCAGATCACTGCACCTCTCCCTCCTCACCTTCAAAGGCCGGCGATGATGGCAGCAGAAGCCGGGGCTGAGGGGGCTGAGGAGAGTGAGGAGCTGGAGCGGACTCTGGAGGAGATGATGGAGGGACCACCGAGGAGAGAGAACGAGAAAGAGGAGGCTGAGGCTGTCGACCTGCTGCCCATAGTGGACTCTGTGTTTGGACAGGTAGGAGCCATCTGCTGCTGTGTGTGTGTGTGTGACCCAATGAGTTCCTCCTTGTGGTTTGTGTGTTTGTGGGTGTGTGTGTCAGTCTGTGTGTGTATCATGTGCTCCTGCATGAAGTTATCCGGGCTATTGAATGTCCCAGCGATGCCCTTACTGAAACCCTAAGCCTCTAATTCAAATTAAAAGCCTGGCTTCACTCAGATTTTGTAAGTAGCCGTCTCTCCTTCGACCCTTGACCCCATAGTGCAAAAGATCACAAAGCTGCAGGTCAACACAATTTTACCCATTTCGCCCTTTAAAAAAAAAAAAAAAAAAAAAAACTCAAATCCTTCTGCAAATGGCAATGTGAGCCGAAAAGGACTAGTGGCTAAACCTAAGGATGCAGATAGCGTGTGTTTTAGAGGCTTAAAACTCCTTTACTTTGGGAGACATCATGAGTGTAATCCGCAACGGATACGGCCATCGTCAGCCACAGATCTGACTCGATCTCAGCATCCCATCGCTATCATGGTAAGCAGTGACACACGACACAGCTCAGTGCGTTACAGCATCTGTCGCGGTCAGACATGTGGGATCATGGTGTGAGAAAGTGCCGGCTTTGTGTGAGAGTGTGTATGAAATTTCAAACAAAAAAGGATTACTTTAAAGTTAAAGCCTCTCTTGCCTCCTGCTTCGGACCTCAGCATGGCTTGTGATCAAGGATTTTTTTCTGATATGACAGAAGAAAATAACCTGATCCCATCAGCACACACTGAACACTTTTGTTCCTGAGGTTAAAACAGGAACAAAAGAACAGAATTATTTAAATCAAGAGAAAAATGTGATGTCAGTGATGATGCATATGATCTAAATTAAGAGAAGGGCGACTGAGTATGTGGGAGTGAGGACATACTTTTTGATTAACCTACAAAACATGAAACATAATTAATACAAATCTTCTCCTAACATATATGTATAATAAATATGATAAATAGAACTCAGCCTTGACCAACTATGACATTAAATATTTCTTACATTTTCATGCATCAGTGCTGACAGTGTTATATACATCCTCATCCCCTCCGTCCTCACTGTCTAGTCTGTCTCCTCTTTTGTTTCATTGATTGACAGCTGTCGTTAGTGGACACCAGCACATCTGACACCAGATCAGTTCATGATACGTCTGTTTGTTACAGAGGGCTGAGTCTCCAACAAAGAGCAGAGTCACTTGACCCGAGCGCTACCCATCTCAATCCCTTACACACCAACAAAAACACATGATTGTGTGTCTGGTGTGAAAATAAACCTAGAACCGCTTGTGTCAGTCGTTCGATGCTGTACCCTGGAGACAAGCAGTTAAAAGGTATTCAAAACAGATCTAAATAGGCCAGCAAACAAACAAACACACACGCACACACATACACACACTCAACACACAGCAGCATCTCATGTGCATGATAAATTGAGACAGCTAATAGTGGAGAATCAGCCTGGTAATTAATCAGGCTTAATGGTATTGGATGTGTCTTGGTTTATTAATGCAGCTGCTGGTGTCAGTTCTGTTGAAGTTGGATTGAGTTATGAGAGTAGACTAAACTTTTGATGATTTTACTGGTTGGATTCTTATGTATAGGAATGTGTTGGGCTGTTATATGTTGGTTTGTTCTGTTGGACTAAAAGTGGTTCAGTATTAAAAAACAAAACAAGGGTTTTTTACCTTTTCAGTGTTGAAGATGTGCTGATGAAACTTGTGCGTAAGAATAAGCAACGAGCAAATACTAAGAACATAGATGCACCTTGCACCTGAAGCTTTTTTTTTTTACACCACATTTGTCACCACAATCCTAACTGGGGAAAAAAACAACAACTCAAGTGTAGTTTTTTTTTGACCTTGTTTGTTACTTTACACTTCAGATGTACCTCCGTTACATAAGACTGTTCTGTTTCACACACCAAAAATACTTAAACATGCACAGACTGTGGAAATGTGGCTTCGGTGAAGGAAATGCAAGCAGACTGTAAGCATCATGTGGTCAGACCAATATTTGCAGGGAAACGCATGCACACAAGATTTTAATAACCCTTTCTGGACGATTTGAAGGTGCATGTGTGCAAATAATAACCAGATATAAAGACAACACTTTTTCCTTGAAGATGTGATGTATGATTCTTTACTTGTGCTACCATGTCATTTGTGGAGCTAATCATCTTCTAAAAGAAAGGAAGAACTCTGTTTGGTCTGTTTTATTGGCCAGGACATGATATTGTGTTATTTACAGCAAAATATATTAAAGCATTTTCAAGGTAGATGTTTGTTACGAATGAGTGATTAGTTAAAATAGTAGTCGTATTTTACCCAATCAATAGCCCTCATACTGGTCTTCATGCCCTCTGGATCCCTCTTAGAGTGTTTCAGACCCAAACTGTTTCTACTTAGGGTCTTTTTCAGACTTAAGATTTAATTTACAGTCTTCGCTCTTAAGCTGCACATCACTCATCTAGACCTTCCCCTGAGCTCTGCCTAAAATAGAACAGAAGTTGTATAATTACTTCACTGCAGCAGCTGTCAGATGGTTATTACTGTAGATCCGTCCTAAAGCGGCCTCTAGTGGTGACATAGGCCAACGATCAGGGATGTCACATTTATGTTTTGAGTTTGGACCACACAATAAATGTGTCTTATGAGAGGGCCATAATAAAAGTCTCATAAAACGCGACACAAATATTTTCGTATGTAAGGCCCTGCACGCTGTTTATTTATTGTCGTGTTTTATTTATTATGTTCCTTTATTATCACTTGTCACTGGGCCGCTCACGTTTTTTTGTAATAAGGGACAACTTTTGCTGAATGTATATAAAATTGGACACAGACACACACACACACACACACACACACACACACACACACACACACACACACAAGCGGTGCTGCATTTGGTTGCACTATAATAAGCAGTGAAAACTTCTTATGGAGAGATTTCTGACAGATGCTTACCCGACCACTTAGCATTGCACTCATCTCATTTTAATGTATTTTGATATATCATCATTTTAGTAAGCTTGTCCAAACTAGCTCCAGGGAGTTATAAGTCGAGTTCTTCATGCGCTATTACTTCATCATAAGTCCATCCTGAGGCCTGATCAGAGTCTGTTTCATAAGCTCTCAGTTGCTCCAGTATCTAAGCTCATCGGTTAAAGGATTTGGTACGTTTTAAACTTTGTAGCATTTAAGCTTTCTCTGAAAATATATTTCAAACTCAGAGCTCAAGAGATCAACTCTTACCTTTTTTAGGAATAAGAGAGGACTTGTTGTAGCTTTGATAATCACACGTTTGGTAGTTTACTAGTTGATCTGTGACAAAGCTTTTTCAACTCTGAAGGGATCACCATAAATAAAAAAAAGTGTGGGACAGGAACATCTTTCTTTCAAACCAGATATTTTTTTTAAACTCTATTTTACCCTCTAATTTTATGGTTTATCATATGGTTGGTGACATAATAATAATAATAATAATATTTCTTATAATAATAAAGTACTTTCAGTCAAAGTGCTGTAATAAACCACAGTTTAATCTACAATATTTGTTCTCTAAATGTTTTGTTTGAACTTTTTTCCTTCCATCTTGTCTATAAATAGTCATTTTTAATGCTTTGCTAAAAAAATGTCAAAGTTAAGTTGCAGCAGATACATAAAAAGTGGTGGTTAAAATAACATAGTAGAGACTTATCTCTGACAAAATGTCCATTGTAGATAAAGACGATAAAAACTGTTTCAGATTAAAACCCAATATATTGAGATTTGTAGTTCAGTTTAACCTGCTTACTTCTGTTTGATGAGGTCTAGGTTATTTATTTATTCATTAATGTAGGGTTCATCACATTCTCTCTCATATTTTCTTCTCTGTCGTTACTGTGTCACTTCCTCTTTTCGTAAGGTCGATCCTTTTGTAGGGATTAATCCCCATCTGTTTACATGGCCTTAATTCTCACTTTAAAAATCTTCACACTGTAGAGGAATTTGTTTGAATGCTCTTGCAACATGTGGACAACTGAGGGAGGGAGGAGAGAGCAAGCAACTCCAAAAGAGGGTGTGAGAGAGAGAGGGGGGGGGGATTGAAAACGTTTGAGTGTGAGGAGGAGCAAATAGTGTTGCTGCTGTTGCTTTGAAGAAACAAACAAGAGAGCTGCATTGGAGAGTTCATTTGGGTTTTACTGTTTTATTTGCTGCGTTGTAGCCTTTGGATGACATAGAGATGGGTGGAGTCATTAGGGGTTGCTCAAGCATGGATTAGAGCAGTTTTTTTCATCTGTGCAGCATCAGACGTGATGGCTGATTACAAGCATGGGACACAGAGAGATATCAGAGCTCCAATCTGAGCCCGACCCCTGAGACGTCCAAAGTGAAGAGAGCAGGGGAAGAAGTGGACGAAGAGATAAAAACTCAAAAATAAGATCTGAAATACAGAAAGAGAAAAGTGAAGGAATATATTTGGGAAGCTGGAGGAGACCGACAGGGTGAGATTGCTAGTTGACCAGGGCAGTCTGCGGGTAATGGGCAACTGCACCAAACCATCAATGAAAAACAAAATGAAGGTAAGCCTGCTGTGTCTCATATTGCTAAGACTGGAGCTTGACGCATCCGTTTTACTGTCTTGCATTAGAGTGAATTAGAGTAAGTAACTACTTATTTGTAAGAAAATAATAGTAAAAGAGACCACTGGGTTTTTGCAGCTTTTTGACTACCTGCCTTTATACTTAAACTTTCAAGAGTTGCTAAAATAAGAACTGTTTGTTCTTAACTAGCCAACAGATCTTTTTGTATTGTAGTTGCAAGAAAAAATACTAAATTCATTTAAATCAATAACACACTTTGTATCCTCTTACTTTAAGAGTACTTACTGTCAGTCCTTAACATGAACAATATTAAGAAGAAGAGACTGCAGCCATGTTTTCATCCGCATTCTAACTCATGTTTGTGTGAAAATAATGGCTTTATGATGTTCCTAGAAAGAAATAATAGTGTTCAAGAGTGAAGAAATCGGTCATACATACACTGTATGGCTGTGGTTGAATAACAGTCTGGTCTGCCTCTGAAGGGGGTCATCGATGGGCCCCTCAGGGGTAAGATGAGGGCAGGGGGCCAGGAGAGTCTGCAGCCGGAGGAAGAAGAGGATCAGGACATGGAGGAAAAGCCGTACAGGGAAACTTTCGGTGCGCTGGTGAAGAACTGCAACATGCTGCACAACATTGCGGGGCCGGCTTGCGTCTTCCTTAAAGAGGGCTTTTCACTAACACTCGTATGTAACGTCACATCAGAAACGTGAACCCTGTGCCCTCACGCAACTTCTTCCACTTGTGCTGATTCATTCTCATCCTCACCGTGGCTGACCCTCCTGCTCACCACCCAACCAGCTGTGTAATCCCATCGCCATCCATTACAATCAAAACTGCTGGCAACACACATGCTCCACGGAATCGATCTCTCAATTCTAATGGAAATTATTGACTGGCTTTTGGGGAGCTTACACTAAAATGTGCGTCACAGAGTGATGTGAGGTAAAGGCTGAACAGAAAGAGTGACGGGCTGACATTGGGCCCCAGAGGAGGCCCCTGATGGCTCCAGGTTCTCTCTAAAGCAATAAAACTGGATCCAATTTATGCCATCCCATTCTGCTTTCTAGCACAATAAGACTAAATGGAAATGATTTGTAGGTGGTCCTGTAGTTTACTTTAAGCATGGCAGAGTGTCAACCGTTTCTTTCATGCAATAAAAAAAGACAGCGCCATTTGCTTAGTTCTAGTCCGCCAAATTTTCAAACATTTTCTTCTTGCTTCTTTCTTTTTTTTTTATCTGTATCTGTCTCTAAGTGGCTACCTGTCATCACAAGTGTAGCAGTATCAATAGAAGACCAAGCATGCAGCTGGGACAGGAGTACCAGGTTTTCGTGGTCTATTTTTTTTTTTTTTTACTAATTAGTGTTGTTAAATCCATTGTTTTAAACTTAGAGGAAGTCTATTCATTTTGTAATTTGGTTCAAACATATGCATTTAGTTTGTTGTGTGATAAAACGAGGCAGAGGAACATAAAAGTAAATGAACGATGAAGGATCTGAGAGGATTAGTCCCGTGTTTTTCTCATTGTAAAGCTCTTTGTGAAACATCCTCAACACTGAACCCTCCACTGGTGGTGAGTTTGTGCGGACTTGCGTGAGAACTAGAGTGCTATGTGCAAGATCGAACACGGAAATATATATGTACACATGTGTGTCTGAACAATGTATACAAGGGTCTCCCGACTAACTAAACTAAATCTCATAATCTCCAGATGTTTGTTGCCTGGTAACTTCCCACAATTAATCTGGAGATTCCTGGTGGTTTAATGTTAAATGAAATGTCCTTTATGGCCGTATGATAATGCAACACATTTTAATCCTTATAAAAACAGTTTTCATTTCTAGATGCACTGGGCTTGTCTCTAAATACAGCTTACTGAAGAGCTACATTACATTTGTTAGTTATGTTACTTTATAGATGGCTCTAACAATGCATGAGCTCAGTTTTGAGGCAATGTAAGAGGATAGTTTAAACTGTGTACATCTCATTCAATCAATCCGTACTGTTGAACCACATCAGGTCCAAATCCATTCATTATTTCTCTCATTTTCTTCATTTTGTTTATAACGTGTTTCCCTATTCAGTTGTTGTCTTGTACCCTCAAGTACTTTGAATACAAGTTAGATTTGTGTGTGTGTCTGTGTGTTTGTGTGTTTGTTTGTATCTTAAAGGTTTAGAAATGTAAAGAAATGTGAAGCTAATATGTGTCTCTACGTCCTCTGACAGGACAGAGAGCTGAGACCAGAGGAGATTGACGGTAAGGTGTTTTTCTCTACAACAAACATCCAGCACGTCAAACACATCAGCTGACTGAGAAACACTGACGTGTGTCTTTGATCGTGTTTCTGTCAGAGCTCCGTGAGGCGTTTTTGGAGTTCGACAGGAACAAAAAAGGCTACATCAGTCATAAAGATCTCGGGGAGTGCATGAGGACCATGGGATACATGCC
Organism: Labrus bergylta; assembly: GCF_963930695.1. NCBI lineage: Eukaryota > Metazoa > Chordata > Actinopteri > Labriformes > Labridae > Labrus > Labrus bergylta. The sequence continues at coordinate 15,565,558 of NC_089203.1, read as the reverse complement.
GACAGAGATGGAGCTCATCGAACTGAGCCAGCAGATCGGTGAGTGGAACAACAGCCTAGAACATGTGATAGAATAGGATAGAATCAAATAGAATAAACAGAAACAGAACAAAAAATGCAATAGAAAAAGACAAAAGGAAAATAGGATGAGATCAAATCTGATACATTTTTGAATGGCACAACAAACGGGAACATCTGAGATTACAGAACAGTGTTCAATAGAGCAAACCATAATAGGACAGAATAAGAACAAAGCAGGTACAAATACGAAAAGAATCAAATGGAAAACAGAATGTAAACAGGAATAGAGAAAATAACTGGAAGACAAAATGAACAACAGGCTGGAATAAAATATAGCAGAACAAGAAAGAGACAGGAAGAGAAACAGAGACCAGAACAAGATAAGTGAATTACAAAAGAGTGGAAAAGGAAACATTAAAAAATCTAAATGTAATAATGAAAAACAGGAGAGTAACAAAATTAATAGCATGAAATAGAACAGAATAGAACATGCCAGGGCCCACAGTTAGGAACAGACCACATAGAAAAGAAAAGAACATAATAATGACTACAAGCACAGTCGGAACACAACAATGAAATAGACCGACTAGTTTGCTGAATAAATGTGCAAGCGGTAATTGTCAAATACATTTCTTGGAAAGGGTTATGAGAGTGAGTGATGAGATGAGAGAGGAACAGACATGACCCGTCACTTCTCTGTTTGCAGGTGGAGGGAAATTGGACTTTGAGGATTTTGTGGAGCTGATGGGACCAAAGATGTTGGCAGAGACAGCCGACATGATCGGAGTCAAGGAACTACGAGACGCATTCAAAGAGGTCAGGATATGCAGACTGATACTAGAGGCTGAATGTTGTTAGCTATAACACTCGATTCTAACTGATCAAAGTCATGTGTAAATTTGACCACTATTAATTGCTGCATTGCAAAATTTGCTTGGATGAAGCGATCAATGGTGTGATTATTGTCGTTCATGCTGTTAAAGGAAAACATATGTGCTCCTAAAAGGATCACTTAATGTGATTGATAAAGAAACAAGAGTTTAGAAAGATACTTAAAATACCTTTGCGCTAAAGATAGTAAACATCTTCACATGTCCCTCATACATTGAGGGGTAACAGCTCTTGACGTGTTGTAAAAGAGCCACATTTAAAAAATACTGTGTCTATCTTCATCAAGGTTCAAATAACGACCATAGCTGGAGTTTTTCCTAATTACCACTTTTCACAACAGACAATTCTGACATGTCACAGCAAGAAAATCACCAGTGTTGTAGAGACCGTTTATGACTACTTTCCACTCAGGGGAGCTGGTTCTATGGCCCTGGTATCATTCATGCTGGAACAGCTTAAAAGAAGCTGAGTCATCGTTTATTTCATTCGAGCAGCATTTGTCTTGCTGTGACAAGTCAGAACGCCTGCTGTGGAAAAAGTGAAGTGGGACCTGCAGGCAGGACAGAAATTGTGCCATTCAGAAATAACATGGTGTAATAAAAAAAAAAAAAATGCTGCTAGAACAATAAGTCACAAATGTTACATATTTAATCAGAGAGATTCAAGTTCAAGATGGATAAAACTTTGATGGGAAAGAATCATTTTTGCTGTGTTCATAAATGCTTTCTGGGTGTTGCTGTTAGGTTGATAAAACTTGGATATGTCAGGTTGTGGACATGTCATGTTATCAAAGTCAAAAGGGGAGCAGGCATGAAAAAAAAGAACCATTCAACTGCTCTGACAGATGCATCTGACGCTGTCGCGCTCAGAAAGATTTCCATCGGAACCGCTTCAGGTCAGCTCGATCAAATAGATTTATTTGAGGCGAGTTAAAGCTCCAATGAAGCATTATGTAAACCACAAAGGTGGCGGTCTTTGATGTGGGAAAAAGATAATCTTGCAAACCAGAACATTTGATATTAAATCTTTTCTAGTTAAGCTTTTTGTACTAGTTATTGTGCTTATGGCTCTACAACTGTCTGTAACAGTTCAGTAAAAATAAACTAATATGAGAAGGCCAAAAAAAAAACATTTTGGATATTAGTTACAAATAATGTTCTTATAATGTTATTTCAGGGGTGCTGAAATGTAACCCTAAAAAGGGTCTAACATTGCAGATGGTATCAGATAGAATGAGAGGCCTGATGTAGATAAGATGATTGGTTGTGTCATCAGCAGAGGTAACTATGGTGCTGAAGTAAAATATGAAGAATTTGAAAAATGTCTTTTGAGACCCTCTAGTGGCGGTACAAAGAATGACACTGTGACTGCCTTTCAAACAAACTTTTGTATGTTTCCTATTGATGTATAGCACAAGGAATTATTACATTTATGCGTGAGTCTTAACATCTGTCCTCTCTGTGTCCAGTTTGACTCTAATGGGGATGGTCAGATCAGTTTGACTGAGCTGCGTGAAGCAATGAAGAAGCTCATGGGAGAACAAGTGACCAACAGAGAGATCAACGAGATTCTTCGAGACGTTGACCTCAACGGAGATGGTCTGGTGGACTTCGAGGGTGAGAGAAATTGTCTTTGTCGACATTGGATCTCTGAGGAGATGAAAGTAGTCCTTTTTCTTCTAACACTTTTCTTTTGTCTTTTCAGAGTTTGTGCGGATGATGTCTCGCTGAAAGGTCCACCTACGTTACAGATCAACAAAGAAACTGTGCAGCTACTGGACTTGTGACCACACTACATCGTAGTGAATGTTATTCATCTGCTCTTAAGAGCATGTATCTGGAAATTATATTTTTCATATTTTATAAAGAAAAACAAATTAATACGTTTGAATAGACAATAGCACCCTGCCTATGACTGACACAAATATTCACATCTGAACTTAGGGTGCTGCATTAATATTTATTATTTAAACTTCGGTAAAACATATCGAAAGCTTCATAGACAACATTTATGACTCTGTTTTTAGAAGTATTTTTATGTATCAATGGTTGCCCTTTCAGTGGAAAATCTTGTTTCTAAACTGTTAAATTCTTTTTCTAATAAAATAAATGAACAAAATGTGATGTTTGGGAAAATTACTCTTAGATAGTTAGAGATGTAAAAATGGGGAGAACCTTTTTTTTAAGACTGAGAAGGCCAAGGCCCCATCCCTGGGTCAAGGCCCCATCCTTGGGACTATTCCAATAAAACATATTTGATTATTGCCCTATTATACTGTACAATGCCAATTGTCTCAATTCAAAATATGAAAATGAAGAATCAAAATTTATTTTAAGGCATGTTTTGCTGGCTTTGAAATTCACCATCAAGGCAGCTGACATATCCTCAATGAAAAAACAGAATATGCAGCCACCTATAGACAATGTGCTCAAGTGCTTCTAGGAAGATTTCATGAATAAAGAGCATGTTGATTGTGAATAAGAAGGGGGGGGAATGTTGGTCTAAACACAGGGATTAAGGTCTTCTCATTTATGTACCGCCTTTAATCTCAGTGTCTTGATGCTCACAATCATCAACAATATTTCCTGACAACATACATTTCTTCCATATTTTAGGTCATTAGGGACGAGTGTGTCACAAGGAGGCTTTTCAGCAGAAGGGCCTTGAGTATTTAAAGGGAAATTTGTAAAACTGAGCAAGAAAAAAGTAAACAATACTTACATGGTATGTGTAACTTGTTGACCTAGTCAGTGTGCAGTAGTTGTTTCATTGATAATTGATGACGGTCCAAGTGATTCTCGCACAGATTCATCACTATAATGACAAAATAAAATGTATAGCCTACCTTCATGTAACATTAATTCACATGAGATCCTATCCTATAATAGTATTATAATCTTGTTTTTATCACTTTAATACAACTTTGAGAGAGCTCAAACAGAAGAGTGAGAGTAAAGGAGCATGTCATTACGCACATATGAGGAGGAAAAAAAATACAAAATCTCAAACGATCATCTGTCCTAATCTCAGTTCACCAGTGGATTGTGTGAACAACAATGCAGACTGTAGTTAAACCGGTGGGCTTTAAGTTGTGCTGTGACACTTTTGATTCTTTTCATTAACCATGTTTCATTCTTTGGCAGAGAAAAGTCCGGACAAACACTTTAGTGTAACTCCCCGGCCCGCAGTACACTCTACACAGGTAGGCTACAACCCTCTACACAGGTTAGCTTAATTTGCTTTGAACGTAAACTAGCTTAATCTGCCTTGCACAAGAAGATAGCTGTAATGACTAATAAAAATAACTATATATGTGGGATATTTAACCAAATCAATATAATAACAGTTAGTTAAAGACATTAAAACATTGTGGAGGACAAAAATATATACACAAAATATGGTGAATAAGAGGATGGATATAGATAAATACAATAGACCTACCTTGACTGCCAAGGTGAATCTTACAAAAAGAGAGAGTTAAGGGGCCGGGGCCAAAACAAATACAGAGAAACAAATGTACACTCAGGGCTCTGTTAATTATAAACTCTAAACTGGTCACAGGCCACGTCTGTGTGAAATGTGGATGTAAAGTTTGTTGTCTGTTAAGTATAAAATGTTCTGAAATGTTAGCACTCCTGTTAGTAGTGTTTTGAAGTTAACGTTTTTTCATGAAAATGTTCGACATTTTTGAGGTCAACATTTTTTAAAATTTTCGACGTTTTTGGAGTCAAAATGTTTTCATGAATTTTTTTTAATTTTTTGGAGTAAAATGATTTCATGAAAATTTTTGAAAAGTTTGAAGTCAGATTTTCGACATTTCTTAAGTCAATATTTTTTCATGAAAATTTTAGAATTTTTTTAAGTCAAAGTTTATACATGAAAACTTTGAGTCAAAATTTTAACATTAAAACTTTTGCAGTCAAAATGTTTTCATTAAAATTTTTGACCTTTTTTGAGTCAAAATGTTTTCATGAACATTTTCGACGATTTTGAAGTCAAAATGTTTCCATTGATACAGTCGACAAAATTCAAAATTGTATGCCTGCACAGCAGCACTGCCTTTTAAAACGTGTCGGACAACAAATCCATCCTATTCTGTTCAGTTTATTAATATATCTTTCTTTGTCAATTGACAGTAATGAATCAATATGGGACATGAGAGCTTGTAAGTGCTAGCCTCGGAGTTCAAAATCCTCGCGTTTGCATTATTGGTGGCTGGGGGAAAGGATTATTTTCCCCACTGGAGGCCCCTCCCCCAACTATGACGTGCCGCTGATTGTATCTATTGATAAAAGATTAGTTTGAGCAGCAGAAAGTATTATGTCACCTGTAATTAATTTCTCTCAGCACGCCACACTGACTTCCAGAGACCCTTTTGTTAGGCCAAGAAAAAACGGTGTTCTCTCTTATTAGGTTACTTTCTGTTATTCCTGATCAGGAGTGCCATGGAAGTGAGCAAAGATTCAGTTTGAAAACAGTAGCTACCTATTGAGGCTGAAACTGCCAGATAAAGTAGAACTGATTTTTAAGCAATGTATCAGACTGTTGCATTGTCTTTTAGATAATGATAAGTGCACAAAACACAAGCAATACAGTGTTTTCTTGAGATTTGTTCACACATGCCCTTTTATTTTCTGAAGATATATTTTTAAATTACCCTATCATAAGGCACAATTAGCACTGTTATTCTGTAGCCTAAACAAATAGCTTATGCAATCAAGATAACTGCTCTAAAAATATTGCAAGCATGTCTATTGTTGTAGTTGGCTGATTTTCAAACCTTCACAAATAAGACTATGAATACATGCGTCACTCAAAAAAATATATGTTAAAAGGATTTTCTGAATACATAAAATTCATGCATTCGACTTTAACTGGTACCAATCCATCCAATTTATAAACAATTATAAATTCCGAAATTTGAATTATATTAAATATTATTTTATTGTCTGAGTTGTTCATCAACATTTCCATCAAGGGGATAATAAGTAATAAATAGCAACAAAACATCTTTGAAATCAAGATTTTCCTTTTTATTGAAAACTTGGCCAGGATTCTGTACAGCAGAGAGGATGTGCTGAGCACAGGGGCAAGAAGTCGGGAGACAGGGGGCTCTAGGGACTCAGTTTCTTGTGGTGCATCAAACCCTGAGCCGAGAATCGAGTATGTAAAACAGCCACAGGTGTTGTGTTCCCTCTCTGGAGTGTCAGAGCACTATGAGGGGAATGGAGTGAGGGACTAACAAAAAGGAGAAAGGGGGGGGGAGCAAAACTCAGCCCATAGGGGAGAAAGAGAAAAATAGAGACAGAGAGAAATGGAGGGTGGTCTTGGTGGTCCTTCCACTGAGATGTTTCTCCAATCAGGGATCCTCACCCTTCCCTTCACTGCCTTAGATCATAGAGCATTAAAAGTACTGAGGTAAAGCCTCAGACGTCTCTCCCCCTTTCCCTCTTCCTCCGCCCCTCTCCCTCACTTCCGCTCTTTCTCTTTCTCTCCTTCCCTGAGCCTCACTTGCTGGCCATGGTGTAGCAGCCCTGTTGGTGCCACTGCATGTCACGGATACGCCTCACGGACTGGAACTGAGGATGACGAGCGCCATACTCGTTGAAGTGCCTGTAGTCACCCTTCTCCAGCAGGTACTGGCTGCCACGATAACCAGGGAACTGGTATCCAACAAAGCTGGAGAGAGAAGAGGAAACATGTCAGTGTAGGATTCATTAATGTGATTTGATCCCATATCTGTGATGTTTGAGCGAAAAGTGACACTCACGTTCCACAGCTCACGATGATGCTGCCCACTCTGTCGGTGAAGCCGTAGGAGAACAGGCTGGGGACGTCATCGTCCATGATCTCCATCTTGCGACCCTTGAACTCTCCAACCTCGTACAGGCAGATCTTGTGCTTCTCAGGGTCCTGGGAGAGAAAAACCTAGTTAAGGAGAGACTTTAAAGAAAAAAAGGACATGAGAGTATAAAACCAGAAATGTTTCTTTATACCATTCTGACAGGCCTGAAGGACAGCAGGTAGTCGTTCTTCTGGCAGTTGCTCCAGGAGTCCCAACGAGGATACTCTCCCTTCTCCAGGATGTACATCTCACCACAGAAGTTCATCTGCTCGAAGCCCACGAAGCTGCAGAGGAGATAATGTGATGAAAAATTGTTCAAAGATAAGATTTTTTTTTTTTAAATGGGGACATGCTCGAATAAATAATCTTTTTAAACTTACGGTCCACACTCAACGCGCAGGGAGCGCACGCGGTCCATGCCAAGCTCACACACATTCATGCACTCGTTGCTGATCTCAATCATGCGTCCCTGGAAGTTCTCCTGGTCGAACACGTACATCTGGAGGCACAAAGGCTCAGAGATGAAGTTTCTGATATGATTAAAACAACACATTTTGATGAGACATTTATATCTTGTAGGCAAAAAAAAGGGGCCCATGCAACAACCACCCACCTTGTAGGACATCATTCCCATCTCAGACTTCTTGCCCTGAGCAGCCTTCCCATCAGTCTGGGAAGAAGTCTTGGACTTATCTCCACTGGACATGATTACTAGGTGGAAAAGAAAAGAGGAAAAAAACACAGTGAGAGGGAGTATGCTCATATAACAAATGTTACCTCTTTAGTGTGGAGGTAATAAAGGATGCACAAGAGATGGAGAAAACACTCTTATTGCATGAATTTGAAAACAGATGTAAAACAATCTGTATATTTTGGTGTCACCTATACCTCACCCTCTACAGATGTACAGTATGTGTGTGTGTATCTTACCTGTATGTGTGTGATGCCTGCGCCGAGCCTTACTCAAAGTGTGTGCGGCTCAGAGTGTGCCTCCTCCTTTTATACGCTGGCGCTCATAGGAGAGGGATTATGGGTAGAGAAACAAACCTGCTGAGGTCAGAGACAAAAGACAAAAGAACCCCCTCATCATCACAGAGGGACAGACCGAGTTGATGGGCGGGGGCAGAGAGGACTGACAGAAGCTGGGGGACAGAAATAACACAAACTAATGAAGTATCGAATAAAATAGAAGTGTCACATTTAAAAGATACATTAAGTAACCTGAATCATAGTTGTTGTGTCTTACAGAATTTATATTTTCCTGTCACCTTGCCACAGAATTTGCCAAAATAAAAATCAGCTTCCACCTGCAGGTTTTATTTTTTCTTTGTTGAAGGCAGGCTATTATTTGATTGTGGATGTTGGGATATGTGGCCTCGTGCTGCATGTTTCCTGAAAGGTGGAAAAAATACATGTAATGTTGCAGGCCTTGTGTCCAGGTATTTTTAAAATTCATGTGTGGTAACCTACTTAAATCTGAATGAAATGTTTCCCCACTTAAGCCTGAGTTTAACAAACTTTTTATCTGCAGACCTCACGGCACAAGACTGCAGACCCCCAATCTGATATTAGGACAATATTTGAATGTCTCACTTTTGTATGTTTTTAATGTATTTCACTGTAGGATCACTTTTTGAGTGCAAAGACGTCCAGTCTACTGTAGGCCTATAGTCCTGATTCCTGAAGGTCCACATTTGTCAAACCACTATACTTGCGCCCTGGAAGCTGCGCGCGCAATAACGTTTGGCGTCACCATTGTGTGAACAAGACTGAAATGAAACTTATAGTTTTTTAAACGTTGGTTTTCAGACTCATCTAGTTAGCTACTCCATGTAATTCAGCAGGGACTCTCTGCCCCGCCTTTAATCCCCACATTCATCACACCGATCCCAGCCTATTGTGCCGGGGCACGCGCCGGACTGCTGACCGGGGTCCGAACATACCGGAGCGCCTTTGTTTCCGAGCGGCAGCAGCTCTATGGGATCTGCTGAGCTGGCCGCAGCAGTACAACAGCATCCAGCGGCCGCAGAGCGAAGCCGGGAGCGCGCTCAGCCATCCCTGCGACTGGTCCCAGTGAGAGAACATGCACGCGCGAAGCAGGCGCGCTCCCCGACCGTCCATATAAAACTGAAGCGCCAGGTTCTGTCAAAGCTCTACGCGAGGCAGGCGGTAGGCGTGTTTCTCCAGAGCTCTTCCATTAAAGTACAAAAACTAGGTAAGGCTTCATTTCTGATTTCACTACCACACAGAGTCAGACTGACAAGCAGGTAAACAGACAGTCAGGCGAAACTTAAGCACTCTCTGAAACACCTGAACAAGACTTTTAAATCTTTTATGAGTTGTGTTTCATCTTTAAAGTAACTACAATGTTTGCCCAAACCTCCTAAAGGTTTTAGTTAGATTTCTATGAATTGTGTAAACTGAAGACCTACTTGTTAAAACTGAGAACAAACAGTCAAACTTTTGACATTTTAAAATGATTTTATTTCTTCATACAGTTTCCACCTAAACCACCTTTTTTTTTTTACTTACCTCATTCTCTCTGTTTTCATTTGCAACCACAGGAGTAAAGATGTACAGAACTACAAGGTATCCCATGATGCAGCCCCTGGTCAACTCAGGAATGGGCATGGCTCCTTTCTTCAAGGTAAACACACGCTCACATTTCCGATCAATGTGATTTAAGATCTCTGCATATGCGATATGTGATATCAACTCATCACCTTCCCTTCTTCTTTGCTTCCTCTCCAATCAATCCCCACCAGGTGACTGTTTTCGAGCAGGAGCATTTCCAGGGCAAGTGCCTGGAGTTCACCTCCGAGTGCTGCAACATTCAGGAGTGTGGACTGGACAACATCCGTTCCATCAGGGTGGAGAGTGGAGCGTAAGTCTCACTAACTCTTTCCCTGGGGATAAAAACAAAACCTTATGTACAGACAATGCATGATGTTTGGCACACCGATAGGGTGAAACAAGAAAAACTATTTTACCCTTCTTGCTGTCTCCTTATTCATCCATCCCAAACATCAAGAGGAGACTTGTGTGAACAGCTCTCTCTCTCTCTCTCTCTCTGAACAGCTGGGTGGGTTTCGAGCACCATGACTTCCAGGGCCAGCAGTTCATCCTGGAGAGAGGAGAGTACCCCCACTGGGACGCTTACAGCGGATCCCTCTCCTACCACGTTGAGCGCCTCATGTCTCTGCGCCCCATCTACTGCGCTGTGAGTTGCATCCTGCTTTTTAGTGATCCTCAGGACAACAAAACAAAACTACCCCAGGAAAGAAAAATCGAATGTTCTTTCTGTGTGTACCCCCTCACAGTCTCACCAGAGCAGTCGCATGATCATCTTTGAGAAGGAGAACTTCATGGGTCGCAGTGTGGAGATCTGTGATGACTATCCCTCTCTGCAGGCCATGGGATGGATGATGCCAGAGGTCGGCTCCATGCACGTGCAGTGCGGCGCGTAAGTACCTGAGAAGTGTAAAAAGATGTTTTGCATCTTTTTTTTTTTAAAATGCCCCTCGATTTTACGCCCGTCTCATATCTCTTCATCTGTTTTATAAGCCTTTAACCAAGAGCTGTGTTATAAAGAGCTGCTAAAATGGTCCTTCTAATACTCTCTGCCTTTTCTGCAGATTTGTGTGCTACCAGCACCCCGGCTACAGGGGTCAGCAGTACATCATGGAGTGTGAGAGACATAGTGGAGACTACCAGCACTGGAGGAACTGGGGCTCCCACTGTCAGACCCCCCAGATCCAGTCCATCAGGCGCATCCAGCACTGAGAGGAGGACAGGCTGAGACTGAGACAGCGACCCCCCCCCCCCCTTTACCCACAAACCCCTACTCTCTGTCTTTCTCTCTCTCCTCAAACCTTTTCTTTCTCTTGACTTGAGCCGCCCCCAAAACCACCACTGATGATTTACAGAAGCTGCCAGAGTGTGATAAGAGACAATATCGCACTGTTAAAGCACAGGGAAACATATGCTCCACATACACACACATGCTGACACTCATACAGTGTCTTTTTATTTGGTTTAGAGGTCCCTACACTCACATGCAGACACACACCTGCGCTGTACTCTCACCTGAGCTGGGCAATGATGAGTGGAGAAGTTCTTCAGGGAGCTGGAGCCAAACAGAGGGGAGATGACTCTCCAACATCACACCGTGACCAGGACACCCCCCCTCCCCTCATTGCAGCAGACTGTGCTGCAGTGCAGCTCAGATGTGTTTTGTTGTTGTGTAGGACGTTGATCCACAGGTTGAAAACTAATAAACTAATTTTCAATTCACATTTTCTTCTTTCCTTATAGAACAGTGTGTGACTATATTATTGGGACCTTTTCAAGGAAAATAAGTAAAATACAATAAATACTGATTTAAAGAAATGGTTTGCAACTTACTACCAATAATGCTTCACATAAACATATGTAACACCTTTGCAGTTTTGAAAAAAATGCAACAAGAAAAGTGCAGCAAATACAGACAAAACATCAAAACAGTGATATTAAAACATTTACATAGTCCTCTGTGCGATTTCAGTATTCCAGTGTTCAAGCTGCGCTGTATTAAATAAAGCTAGAAATGATCAATTAAAACAATTTAATGTGCTTAGTAATTGTTGAAAGTTGTCAGGCCAAAAAAAAAAAGCTTTCATGTTTTTTTCTACTTTAACTGTAAATAGTGTTGCCATTTTAACTCGCCTTATATGTAGAATATTAAACATACTGACAATTATAATCTTCTATTTCAGATATTTTTTAAAGATACCAACGTTGGTTTACCTGACACTTCACTGAATCTGAAACCTAAGTGTAATCATTATCAGTAAGGTTTTTTCCATCCTGCTGGTATAAATATAAAGCTGACTACGTGTGTGCATGGAGCTCACAAAAGCAAATAAACAAGGCAGTGTTTGCTTGTTCATTTACATTCACTTTCGTGCGTCTAATCCTCACCACTAACGCAACAAATATTGAACATTGGTTTATTTTGGGGTGCACATTCTGCTGCTTTCTGTCCTAATTGTTGTATTTTTAAAAGTGGTTAACAAAGACCAAGACCTTGTTGTCAATTTCTCAAAAACGGTCAAAAAGGAAAACCTGCAGACCGAACAATGGATACCTGCCTTTACATTTGTTTGTTTTTGGCTAAATCCCAAAGATGTGTTTAGGTAGTAAATGAAAACAACATACTAATGAAGAGACACATATTCAGTGACGGCAGCAGGGGGTCACAGAATAAAGCTGCTGCAACACCAGAAGTAGAGAGGATAGCTTTACTGTAGAAATCAGAAAAATCTCAAAAATGCCACAAGGAACATTATCAAACACAAACTTGACGGTAAAACAAGGAAGACAAGAGTTTTCCAGGAACATTTACAAACTTTAGAACGTAGGCGGACATTATTAATCATACAACTAAAACAGTCATAGTCATATTTACAACAAATAAAACACTCCTGATTTTCACAGTACAGAAACCTGATTGTTTTTTCGCATGTATTTTTAACTGTTCCATCAGTGATGTCTTCAACACTTGAAGTTAATACAAACTTTGCTCAATATCAGAATAGGAATCATAAAGTATGCTGAACTTTAACACGAACACATTCAGAGGTCTACATAAAGTTTAAACATCTAAAAACACAAAAATGAACAATCCCAGTCAACTTTGGCAGTCTGAAAATGATTAAAAGTCAACTCGAGAGCTAAAACGGAATATATGCGTACCAACTGCACGGAGCGGTTGAATTCAGTTGCTGATTTTACTCAACTTTATTTTGCAGGTTTTTATCTTTACTCCAAATCAACATGTCAGTTACAGCTCTTTTCCCCAAAACAGTGTTCCCTCACGTGATTGTCAGTGGGCCTGCCCCTGGACGGGATTACTATAAAAACATTTGAATGAAACTACATCCATCTACCAAAGCTAAATAAAACAAGTTCAAGAACATTTTCTGGGAATTAAAACAAATAGCTAAACCTGAAGACAAGTAAAAAATTAAATGATGTTCTTCTGTCTGTTTTGAATTGACTTTAAATCACTTTCTAGTCTAAGAGCATCCCAGTCCAGTATTCTCGAGCTCACCTTTACTCATAGCAGTGAAGAGTCCTGATGGAGCGTAGACCGTCTTTTCTCCAACGACGTCGACATCCTCGTCCGTCTCCTCTCCCTCAACTTCTGAAGAATCCGACCAGCTGATGATCACTGGAGAAGGGACGGGACTGGAGCCTCCAATCACATCAACATCCTCGTCTTTGCCGTCTTCGCAGCTTCCTGTTGATCCCAGACGGATCTCTTCTGCTGAATGAGAAGGGGGAGAGGCCCAAGGATCGGATTCTCTTATCCTTTGGTGGTTGTGATCATCTTCATCAACTTCATCAACATCGATCTCTTCATCCTCTGAACTCTCCTCTGTCCTCGCTGTTTTCTCTCCTCGTCCTTTTTGGAAACAATCTCTCACACTGGTGTCCACATAGCTCAAGTTTTCTCTCTCTGTCGACGCTGATTCTGTTCTGTCGGCTTCAGAGCTTGTTTGTAATGCTGGATGTGCCATTGGTTTAAAACAAACTTTCTTGGCCGCAGGGGCATCATCAACTGTCTCCTCGTCCGACTCTACACTCCTTCTCTTACCCGTCCTCTTGGCTCCTCCTACCTTCTCTTGTCGCTGGACGTTTAATTCTTCTTCCTGCCTTTCTTGATTTTCCTCTAGTTGCTCGTTCACTGATTGCTGCTGCTGAATTGATGACATTGAGCTACCCCCTTTAGATACACTGCAGAGTCCATTCTTCTTGGGCCTTCTTCTCTTGGGACCTGGTTGCTGGTTATCTGATGGTTGTTTTTTGTTTGAAAGGGGCTCATAAAGAAAGGGCATACTGTCCTGCAAAACAAATAAACCTCATTAGATTATACAGACAATGAAAGAGTCGACAGCTATGATAGAAACTTTGATCGGCAAAGAGCTACCACGTTAAGGTAATTTTCAAGAAAAGTAAGTATCAAGTAAATGTACGCATTTACAGACATCCATGACCATGATGACTGCACAGCATGTAACTGGTTTGTACTTTTCTGCTTGCCTGTATAAATATGTCAGTACTTTTATTTTTAAAACAAATACATGTAGAATGTATATCAATGTAAATATTGTTTAGTTGATATTTGAAGGTGGTTTAGCATGCTACCATTTGCCAAATAATGCTAAAGACAAATTGCAACTGAGGCTGCTGGAATTTCATCAGTGTAGTAAGTTGAGTTATTTTGTTAAGTTTTTGAAAAGTTCAAGTTTTACAGAGGTGATAAGGACTCTTCCTCTCTGCACCATAAATGTCTGTACAAAATGTTGTGCCAATCTTAAAGATGATCAGTTATTTCTGCTTGAGGAAAATTCAGGTATCACCAAACCTTAGGATCAGTCATCTTAAAGAGCCCATATTATGCTTTTTCTGGTTTTATATGCTCTTTAGTGTGTTTTCCATGAACCCTGTGCATGTTTAGCCACATCTATGTGCAAAAATTCAAAGTCCGCGGAAAAGCGGCTTCTCCTACGTCCTCCTGTTAGCTGTAGCATTACCTGCATGTAACGTTCGGTTCTAGCCCCCCTCGAAACAAAATTGTCAGTGTGACGTCTTGTCAGTGTGATATCACTGATCTAAGCCCATTGGCTCGTTGTGGCAAGCCCTGCAGCTCATGTTGCACGCCCACGATATGCCGTAGTCTGCGGTAGCACAGTAGTGCTAAGGTACTAATGTTTTTGCTCCACGGCCGTCGGAGCCAGAGTGGCTGAGCGGATGAACAATTATGGCAGAGCCGACAGGCCGACCAATCAGATCAGACTTGGCACACGTGGGGACTCTGAACGTGGGCACTTCAGAGCCTTAGAGATGGTCAGAAGCGAGCCGGTGCATGGAGCGGCAGTTCATGAAAACAGACACTTTTTTTCGAACTTTAGCTATTGTGAACATACTTTAGTAGGTACATAGATTAAATATATGAACCCCAAAAAAGGGCATAATATGGGCTCTTTAAGACCATGAATCACAGTATAAAAACGTTTTGTCAAAGATCAATTCCAACCATGATGTGGGCCTCCCTGAACCTGCTCCTGATTGGGTAGGACCTCATGCTCCAGCTACCATGTGGGTATTTCACTGATGATGGAGTGCTCTTTGTCTGTCCGGGACTCTAAAAAATGTACACACACAAAAACCACCACACATTTGATACATTTCTTTCACATTCTTTGCACTTCAAAGTAACTTTTCAACATCTTAATCTAACTTGTCCGATGGTGACAGCAGATACAGTTTAATCAGAGGCATTAGAGCAGAGTTGTTTGAAAAGTTTGTCACCTCAGCTTCCAGACTCTGACAGCTGCGTCCCTGCTGCGTTACTCGGACTGGCAGCGGGCCACTTCTCTCCAGTTTCACGACAGGCATCTGCTGTAGCTGCTTGTCTCTGTAATGAACTGTTTTCTCCCTTGCTTTACTCGATGATACAGGCTTCCTCTTCCTTCCCTTCATCGGTGAGAACGGATACTGTTTTTTTTTATTCTTCCTCGACTCTCCAACTCGTGTCACTGTTTCCTCAGCATGTTTCAGGGGAGCCAAAGGAGACAGCTGTGGACAGCTCTGTAGAGTTTCAGCTTCATCACTCTGTTGCAGTTCACTTATTTGAGAACATCTGAGTGGACGTGGAGTATTCTTTAGACGAGGGGCTTTGGTCTGGGTCTGGGTTTTTCTGTATTCGCTCAGAACAACCACTGTGCTGCTCTGACTCCCCCTCTCCATCTCGTCCCAGCGGCCGACATGCTGCTCGAAGGACTGCAGAAAGTTCTCAAGCATGTCATTCAGTTCTCCCTCTCCTTGCTGCTGCAGAACTGGCACTGCAGAGCTGGAAACGCCTCCTCCTCGGCCTAGGCCTCCACCAACAACCCGGGAAGATTCTGCTTCCAGGAGTACAGGGGGACTGCCAACGCATTTGTTTTCAGTCAAAACATTGCCAGATGAGGCATAGGTGCAGCTGCTGCCGGCTGAAGGAAGAGGCAGAGAATTTAGGCCTCCACTGTTGTTGTTTGGCAAAATGTCAAGGCCCATTATCACTTCCTCCAGGAGACGATCCATGGGTTCAGGCTCATAGGGTGGAGGGGCTGCAGGAGGGAGGGAAGTGGTGTGGAAGAGAGATGGTGCTGGAGGCAGGTAGGAAGCTGCAGGTGACATTAGGACAGCTGATGTAGAAGTATGGAGGACAGGGCTGGAGTTGGATAATGCATGATAAACATTGTCAAATTTCAAAGGAGGGGAAGAAACAGGAGCTGATGTTTGTTTGGCCCTTGTCCTCTTAGGCCGGCCAACAGGGAGACCATCCTGTAAGCAGGGAGAAAAGGTGTCATAATTATATCAAATTCAAACGTGAGTTACTTATTGGTCAAAACATTACTGGAGAAAGTTCAACTAATCACAGGACCAGATCACAAATACATAAACTACTCTTTTTTTTTTTTTTTTAATCTTTCAAACTCCATCCTAACATTGACTTTGACAGCATGGGTTTTACAAATATTTAAAAAAGTGAAGACTAAGTGAAACAACTCAGAACATTTCTGTAGCAGCAGATTGTGTCTGCAATGGAAGAAGGTTTAAAGCCAACGTCATTTTAAGTTGACATTTACGTAGACAGTTCCAGCGTATCTTTGTGGGGCTGACATGATAAGACAATTATCAAATTTACTGTTGTTAAAAACTTCATCAGCAACCTCTGTGGTTATTAATCATTTGTTAAAGTAATTTATTGATCAGATTGTGAGATGATTTTCTGGCCTTTCTTTGTTTCCTGTAATGGTGAGCTGATACCTTTGATAGACAGAAACTAACAAGAGACAATTTCTAAAACAGAATCATGGTTACAAAAACGCAATGTTTTTCAACTTTCTATAACAGAGGATTGTTGCATTTGGGACTCTTTTATCAGACTGGCGAGGTCATGAACATAAGCAAATCCCAGTTGTGCAACGCATTACATATCTTATTTTCTAGCAAATTACTGTTTGAAAAAATCAACTTTCTTTCATCTATTGAAATAGTTACACAAAAGTTAAATAATTACAGATTGTGTGTGTTTCAGTTGCCCTTTGTTATATCCTGCTTAAAAATAAAATGCTGTATTACAAGATGTTCAAATCCTTTCAAAATATAGAAGGTAAGTTCATCTATTGTACCTTTAATTTATCTTATTTGAAAAACAGCATCATCCTGTCTCCCTGTCATGTTTTGGTGATGTCACAAGCAGGACAGCAGCAGTTCATCTCTCTCACCTGGTTATACAGCTGTATGTTACTTTCTCCTCCCTCTCTCAAATCGCCACTCTGGCTGAAGTCCCACTCTTTGCCGCGCCTCCTCTTCCTCTGACAGCTCTTGGCCGGCTTTAGTTGCTCCCTTGTCTTCAGGTATAACCTCCTGCCTACAGCTCCTCCACCCTGCCCCGTCCTGGGAGTCTTCATACCCCACCTCTGCAGGAACATCTTCTGAAGCTTGCTCACCCCAACACTCTGCACATCCACCGTCTGCGTTAACACTCCCCTACCCCTCCTTCTCCCTCCTGTTTTTGCTTGGGGTCTCCGGGTTCCTCTCTCACCTGTTGCAGCTCTCCTGGTACCTCCTGTTCCTGCTGCTCGCCTCCCACTTTTTCGCCGTCTGCGGGGGCCCTCCTCTTGATGCGGGTTCAGGAAGTAGTTGATGTATCCTGGGATGTTATCATGAAACTGCTCCAACTGATTGTCCTCCAGATCTCCAGCTGCTGCTCCAGCCCAACAGCGGTCTGTAGACGGGGTATTTCTGCCTTGGGTTTCATCTGGTTCATAGACGAGGGAAACTGGGAGGTAGGAAACATGAGGGGGAAGAAGATGGGGTTCTGTCTGATGTAACGTTTGAAGAGCACCCATATCGATTGTCTCAAAGGAGGCTGCTGGATGAGAGGGGGTTGCTGTGGTTACCTGTAGCTCCTCTGTCTGAGTCCATGTGTCTTTTTTACCATCTGACACCGTCTCTCTCCACAAAAAGGTGCCTTCATTCCTCTCTTCTCTCCTCCACCTTCCCCTTCTCTCCTCACGTTCACCAGGAATCAGTGGCTCTGTCTGCACTCCTTCTTCCCTGTGCTGGCCTTCTCCCTCCTCATTTCTTCCTCTCGTGACCTCCACCAGCCCATGGATTCCCAGCCTGGCTGCAGCCGAAACAGCTTCTTGCCTCTCCTCCTCCCCCTCGCCAGCCATCTGTCCAGAGTACAGCAGTCTGACAAGGTGGAGCAGGGTGCATGTGCCGAGAGCGCGAAAGTCCAAGAGACGGCTCTGTCCTGTAGGAGGCGCTGGCAAGGCAGACAGAGAGGAGGAGATTTGGGGGCTGATAGCTGAGAGAATACAACTGTGAGCTGGCACAGATACACCTGGGGGAGAGAGTTAAGGTGTTAGTGATGATAATAAAGTCAAACTGTATAATTGACACGTCAGAACTGCAAATTGTGGAAGATTTTCATGTTGTCTTTATGCATACCTCCTTAACAGAAAATAAAGTAAAAAACAATCTATGACAGGAAAGTGAAGAGTGGCTCAATGTAGTGTGTTTGTTTATTTTTTAGATTTTAATTTTGGGGCATTTTGCCTTAATTTAGACAGGACAGTAGATAGATTAGGAAATCAGGAGAGAGAGTGGGGAATGACATGCAGGAAAGGAGCCGTAGGTCCGACTTGAACCCGGGCCGCCCACTTGGAGGGCTATAGGCTCTGTACATGAGGCACGACCTAACCGCCATGCCATCAGTGCCCTGATGTAGTGTATTTATACCTTCTGTCTTGATCAGAGTGTCACAGAACTGGTTGCACTGCTGCTGTCTCTGCAGCTCAGCGAGCAGGAGGGCTTCAAACCCCGGCTTTTGGTAGCACCACATCTCTCCATACACTTCAGAGGAGATGCAGAGAGGAGGTGGAGGAGAGAGGTGAATCACAACTCAGTGGAAAAAAAACTCCATACTGTTATGAATTTCATTTTAAATGTAAACAATAAAGACAGTTGTATTTGCCACAAACATGAAAACAACGGGATTAACGGCAATGCAGTTTGAACATACATATATATATAATTACATTAGAAGGAGCAACATTTTTTTAAACACTTCACCAGGATCAACATCACATACACGTATCCATGTAAGCACGCCTGGGCTTCACGTCAAACCTCAACAGCATACTGGTCACATCATCAGTCAATTTTACACAATATGAAAACAACACACATTACATTATGTGTGTATAAAGCTACTCTGACTTGGTGAGTCTGTATACTGTGTTGTACCAATGGAAAGCTCAATTATGACTCTATGAACACAGTAACGCACATTATTTGGTCAAAAGTCGACTGTAACAAGAGGGATCGATCTCTTGTCTATTCTTTGTTTTTATTTGACTGATGATGACTTGAAAGGTAAATGTGAATTTACACCACAAATGTTTAATACACAAGTTACTTGAGTATTGTATAATAATATCAGCCCTATTATTAACTCTTGTAGTGGAATAAACTTAAGTGAGGTACACGTTCATTCATATTTAAATTAACATCTATATTCCTTGTAAATACTTTTCATTTAAAATCTCTTAATAATACTTTTCTATTTTTAAATATGTCACTGCATTCTTATCATATTAGTTAATAATTGTCGATATATTATCTGCGTGAGTATTTTGGTATAACAGTGAAGCTAAACCTTAAACCCTATTTATTGCACACTTGATGTAATTATAATTAACAGCTATATATAATATATACTGATGTATGGCTTGATTTATTTTATTTTCACAGAAAACCAATTTATTTGCACAGCCAATGCAAAAATAAAAAATAACAAAGGTTGTATTTTTTTTTTTAACTTGATGAACACAGCTTGTAAAACAAGTGGGACAACCTGTACTTTAATTGGACAGAGCTCAAAGCACACCTGCTGCTTAGCACCAATGCTAATCAGCAACAAGTCCGGTCAACAACAGAGCTGAGGTGTACATTTGTCATAACAGACAACCTGTTGGTTATTATGTCATTAACATCAGTTTGCTGTCTCTAAATTGTGCGAGACATAATTAGCTTCTTTGTAAAAGGCGGAATGTTAGTTATGAAGAGAAAGGCGGACAGGTGACAGACATCTTCACTCACCGACTTCAATCCTCGCTTTCTAAATCCGTCCCCAAAGAAATTAAAGAAATGTTGTTCTTTCTTGACACTACATGTGTTTCGAAATAAGGTGATATAAAAGTTGTATTTTCTTTTTCTTTTTTTTCTTCCCCTGGCCGTTTTTGGGAGGTCATCCACGGGTCAGCGTGGTCGTCCACAGTAGTCATCACACTGCAGTTTGTCGCTCCGCCACCAGGGGGAGGGGGGGGGGCAGTACAGTACAGAGACCACAGCGACAGACAGTCAAAGAGTAGGACAAAACAATAAATGCGAGATGATTCACGTCTCGTACTTTCCCCTTTTCGCTTCACCTGGATAAGCTTCAGCATGTGGCTTGATACAGCGGTTCTTGTTCATTGTCACCTAAAAGACAATCTCTGAGGATGTTAAATAGCTTACTGAAGTAGGAGTTTGGCTCCAAAAGTTGTTCCATATTTCAGTGGGAGTGAAGGGGGAAAATGGTTCTTATTGTGTGTAATGTCATGATTGTATGATTTGATTTGTTTATTCCTCATTCTGCTTCATGGACAGTTTTTGCTTGCTGAGCTTTAGTGAGGGGAAAGTAACAAAGTGGAACTAAAGAAGATTTTCTTTGGAAGATTTATCTACATAATAAAAACTCTTTGCTGAAATTTCAATTTTAGCTTCGCGATAGAATAATCTGCTCGAGTGTTAACTGTCCAAACATAATAGGTCCAAACATACTTTATGATATCACCTGTTCTTTACTGTAAAAATCAGGGGGCCAGCGAGTTTAAGTGCCTTCGATGTAAAGTGTTTAAAAAGCCCTGTCCAAAAAGTGAGTAGGCCTACTACAAAAATAAATATTTAAAAGGTTGTTATTTGTAAATACACCGTGGCCAATTGTCATGTATCCAACGCATGACAGACTGAACAATGTTTACTGTCAGATTTCTTGACCTTGATATGAGAATCAACTAATTCAGTTGCACATTTTTAAAAGATCAGAGCAAAATAGACTGTTTATTTTTCATTCCATAACATTTTAGTCATAGGCTCAAGTAAAAAGGACATATAGGGGACTTTCAACAACAACCCAAATGAAATTAGTCAAAGTTAGCCAAATAATAAATCTGTGCCCTTTTGATAGCACTGGCACCTCTTGTAATCCGTTGGGAGTCTTTGTTTTCATATCCACAGAGAGAAAAAAAACAGTTCCAAAGTTTTTTTTCAAACAAATATTTCAAATAGTGTTGTTGTCCGTGTGCAATCCAAAGACGACTTGCTCAAAGGACATAGAGGGGACCGGACTGAAACCCTTGGTGGGTGCTGGAGAGTCATGTTGGCCTGGAGCAGGCCGGGGCCAGCGCTCATTAAACTTGACAAAGAAAAGCGGGTCCTTAAAGGGCCCCCCAAAGATAATGGCCTGCATTAGGTAGACAAGGGCCACGACCATGAAGCTGATGAGGAAGAAAGGGACAAAGGGCCTCAGGTGGTGCCATGCCACCCCCATCCCATAGCCTAGTCCGCCTAGCCCGCTCTGCTTCCTAGTATGGGACGTGTGGCGAAAGGAGTCTGGAGCCGGAGTGTGATCAGGGGACTCGTCATCTGAGTTCAAAGAGGGGGGGCCACGGCCAGAGACACCCATGGGTAACAATTAAAAACTGAGTCGTTCCTTTGCTCTGAAACAGAACTCCTACTTTCTTTCTCAGCTCCAAGGAATCACAAGGAGGGAAGAACAAGGTCACACTTTACCTCCCAGTTGTGTAGTTCCCCTACCTTATCCTAGATGGAGTACTTAATGTGGAATTGATGACATGTATCCAATGATAAATCCTTCTCAGCATTCACTCACAGCACCGAGCATGTGCTTTATTCCTATGGCTTTATCCTCGCAGTAGTTTTCCTGCAGATCGAACGTGCTGGAGTTAAATGTTGCTGCTTGTCTTTGAGCTTGAGTGAGCGATTGAGAGGAAATGAAAAACAGAGGGGGAGCTCTAAATAGATATGACACCTTATGACGGTACACAGGGAGGGAGGGAGAATCTGCCGCGCCCGGTGGTCTCAAGTTTAACGCTGTGTGTGTGTGTGTGTGTGTGTGTTTGTACCAGCTGCACAGGTTACAAACATCACACACGAAATGACTAACACAGATATGCACACACACTTGTCACTCAAGATGTACGCTCTCAACAGCTAGAGGACAAAACCATCAAAACCGTTTATGTTCCTATGCAGCTCTAATAAATCTCAACCTGTGGTGCAGTGTTCTTGAATTATGACGGGTGCAGCTGTAGGATTTAAATCAACTTAGACAAACCTCACACATCACTTCCTAGCAGGGCCGTAGCAAAGATTTTTAGATATGCTGAGTCATATGGCCCCCAAATGCTCCCCGAGTTCAACATGTCTGGCTTGTAAGCAGCAGGTTAGGTGCTAATTCTTTTTAACAGTGACTGAGGTGTGTGTGTGGCAGTGTGCTTTGTTATATATTGAGACCATCTTCAGGGAAAGGTGGGGGGGGGGGGGGGGGGGGATTTTGGAACCCCAAATCTAGCTACTACTAAAATACCTTGAATTTACCATTATTTTTTGGATCAAATTATGTTTTCATTTTCAGAATTTTAACTCCTTCAAAGTTGCTAAACCCCGTGACTGTGCACAAGTCACACACACACACACACACACAAACCAGTTTACATCACACATTCACCTCGTGATCAAGCAGCTGCTCCTCAATCTGTGTGGGAGACATTTTTGATGGGCTGCATGCTGGAAATACCGAGACACCTTCACGTTCTCGAAGAACCCGTGTGTTTTTATTCGACATATCTGGAGAATGAAGCACACACACATAGATGGCAGATCTTTTCCCCACTGTTAAGAACGTGTAACCAGAGACACCCAAGCTGAGAATGTCAATGCTTAATCAGTGCTACGGTGCAAAAGAAAAAAATAAAGAAAAAGGTATCTTAGAGAGTGAATATCTGACATAGTGACGGTGTGAGTGTTTGCCATTTGCCTTAACAAGAGTGAGGGTATGAAATTACCCAGACGTTCAGAGTGCCTCTCTTTAATTAGACCTGTTTATCTACATGATACAGCAGACCTTCGTTACTTCACCACACAGCCACATCAATCACATGTCGCCAAATCTGGTCTAAGAAAAGATCTTTATTTATAAAAACAACAGTATTACCAGATACATACTTTACTGAAAAAAGCAACTTCTCAGAGCCAAGGCAGGTATGAATGGTACATCATAATTGTACATGGATAGGCAACATTACAAATATACTGTGCGGAGAGTAAAAAAAAAAAGAAAAAAAACAAAGATGATTGGTCTCTTTTGCCTTAAAAACAACTGTAACAGTAAAACTGGGACTAAAAAAGTTAAACAAATTGCATAATGCTCTCAATCCCCGCTCCTTAAATCCTGAAATAAAAACAAACAATCCAGACACAAAGTGAAAAAAATAAAATAAAATAGACAATTATGTGTTTTTGTCCATCTCCCAAATTAAATTACAAGTCAGCATCTGTTAAAACTCGAGTCTGCTCTGAGGATAAAAGCCTGCCATTTTGTAAAGGGTCTATTTATAAAACAGCACACCACAAAGGCCAATAAGAACTACCAGTAGTGTTTATTTAAACTTTAGAGTTAAAGCGGGGATAATCATTTCAAAGAGATAATCCTAAAGTGTTACTTTGTCTAAATAAAAAGCATATAGTAGTTTCAAAGTCTGACAGAGTAGAGCTAGGAATGAAAACTAAAGTGGATGTTAAAGTAGTTTTGTGGTTTAGTAATGGTTTGGTTCCCTGCTTCACCAGTCAGGCCCACATTCAATGTGATCTAACGAGTTAAAGATGCCGAGGCTGTCAGAGCTTACTTTCGGGGGAAGCAGACACAAAGTTGGAAATTAAAGTATCAAACACTAAACAGAGGCAGTCATTACACAAAAACTAAAAAACAAGAAAAAAAACCCAATGACAATGCTTTGTCACAGGAGACATAAGTTTAAAAAAAACAACATAAATGCATGAAATTATCAACATGTGGTCTTATAGGTCTGGTCCGTCACTCGCACAAAAACACACTCACTCCAAGGTCCGTATCCATTTATCACACACACACACACACACACACAGTCGGCCACAGGTTTACTGTATGACAAATATACACACACCTGCCCTTTCTTGTCTACACCTGTGCTGGTCCCAACCAAGAGAAAATAACTCTAGACAGGAAAATAACTCCTCTATAAACAACATTCTTGCTCTACAGGGCGATCTGTCACTCCGTCCCAACCTCCCAATGATCCCAGTAACGGGACGATTTAAATTAATGAGCCAAAACTAATGCAGTCATCCCATTTTCTTTTTATATACAGTATATACCCTACTTAGAAGTCTACGTACAAATTCGTCGTTAGGATGTGGGTGTTGGCAAAACTTTTTTTTGACCAAAATGATTTAGCCAGAAAAAAAAATAGAATCAAGCAGGATTACAACACCAGTTAAAATGATTGTCAACAAAGATAATAGCCTTTACAGAAGAAGTATAATTTAAAAAACTGAATATATTTCTGTTGCTACAATTGAATGAATTTGTAAAATAGGTGTGTCTGTGTGTCTGTAACTAAGTGGCTGTGTTGCATGACAAGCCTGCAAGACAGCCACTTTCTTTGGATGCCAACCCTCATCTTCTAATCCCATCTGTGTGTTGGTAGAGAAAAAGAGGAAAGGAGGGGAGGGGAGAGGAGGGGAGGGGGGGACAAGGGGGAGAGAGTCTGTGCATCTGGTTCTTCTCTCCTCAGTAGCAGTGGTAAGGCAGGGACGGCCCAGTCTGGGTGATGCACACTATCAGTTTTTCTGGAGAGAAGAGCAAAAGTACTTTATTAAATCAGAGTCAGAGTGTGACAGTGAAAAATAAAATATAATTATTTACTGAACATTTCACTAAACATGGAGGCAACACAAGGACTTATTATGTGGTATAAGTATGGCACACTGCGCAGTAGGGCTGTCACAATAACCAGACGGACGAGAATACTTCAATACTGAAATAAAAGAAGTCCACTGATTTAATTATATACAGTATAGTTTGTTGCAGTATACTATTTCATCATATTGCCATTTCAATATGTATCATTTTTACTATGTTTACAATCACCTGAACACCTGACTGTTTATCACATGGAGGGCCATATTTAAACATTATATACAGTATGTAAGGGCATCTGGACTTAAATCTACCTTCTGCTAGCTAATGGCTCAAAGAAATCTGGGTGCAAAGTACAGCACTAGGGGCAAAGGGGTTGTATATGCAGCCCTAGATGATATAAATTAAATGCAAATGTTAATTAAAATGTGAGTCAATACATAAAAAAAAAAAAAAGAAGTATATTTTGGAGGGAAAATGAAAGAAAAGTGCCAAACAGCAGACAACCTCCTCCAAAGAATACACTGACGATAAATAGAGAAAA
This sequence comes from Labrus bergylta, assembly GCF_963930695.1. Lineage (NCBI taxonomy): Eukaryota > Metazoa > Chordata > Actinopteri > Labriformes > Labridae > Labrus > Labrus bergylta. The sequence continues at coordinate 15,540,137 of NC_089203.1, read as the reverse complement.
CCTTGAGCAATGTACAATTCTTGCTATGTAAAACTAAATGTGTCAGTTTGACAGAATCCTTATTTCATGACATGGTAAAACAAAAATACATTCATTTAAACAGTGACTGTAGCCTTGAATAGTACAGCAGTGACCAAGCTGCACATTAAGAGACTTTTTTCACTTGTGTGTGTGTGTGTGTGTGTGTGGAACAAGATAGCACATTTTGAATTAAAATAACTTAAATCAAAGCCATGAAATATATATCAATTCATTATTACGTTTTTAATAATTTTCATACTGATAAAAGTAACTACATGACAATAAGATTCTGCTTCACAGACAATGAAATCCACCAAAGTGCTTTACTTTGTTTATCATTTTGGCAAATTGTTGTTGTACTGCCTGCACAGCCAGAAGAGGGCACTGAAACACAGATTCTTTACCTATGATAACAGCCATTAAAATGCAGAGTTGTACATTTCAAAACGTAGTACATGTATGAAACACTTCACTATATTCCTGGATACATACAGTTATATACATATAACTATCATGAGATGACAAAAATCAAACCCCCTTCTTCTCTTGATGGTGCGGTGTTGTAGTATTTATGATAATGTTCAAACTTTAGTAAGCATTGTTCTGGTATTGTGACAAATCTGCTGCTTAGACTTTTATTATTCTGAGGATTTGAGCAACTTAGGGTTAGCTCTACACTGACAGACTGCGGGAAACAGCGTACCTTACAGCATACTATACCAGCATGTACTCATGACATCAGGGCATTGTAGGGTTAAATAACAGCACAGAGACCTACACCAGTGTTTTAGTAAACTGAGGGTTTGAAGTTATTAGAGACAAAGGAAAAGAGCTGACTGAGTCCATGCAGGACGAGAGGTCAGTTAGACATACCATGCTGTTACATGCAGAGGGGGGTAGAGGGGAGGGGGAGGGCTAACCATCGTAGGAGTCCAAGAGGGGCAAGGAGCCTTTTCTGCCCCCATACACCCCTCGCTGAGAGACAACCAGAGAGAGAGAGAAAGAGAAAAGGAGTGAGTGGGGAAAAAAAGTAAAAAATGTCAGTAAAAGTGAAGTTTGAAAGACTCCCAAAAGAAAGAAACGGTGTAAGTCAGGAAATACTTAAAGTAGTGCAGGAGATAGAGGGTTAGTGTCGTTAATGAGCAACCCAGCATGTGAAAGTGCCTGACACTAATTCAAAGTACCGGTAAAGTGTCTGTGGTTTCATCTAGAGTGTGTCTCCTCTCCCTCTGATCCAGTGTAGAGTAGGCCTCTGAGAAACAAAAGATGAACAGAATCAGATAAAGTACAGCCTTCAATCTAAACAGGCTTTAAATTTAATGTCTTAATGAAAAAAAAAATTAATGTACTAACCAGGGCCAAGGTCGTTTAGTGGAATCATGTCCCTCTTTTCCCCTGTGGTAAAAACAAAAACATCCCGGCTTTAGCTTCATATATAATGAAGTGCACATTTAACAACTATAGTAGGAAAACACAAAAAGCCATTTAATGAACCAGTCTTTAAGTTTCTAAATGTCGGTTTAAATGCTCTGAAAAGCTCTTTTCTGCAAACCAACCTCTGTCTAGCAATGGCGTGGTGCTGTCTTCATAGGTGCCGTTAACCCGGGTGTTTGGACCGTTGGTGGTGGCGGCGGTGTTGTGGTTTAACGTGACCATGAAGTCAGTCTTCTTCCAGCCGTCCTTCTCAAGAGGCCGACGCAGCTCTTTGTGGGCCCAGACGAGCTGCAGCACCTGGCCGGCCCCCCGCACCTCACGCTCTGAGCGCTTGCTGTAAGACACACACAAGCTTTCACAGTTTACCATGCGTCTCTTTGGTTCACTTATTAGGAGCAGTAATCTTTCAGCTCAGGACGGTTGACAAAAAGAAAGCTTTATTCCACATTAACTAAAGTATTTCAATAATAAATTCAGGGTATTTCACACTTTTTAGTTATTCAAATATTTTAATTTCAAATGCCAAAAGTAACTCTATTCACCTTCCGATTATAAAATAAAAACTGTTGTTAATGCAACCCCAGAAACCACATTAAAACAATTATAGTTTAAATTCACTTTACAGAACTAACATACCCGTCTTTGTTGATGAGCACCAGCCTCTCAATGCCCTGCGACGCTCGAAGGGTCTTTGCTGCCTCCAGACTGTTGCCCAAGACCTCAGCGAGCGTGCTCAGTACAGACACTACTGTCTCCTCTGACAGGGCGCGCCCAGATTGACTCTGGCCTCCAGGTAGGTTGGCCACAAGGTGAGGTACTGCATGCAAACCTGCAGCATACATACAGGGAGGTAACAATATATCAGGAGAGATACAAATCTAGAAGTCCTTCCATGTTGTATTTACAAAAACAGACAAAAAAATATTATCAGGTAAAAGAGAAGAAAACGCTTTTATCTTTGAGAAACATTTCTTGAAGCCTATTTTGATGTCCTTACCAAGCAGTTCACAGTTACGGTTGTCTATGGCGAGGTTCCTCAAAGCTCCAGACATAGCCCGAACCACGCGGTCATTGACATGAGCCAGCAGCTCTGCCATCATTGGAAGACCCTTTTCCAGACGCACAGTGGCCCGGATATAGCGACCATACTAAAGACCAAACAGAGAGAGAGAGAGAGAGCACTGAAAATCGTTCTAAACTGAGAGCAGAAAAGATATTGTTGTACTCTATATCAACTAACAACTCTGTAAGTTTATTAAGAATTAGTTCTCACAGTCCATCGGCCAGCACACAGGTTCTGGATGGCACCAGCAGCAGCCTCCAGAACTGAGGGGTTTTTGCTCTCTCTGAGCAGCGAAGTGTAAACACGAACCACCTCTGGCTGGAACAACAGCTCATAGCCTAAAAGAGAAAGAGACATGAGTGAGTTTAACACAGTTTTTCATCTTTACTATAAACATGTAAGCTAGAAAAATTACTTTCACCTGATGTTTTAAAAGTTTTAAACTATGCCTGAACTATTGTATTTGTTTGACCACAGAGAAGCACTAGTCTTAAAACACATTGTGTCTCATTTAGAGAACTCTTTCAAAAATACAAACATTAAATAAATACTTATTGTCGTTTGCCCACTAGTTTTGTTTTTTTATTTATCTTATTAAATTTATCTTTATTTGACAGAAATGTGGGGACAATTTTTCAATAAAAGTATTAGCATGTCCCATACTGATACAAGTCAATTTGATTTTAAGGGACGTGCATACCTTTGGCGGGTGTTGTTCTCTTCGGGATGTCCACCTGGTCTCCGCTTCCATCATCTCCGTCCTTTTTCCCTGCAAGAAATGGATTCAAAAAAGAAAAGCATGTTTGGGCTGAAGAAAAAAAACACAGATTATGTGAAGTTGGATGAGATGATCAGTCGACTATCTACGGTCCTCTAAACTGGCACGCACGGTATGAGAAATGCAACGAGTTGAACAAGCACTGTGAACATGCACTGCTGGTCTGCGTGATGTCAGGTGATCATGCTTGTGAGCTGGATGTGAATTCCACAATATCTGACATTCATCTTTCACAAGTTAAGTTTTCTTTCTGCATTAGTAAAATGAGTGATGATGAGAGTGGTCAATGGTTTCAAAAGGCTCACAAGCACAGAGAGAGAGGAATCTTACCTTTGGAAAACCACTCATCTAAACACAGCAGAGAAAGAAGGGGAAGTAAGGGCGAGTAGGAGGAAGAAGGGGGGGGGGGAGGTAAGAAGGATGGAGGAGAGGCAAGAGAAGGTGGTATAGTATGAAAAATAGCTACAGGTGCATCTGCCACCAAGAAGCGTAAACACACAAGCAGCTACCCAAATTTCAACACCAAATCTTCAGTATCTCTGAACTGTATTATCTGTTAAACACTGACCTTTGCCCTTCCGAGAACCAAAGCAGCCACCCTTGTTAGCAGGGACGGGTCCCTGGTTGAGGGGCAGGGCCTCTACGTAACGCTCACAGCCTGGAACTTCGCGGTGAACATGATAAGAGAGATTCCTCAGGAGGCAGACACAGTTCTCCACGAGCTGCGGGGGGAGAGAAAGGATCAGACAACATGATCAAAGATGGAAACAGAGAAAGAAAGAGGAACTGGTAAATATCGAATAAACACAAGATACTTGTCCCCCCAATGAAAAGATAATCGCTCAGTGAGCAAACCCCTCATCCAAATGATGCCCTTATGCCCTCCTGATAAGTTACATAACCTTCCTTATGGCCAGTGCAACTAAAACAGCATTATCATCTTCAACAGACCCAGGCTCCTTTTATGCGAGCTAGCCAGATAGTGACAATTCCGATACTACCTACCCTACTGCATGGCCTGTTCTAGCCCCCACCTCCCAACCATGTAGACTGATGGGCAGCAAGAGTTAGGACATCACTGAGGTTTTGCCCAATTAGTCCCTTGACACCCCACAAAAAATATATATGTATAAAATCAATCTGATACCTTGTTATCCACATCTTTGCGGTTGATCTGTGATTGGACAATATACATGAGTGAATCCACTAATCCTGTGCATTCTCTCAGCTTTCGCCTGGCCTCGCTGCGTTCCGAACTCACATTCCTGTTGGAGAGGGACAAGTCAAGCACATAATTGCATGTGTTTCTTCTCAAAATAACTCCTCTTCTCTGAGCCTTTTCAACTTTTTCCAACATTTTGTCCATTGATCCCTTGCATACCTAAGGCAGCCAGCAGTGTTGGTCAAGGCGGTCTCCCACTCCAGATGGCGTGGTTTGCAGCTCTCCTCTCCTGCTCCGTTGCTCCCTCGCTCCCAGCCAGAGTGCGGGACAACCACCTCGTCAGCCAGGGCGTGCATGGCATGGTCAACAATTTCCATCTTCACCGAGTCATGGGATGAAAGATTCCACAGGGTGCCTGGGAGGATATTAAAAAAAATACTATGTCTATCACTGCAATAAAAGAGACAGGCTTAGCTTTCAAATAGTAAAATATTTTTTGCAGTTTACACAGTTTTACAAAAGATTTGTATGGCCAAACCAAACCAATCATGTGTGTGTTTAAATCCTGAACATATTGACAAGGCAGCCATTTGGGGATGTAGATACCTGTTATAGTGTCGGTCAGGTCCTGGTCATGGGTTTTTCTCAGTAATCTGACAAGACCGGGGACTCCATCACAGTTCTTGATGGCGATCTTGTTGTCGTGGTCTCGCCCATATGAAATGTTCTTGAGTGCTCCACAGGCCGAGTGGTGCACGTCCTTGCTGGGATGGTCCAGCAGTGACACAAGGGCTGGAATGCCCTTTAAGCGACGCACCTCTGACTTAACCTAGACACACGTACAAAATGATCAGGCTCTTCTATAGGATTTGATGAATTTTCATGACACATCAAGATAAAGATTTGTGAAGCCCTGTTCTTCTGCATTTCAATGTGGTCCTTGTCTCACCTTATCATTTTTGAACGTGAGATGCTGCAGGAATGCAGCGGCGTTTGTCTTGACGGGGTCCAGGCGGTAGCTCAACATGGCAATGACCTCCGGTAGCTCCGGCTGTCTCCATGAACCAGGAGGAGCCTTCCTCAGTGTGCTGTCCAGTGACGCCATGCTACCCCTCTCCATCGTCATGGGAACAGCCCAGGCGTACGGGTCAACTCCTCCCATGTCCCCATCTAAAGTATCCTCGCAGCTCCTTCATGTTGGAGGGAGAAATACAGAGGAACTTTCTTAAGATTTGGCTTAAAATAATGAATTTGTTTCTAATTAGTCAGCGAAGAAGATCACTTTGATAAACTGCCCCTATTCATGGCCAAAAAAGAAGAAGGATGTGACAGCACAGATATGCTTTTGTGTTTTACCTGAGTCTTCGTCTGTCCATACCCCCTGGGCCGGGCCCTAAACGGGGCATGGTGCCGTAGCCACCAGGGTGCATGGGTGGAGGCCCCATGCCGTAGTCATCATATCCCACACTACGCTGGTCATCCTCCAGTCCATAGTGACCATGGCCATAACGCATTTCCATTGCTGAGCCCAGGGCTCTCATTCCTCGGCTCACCTGGGGCTGGGCTGCATACGGGTCCAGCTGCTGGCGACTTGGGGCCCTGTAGCCCGAGTCAAGGGTCCTGTAGCCATCCACCGGCCTGGGGAAAGAAGGGAAGTTAGAATTGAGCAGATTTGTTAAAAAGAGATCCAAATTCAAATAAATTGTGCTTCAAATTGTTGGAGGCTTTATTCATGTTTATCACATTGTTTTGATGAAGCAGTAACGGAATCTTACATTGAATAAACTCACGCAAACCAAAAACAAGATTGATCTTTAAGGTTCACAATTCTTAACATACATGAACAACAATCACAGAAAAGTGTAAGCGAAAGGAGTGTTGTACCTGTAGCGGTCGTCCATGTGTGAGCCTCTGCTCAAGCTGGTATATGCCTCCGATGGAGGGCCTCCACGGTAATCATCATAACCTGGTACAGGACCATAGGGGTAGTTTCTGGGCACCGTGGCAGTTGGGTAGTCTCCTGCTACAGGCTGCCTGTAAGGACGGTCTAGTGTGGCACTGTAGGGACCCATACCGGACACTGACAACCCCCCATCGATGGACATGGAGTCAGAGGGCAGGACTGTGCGTGTGATTGGTTTCTTCATCTGGATGACAAAGTGACAGATGGGGCTTATTCTCAAAAATATGATAACAAAGAAAGGAAAATAATGTGGTGTGAGATGCTTGGAGGCGTCGCTAAATGTAAGCTCCCATACGACTAAATCAAACCATGCAATCATTACAAAAAATATTATTTACAGTAAAATAATTTAAAAACAGCTCTTGCAAGATTTCATTTCAATTTGATGATAGCCAGTGCATATGTCATATCACTTACACCATTGTCTTGGCGCCTTGTGGTTCCCTCTTCAGAAAAGACTGAGTGCACTTCCTGGGAGTCGTCCTCTGGTGTGTAGCTCTCATCTAGAGCGCCGTGTGCAGGGTCCACCATTCTGTACTGTAACAGAGACACACCACATGTTTAAAATGGATCAAATCACTGGCACAGTTTACCTCTACCATGATTTGATTTACACACAAACACGTACCTGTGTGCCGTTTATGTATGCGTCAGTTAGTTTCAGTCGTTCTATGTCAGCATCCCCCAAACGCCCGTTCTGAGACGCAAGATAAAGAAACAAATATGAGACATGGCCTGCAAATTCAAAATAAAACTCAACACATACATGGTGTTGTGGCATACTTTGTAGTAGCCAGTGCTGTCTGGTGTCTCACAACCACCCAGATGATATTGCTGCTGCCGAAGCACATTCAGTGCTGACCGAAACCATCCCTGCATGTTTATGGTCTGTGAATCACTGCCAGGCATGAGGGAGGACATTTTGGAGTGCAGCCACTCATACTCACTCCTTACTTCCTCCTGCTTTCTTCTGTTACATAACCAATGACTGTCACACTGACTGCATGACTTGGACACTTTATACCTTCCCCCGAGCAGCACTCACTTGTATGCAATGTAACTGCCTAAGATATCTGAAATAGCCTCAAGCTGACACGTCCTCCCTGAGTAATTGGGCTGATAATGCGGATATTTCTCAGCAACTGTTTTACCACCCAGATTTTCAGTATTTCTCTGATATCATTGACTGCATAAAAAAAACAATGTTATAAACCTTATAAAGAATCATATCCCACTTCATTTGCAGTATTATGTTCGACTGCATTTTATTTATATGTCCACAGGGAGGCAGCTGTGTTATTTGAGAGCAATAAGAAGGGTAGATTATGATTTCCTGCATTCTCAGTCTTCCTTTAACAACTGCCGCACACTTACCAAATCTTAATGTCACTGCCAAGGTTTTAAAGAGACACAATATCTGATCTAATCTATGTCAGCAAGCTCTCACAGAAAGGAAAATATTTGGGAACAATGTTGGAGTGTAATTTAAACTCAGGGTTATAACAGGTCCTAAAAATGTCACGCCCTGAATACAGCCTGCCTGATATTTAGTGTTTGCTAAGGCCAAAATGATAATGGCTCTACTTTAATTGCTCTTCAAGCCCTACAGGCACAGTTTTCCCTTTGATAATGAAGTATTTTGATAGAGACAACAATATAGGATAAGGCATCAGTTAAGGCATTCTCTAAACAGATAACTCAGCTCTAGGAAAAAAGAAGTGTTTAGAAATTTAAACAGGAAATCTGATCCTCAGCTACAAATTTATTTGAAAATGTTCAAGAAAATAAATGGAGGAACTGCTCATATATTGTCTACACAGCAATCCTGCTGCCACTTGCAACATTGCACTAATGATAAATACGGATGTGTTTTAAAGTGACAGCTTAATATGCTATTTATTAATGAATCATTTAGAAATGATCAGCAGCTATTTCAATATTACATGTTGTGATTGGAGTGAACTTTTAAAGCAAAAGCACCAAAAATTATGAGGTAATATTTACTCAAATGTAAAAATGTACTGGATATTAAGGTAGTAAATGTAGCATCAGGGATTCTTGACTGCTTATTAGAAGAAAAGAAAGCTACATGTTTGGAAACTCTGATAGGATTTTCTGTCTTTTTTTTCCACATTTGCAGTACTCTCAAAATGTAGAAAGATAGAGAAAATAATGAACACAGTAATTGAAAACTAAAGCAAAGCGGTTGTTGCAGTGAGGCGGTGTTAAAAATATCGGAAAATGTACAAAATGCAATCGCCAAACTGCTGACACTTTTGCTATACATCACTATCACAGATACATTTAATGCATGATTAAATACAACAGCAGATGATATGAATGATCACTGCATGCAAAGGAATGCTTAGGATGATGAAAGACATCTAAATATTTGATAAACAATGAAATACAAAAAGCAGAAACCAAACTGGATGCAGGACTATGCGACACATGCACAACACATGACCTCATTCACAAACACAACATGCTGCAACTAGAAAGGTAAATAACTGAGATTCCACAGAATGGGCCGTGAAAGGTGTTTGAGTGTCGAATGTATCCGGTGAGTGACAATGAAAGCATGCAGAAATGATGACCATCTCAGGCATGTTCAGAGCAGTGCGAGTATGTGCAGGTGGCAACTGATACGTATGCAGATGAGGGCTGAAAGGTCTCCCAGAGTCAAAGAAGAGAGACATTTAGCGACATTTACACAAACATAAATTGATGTAAACTCGCCAAGCACTGGTGGAGACAAGTTGGGGTTTATGAACGACGGTTGTATGGTGTCAGACGGAGAAATTTTTGAGGATTGGATAGAGGAATGATGACCCATGGATTGGATGTGAATGAGAGATGAGGGCAGGTAACGCCTACAAGAGAGCGTGATCAGGGATGATTGGGTTCATTGGAGGGTGTTACCTGTGTATGAGGGAGGGGGCGACCCAGGGTCGAGGGGCTGGTGGCGGGGAGGCCCACCCACCTCCTCTCCTCCTCCAACGCCCTGGTCAGCTGTTCAAACTGCACCTCCTGCTCCCTGACCGACTCCAGCAGAGCTGCTGCGCTCTCACACTGCTCCATACACACTACACAGCCCCAAGGGGAAAGGGGAGGGCGGTGTTACATACATCCATACAGCCTCATATAGACTACAAAACAGGGAAACCTTGCATACAAAGTACACTATGATCCGGTGGATGCAAGATTTTGGGGGCACTGAGATTTAGTAAAAGGTTTGTTTCAACCCAGGGTCAAAATTATTCAAAAACGGGCGCATATCCAAACCATGCTGAAATGTTTTGATCAGTGTAAAAAGTCTGACAAACAATAAATAATATAATACTAAGGTGAAGCAGAACTACATGAACTATACAATGTGTCCTTGAAATGTCAGAAAAAAACATGTCAACCTAACAAAAGTCAAATCATATTTTGATTTTCTCTTTTATAAGGAGAAAAATAATGATTCCCCATAAAAGTTAATCAAATGAGAAAAAGCCATATTCATGATTACTATAAAAAAAAAATATCCCACATCGTGCAGCCATGTTTGGACTGTTCTGATTAATCTGATTTAGTTCAGTGATTGTGGGTCAGATGTTCTTCTTGGAAAGAGTTGGGCAGTTGGCATTGTACAACGGGGGATTTATTCCTTTGCTCAGTAATGAGAACACAGTAGTCACCACTGTATAGGCATGTCTGTGGTTGAAACTGACATAACCTCTTGCCAAATGAAACCGGGTTTCTGTACAAACATGTGATGGTGTAATAAGCCCTCCTTTGAAGTTTTCCTCCACATCGAGACTTTAAAGGAGACCCACGCTCAAATTCAATTCTGCCTTGAGCACTACCTGACGTTGTTAGCGCTTACAAAACATAAATTACAAGGAGTATGCCATTTCAATTTCTATAAACAGTGAGTGAAATAATAGAACAATTTTTTGATAATTTGGTGGTAGTAACTGCACTAATGCATTTGTCAAAAAAAAAAAAAAAAAAAAACACCATCCCATGTATACAGGCTCATGAAAGTGTGTTTGGGGCTAATTAAAAACAGCGGACAAAGAAAACATTTTTGTATAAAATATGGTATGTGCATCAGCAGCATATTTTTTGTGATACAGTTATTCCAGTTAGGGCAAAAAGCTGAACACAGCATCGCAGAAACCCAATGTCAGAGCTCGAGTCAGAGAAAAATCATACACACCTTCACCTGTGAGCGTGGTTTGGTAGTAGAGGTGAGAGATCACGCCAAGATCAGAGGTTGAGCTCTAGTTGCTCATGGGTAAAAGGTCACAGAACCACCAAGCCCAGAAGAAGGAAGGACTGAACTGCAGAGAGAGAGGGAGAGAGAGAAAGGGAGACGTGGAGGAAAGAAAATAAAGAGAAAGAGAGAGAGCTGTTTTAGAAAGAAGGAAGGCACCTCTGTTTGAAAAACAACAACACAGTGTGAATAGCATACATGTGTGTCAACAGGGTTGTGTTTGCTCTGTGTGCAGAAAAACAGCAAGAGACAGGGACACACAGTAGCCCCGGCCTTTAGACACACCCTATATTAACTCGAGATTTTGGTTTGTGTGCAGTAGTTAGCTGTGGGAAGTGGACCAACCTTCCGCTCTATCTGGGACAAAGAACATGTACTGTCAGCAGAAAGTGAAAGCAGGTTTTAAAGATTGTGTAACATCCATGGAGAAATATATATTCTTCTCATCTTTCCTTCAGCAAATTAGCTATATCTCTTTTCTCCAAGCCTTATTTTTAAATCTTTATCAGTCTTCAGCTACCTCAGGTCTGACTGTCAATCTGCCGCTCTTGTTCTTTCTAACCCTAACCCCCTCAGCACTGGCTTCAAAAGGTGTGTAAGCTCAGGCACAGCCATTAGCCAGCCACCTACACCCACACACCTGCATAACCGGTTGGACAAGATGTAGGAGGGGCTACCAAAGCTCAGTTTCTGAAAGTCTCTCTCTGGCTTGCCAACAAGCACAGACACACTTCTGTGATTGTTAGCTTGCAGCGACTTGTGGATCAAACAGAGACGTGCAGCAGGTGTTTTTGGGCCATGACATGTATAGTGTTAACAAGTGTAAATAAAAAAGAAACGCAGCACAGAAGAAATTAGTTCAAGGGAAGCGATGATGATGAATGACTCACAGCTTTTACCTGCATGAGATTGTGCCAAGAAAGAACGCATAAAAAGCCTACAGACGATGATGTCACCTTTGGACAAACACACCACCACTACTACACACTTCAGCTGGTAAACTGAGGCCAGCAGAGGCGGAGACTGTTTCTGTATGTCTGTCAGACAAATGACTAACACACACATTGGTTAGTGTGCTTGCATAAAAAAAAAAGTCCCTGCTTGGGGTGTGACAGACAGTGTGGGAAAAAAAGCAGGAAAGTGGGATGGCTTGATGAGAAAATGAGGAGTGGCTCAAACATATTTCACAAGACAAAGGAATTCGGAGGAACCAAAACCAGGATTTGCATGGAGGATAAGGCTGACTGACACGAAGACATGATGTCACATGCGCGCACACACACTATCTTCTACTTAGTGACTGTGCCGCCCCCTGAGCCATTGTCTCCCACCTGAGCAAAGCACACCGCTGTCCTGATCCACACATGCCTATATATGGTCATAGCCAGGACAGGGCTGATATTATCCACCACAGACAGACAGAGACGGCAGAGCAGGAGCTGCAAACAAATAAAACTGTCTTTCAGGGGAGTGTGAGAGTAAACTGGAGCAACAGCAGCGAGGTCGTGAGACAGAGGGATGTGCTTAAAACAAGATAAAAAGTCTTGCATTCCTTTCATTGTCTCATGTCAATTCAGTTCAGCAGCCCACCCACTCATCCTCTGTGTATGACCTTAACATGACACTATAGAGATCTGTGTTTACTGTACCAACATAGCAGTATATGGCAAGATAAGTGGACTAAAATACCCAAACAAAGCAACAAAAAAAAAAAATGTTATCAAATCTCTCCCCTTCTGGCAAATTTCCCTTTTAATTAGCCGCATCTAAACACTGGCTCAGTCCTCATCTTATCTCAGTTTAACATGTGATGTTATTCCACTAATGAGTGCAACTGTCATTCATACAAGAAAAATGATGAACTGTGATTGATATTTCTTGGCAAATGTACTTGAGAATGTTATTCTAAGACCAAGTGTGTGAGTGTGTGTGTGTGTGTGTGTGTGTGTCTGTAAACCACAGCCAGACGAGGAAATTTGCAGCTGTCAGTCCGGGGGGTTGGTGGAACAAAAAGAAGTTTGTGTAAGCATGTATGAGGAACGCAAGTGTGAGAAGTGCAGGGGAGCGAGGGCATTACTGGACAAATCTGTGTGTCATCTGTGTTACTTATGTTTCTGTCATGGAAAGCCACTCTTGACCTCTGTCCTCCACCCGTCTGCCTCTTTCACAGCTGTGAGTTTTGGCCTTGTACTCTGTAGTGAGTTTCGTTGAACAATGAAAACAATCAGTGCAGGTCTGTTGCCACTCCCCTCCCCTTTCCCCTGTAACCACATCCGGAGAAACAGGATGTTGTGGATTTGACATCGAAGGAGTTAAAAGGGACGCTGTGGCTACTCAAGCGCACCAAAAGAAGAACATTTTCCTGCACACAAAACCACTAAAGCCTGTAAGACATCTACTTTAGAAAACACCAAGCTGATAATGGACGGTTCCTCCTTTTTGCGGTGAACATCCCCCATAGTCGATAACCTGATCACACGGCCACATACAGCTTCCCCCTTTGCTAACATTGTTCTACATGTCCAGTTTTCTGTTCTGCTTTCATGACCTTTTAAAAGCTACAATTGTCAATCTACATTCATCATATTTCTCTGTTTATTGTGAGTAACAATATCTTGTAACTATATGTTGCCAATTACTCCTCATATTCTAACCTGAAACACTTGGTTTTACGACTTTTGTGATGATATTTTTGGGGATTTTACAAAAAAAAAAAAAAAAAAACTAACAGACAATTATTTTTGGCTCTGGAGAATTTATATTGAGCTATATTTTCTCTTACATTAAATCAAGACTACAGTTTATACACATTTGTCAATAATAAAATGGACCTTTTTTTTTTTTTAAAGTCAGACTTTTACCCCCGAACAAGAAGCAAAAACGAAAAAGCAGCACAGGATCAACTTAATGTTCTCTAAATGTTAAAGAACACAAATGTCCTTCAAAATCCCAATTAGCAGCAAATCACAACGTTTTAAAATCTAGTGAGGGACAAAGAGAAATTGTCCAGAACACTGCTGAAACAAATGCAGAGCATAGGGCACTGAGGTCAACATCATACACACTCACTCCTCAAACATCTGATTGAGCCCTGACTGACCACGAGTCACATATCTTTATCTGATTCTGCAGCCATCAGTCAGCATGAGCAACTCAGCCATGTCAGAGGACATCTGTAACACCCACATGTAAACAACAGAACAACCTTTGTCTACTTCATGAAACTCTGGCTAATTCAATAAGCCCCTACACCTGCCGTGGACAGCTACAAACCCACACTGAAACAACCCCTTCTCTGTGAAAATGCACACCTGTCCGCACATCTTGCAGTAACCTGCGCTGCTAGTTTGCTAATAAGTTTGTCGGTGTGATTCCACAAGTGCTTGTTTAAGCTGAATGTGGCTTGTAAATGGGATTGGAGCTTTAGGCTTCTAATCCACTTACCTCCTAACGCATACACACAACATGTTAACGCGCACGCACAGATACACACACACACAAACACGGGCTAGACCCCTTTGAGGATTAACCTAGACACTTCAAGAGAGCAGACACAATCGCAGCTGGTTCTGGGGGCACGGATCAACAATCACTTGGCAAGAAAAGGTTGATACATGGGTGTTCACTATCGCATACGGGGTTATTAGTGGTGGCACCTGCAGCGCTGACCCCATCACTTATACTGTACAAACACAAACCAGGATACTCTTCCAAGCCCACGGGCGAGATGCTTACCTCCACAGCAATGTGTGTCTGCAGTGACCCAGTGTTTACAAGGGAAGAGCTGGTTGACTTGTTCACATTCAGGCTGACAGTTATCCCCACCCAGGTGTTTCCCTACCTAAACAAGTTCACGCAGGACCCACCTAACAGGTTCACGAGCTGGCAGACGCATGAGCCAAGTCGGTTTGATTGGACTACAGGTTGAAGACCACCACCCTTTAAAAACAGACTCGACTTTTTAAGGATGTAAGGAAATCATGAGGATGCAATCTACAGAGAGATTATTTACTCTAAACAGCAATGTTGACCACATTTTGACCAGCTTTACTGCGCATGTCAAGAGAACCAAACCCGGTTCTCTTCAGGGGTCTTCATCAGCCTGAATCTCACACTTTAGTTTACAGTCTCTGATGAAACCTCTACGACTCTCAGTGAACTGGTTGTCTAGCATGAATTGATTTTTGCTAACGTAATATCGCGAAAGTAGGACAGGGGCAAGTCGAGCTGGCAGCATTTGGCCAAACACGCAGGCAGAAACAAAAAAAAAACCACACACACACACACACACACACACACGGGTCTGAAATGACTCTCACGAACAAAGACTTCGTGTATTTCAGCACTGAGTTGCTCGCTGTTTGTTTTGTGCCAACACTAACTGTCCACATAAATGAACATAATAAATGCTGGAGATAAAAAAAAAAAAAAAATCAGCCCAGGCTTTGCCGGGCCGTGCTCGCTCAGCAAACCCGTGTGACCTGGTTTGGCTGTCCTGCTACGTTAGCATCACAATAACCCAACATAGCGAGCCGTGAGGGGCTAGCGTTAGCATAGCTCAAACAGATTAGCCTACTAGAGCTGAAGCTTCATGTACGGGACATTTTTTTTTTTTTTTTTTAGACGGAATTCCTAGTTTTGGAAATCACTATCGTGGGTTAAAACTGCGCCAGGTTATAATCATGTGCTTATTAGGACAACAAAACCGAGAGACCTTGTGTAATACAATTCTCGTTTTGCATCGCTAGGTAGCATTAGCCTAACAGAGTCGTGTTGCTGATCTTGATGTGACCACTCCTTTGCCAACGCTGCAGTGTATCCTCTATCTATCCCGCTTTATCGACACTATGGTAACATTTACGAGTTCACTTACCTTGCTCGTTGAAATGCTGCCCTGTGCCCCCCCTTCAAGACTATTCCTGCTATAAGTGGTTTTTTTTTTCTCTCCCCTCTTTTCCCCTCCTTCCCTTTTGGGTTCTGGGCTTCTGGGTCAAGCTTGTTAAAGACGAAGCGACATCACCGAGATTTCTATCAAAGAGAGGGCGGGATCAACAAGCGGGATTACCGTAAAGACGGCGCACACCGAATTCCTCTTTTCTTACAGGTGTTTTTTTTTTAAGTGTTTCTACACACACCGACAATTTATTAGACTGGGGTTAAAATTGTTGTATTTTTTGACAAGATGAAACAAGCAACTAAAAATGATGAAACCTAGGATTTTAGTAGAAGGGCCTTTACTGCACATTGCACAAGTTGACTTTTTCTTTAAATTTTATTTTATTTTATTTACCTTTTGCACAATTTAGAATGTATTACTGTAAATATTATTCATCTTATTTTACCTCATTTTATTTTATCTATTTTACCTTATCTTATTTTATCTATTTTACCTTATCTTATTTTATTTTATTTATTTTACCTTATTCTATTTGATCTATTTTTTTTATTTTACCTTATCTTATTTTATTTTATTTATTTTACCTTATCTTATTTTATTTTATTTATTTTACCTTATCTTATTTTACCTTATTTTATTTTATCTATTTTACCTTATTCTGGTTGTATTGCACCGCGGGACGGAGACAAACGCAATTTCGATTCCACTGTATGTCTGGCATATTTTGAAACTGACAATAAAGTGGACTTTGACTTTTCTGACTTTGACTTAAGGGGGATTTCAAAATATGTTACAGTACGCTAGAGTCAATAGGACACCTCCCACCGCCTCTCTCCTCCCATTTATTTCCGACTGTCGCCCCCCCCCCCCCTTTCCCTCACTTAAAGTACACACACACACTGATGTCATTTCATTGATTGCCCAAGAACAATAGACAAAGAGGAAGCAGCTTTTCTTGTGGAAGTAATACATTCCGAGCCAACACGACAAAACTATTGGCACATAAAAACCACAACCAATGCCCTTTTAGATATTACACGTGCCTAGGAGGATGATGGTAATCACATGATTTATGAATCATGCTTGATTTGAAACTAAAGGATCATAACTGCATGGCTGTAACTTACACACGTCATAGCCTATCTTATGTTTTCTGCTCAGCGTTTATCGCTACTGTAGCCTAGGCCTACTTTAAATCTCGGTTAGTAACCGGGCCTATTTGATAAGTTTCTGACTTTAAGAACTTCAAAAGAAAAAATCAAAACCTTCGAGTAACCCAAAACCTTAATAACCAACTGCGGGCAGGATGGAAAGAGGAACAATGTAAGGAATTTCCCCCTGTTTCCGTATGAGTCTCCCCCCAGCAGCACCTTGAGCAATCCAGAGCCACAGCAATCTGAGGGAACAAAAACAACACTGCACTCTAGAGGAGCAAAATGACACTTATCAGACAGGGACATTGTAAAACCAAAACATGAAACAATGTTTATTTATCATTTCCTGTCAACAAAAACGAACAGCATTCACACTTACATCATTGCTCTCTTGAAATCTATCCTGGAAGTACAAAGAGAAGGAGAGAGCTATAAAAGAGGCAGCGGTAGAGGTAGTTTGCTTTCAAATGGGACAAGCACACATACACATAAATAGAGAACATGTGAATGGCAGTAAGCCCAAATTTTAAGACCCCTCCAAAAATAAAATGTTCAGAGTGATAAATAGGAGCTATGTCAGTTAATCTTGTTTTTTTGCAATCTGTGTGATATGAGAAAACCATTATTGATCAGATACTGAATGTTTTTATTTATTTATTTAAAAAACACCTCATATACTGTATATATGTAGAAAAAGGAGGATATCAGGTGCTCACGTTGGCATTGAGGTAGACTCCAGGTGAAAGCCATGTGCTCTAGAAGGCAGGAAGATTAACAATTAAACTTAAGCGAGGAATAATTTACCTTCAATACATTAGGACATTTATCACTGAAAATCCTATAGAGCATGAGAAAGACATTGAAAGTTGGAGATATAAGAGGACCTAACCTTCCACTGCGTCTTGACACTTCTACCACGGCGTCTGTCTTGTTTGTCTGCCTAGCATTGAGCTAAAGTATGACAACCAGAGCTAATTGAGGTAGAAGAAAAATAAAGTATTTACAAGATTAAATTCAAATACAGTTGCAGTTAATGGAGGATAACAACATCTGTAAGTTAGTTTGCTTTAAAAAATAAACTCTCTAGCAGTCAAACAGGCACAGAAAAAAATTAAAAGGGGATTTTCAGTTTTCCTTTTTGCTGTGTCACCTATTTTTTTAAAGGCATTTAAGTCTCATCACTTTTAACAGAGATGATGGTCTGAACGACAACATTGTTTCTTTAACTGGAAAGATGTCAATATTTAAAGGGCCCATATTATGCTTTTTCTGGTTTTATATGCTCTTTAGTGTGTTTTCCAAGTGTCCTGTGCATGTTTAGCCACATCTATTTGCAAAAATTCAAAGTCTGCGGAAACACAGCTTCTCCTACGTCCTCCTGTTAGCTGCAGCATTAGCTGCATGTAACGCTCGGTTCTAGCCCCCCTCGAAAAAAAATGTGCCAGTGTGATGTCTTGTCAGTGTGATATCACTGATCTAAGCCCATTGGCTCGTTGTGGCAAGCCCTGCAGCTCATGTTGCACGCCCGCTAACTTCTGTAGCACGCCCACGATATGCCGTAGCCTGCGGTAGCACAGTAGTGCTAAGGTACTAATGTTTTTGCTCCCCGGCCCTCGGAGCCAGAGTGGCTGAGTGGCTGACCAATTATGGCAGAGCCGACAGGCCGACCAATCAGATCAGACTTGGCACACGTGGGGACTCTGAACGTGGGCACTTTTTTGAACTTTAGCTATTGTGAACATACTTCAGTAGGTACATAGATTAAATGTACGAACCCCCAAAAGGGCAGAATATGACCTCTTTAATTTTTAGTAACTGTCTTAGGTGATTATATAACATATGTCAACTTTTGACCTTTGGAAAAAGAAATCAAATAAAAAAGGGCAAGATCACATCTTTCAAGAAAAAAACTCTGTGGTACAGGTGTCAGTGATATAACATGCTAAAACATTGTTCTCTCATCATTAGAGTGCTCCATTTGGGATGTGTAGGCTCATGTGCCTGCGCAGGTTGCTGGGGTTGTTGAAGCTTGCGGTGCAATGATTGCAGGTGTATGGTTTCTCTCCAGAGTGAGTTCTCAGGTGGATCTTGAGGCTACCGTTCTGTGTGAAGCGTTTCCCACACTGTGTACACGCATATGGCTTCTCCCCGGTATGAATGCGCATGTGGATGCCCAGTGTAGTCTTGTTGACGAAGGACTTGCCGCAGAATGAACATAAAACAGGGGACTCCCCTGTGTGACTTGCCCGGTGTACAATTAGGTCTTCGCGGCTGAGGAAACGCTCCCCACAGAAGCTACAGTCCATGGATTTGTTAACAGTTTGAGGGAAGACATTCTGCAGCTGGGGGAACTGGCTGATATGACTGGGTGGCCCCACATGACTATCAGGTTCTAAAAATATTGTTTTCATTGCAGGATTCAATGCTGCTGAAGTCACCTGGGTGGAATTGTCCTTTTCCAGCTGGCTGTTTCTTGCCACTACAACGCTGTTATTCTGCATCCCTCTGATCGAGGGTCCATCATTGGATCCCAATGTGAAATCCACAATACTATCATGAGGGATGCTGTGTTCTGGAGACAGAGAGCTAAAAGCCTGGAGTTGAGTGACATTAAAGAGGCTGCTCTCCTCCTGCAGAGGCCCCTCCCCTCGTCCATGAACACTTACGATTCTCAGCTCCACATTATTTTCTGTTAAGCAGGAAGAACCCGCAGGCTCTACATTCACAGTGGCAATACCACTCTGCTTACTTTGGTTTCCAAAGTGGTCCTGACCTAAAAAGACAAAAGACAAAGACATCATAAACCAGGAAAAAAATATGGCTTTGATTTACGATTTACAAAACATTTGGTAGAAAAAGTAAATACTTTGTTGATAATGAATCACAGCAAAGTATCTTTATGACAGTATGTTCTGACAACAGTAAACATAAAGGAGTACAGGTGTCAGTGGCAAGGCCTTTTTTCTGAATAGAAGACAAAAATTGTGCTGTAGTAAAAGCTACTTTCTGGACTATCGACAAGTTGCTAGGTGACAGAAACGATAGTCTGCAAAGTAGCTAGGTAAAGTAGATTCTGCCATAGCACAATGTATCTGTCCACTATTAAGAAGCAGTGTCCACCGCATCCTATTTGAAAGCCCCATTAGACAGTACAAGAATTCAAAAGAAAAGCTTAACTATTTTTTATTTTAAATGTGAAATAATGGAATTTTTAAACATGGAATAATAAATGTGATTAATCGCAACTAAATATTCAAATTTAGCGATTAATCAGGATTTAAAAATGAAATCATTTGACAGCCTCTTTTTTGTGTTGAAAGGTTTGCATAGGTAGAGTAATTGCCTTTCAACCGAAAGGTTCAGGGTTCAATCCCCAGCTGAGCAACATAGCCGATGTATTCTTGGGCACTTAACCCTGTATTGCTCCCACTGCTTCGGTGGCGGTGTATGAATGGATTAGAGTTGTACTTACTCTCTGATGTACGTCGCTTTGGATAAAAGCGTCTGCTAAGTGAATTGTATTGTATGACAGATAGCCTTCTCACCTTGAACCTGCTCACATTCTCCAAAGTCATCCTCATCTTTGATTAGGATGACTTCTGGGTTCTCCACATCTGCACACTAACAAAGTATGAAAACACATAACTGAGCAAACACAGTTTCAAAGTGAACTTTAAGTGACTGAAAGTACATGTACAGGCAAGCTGTAGTTACCTCTAATCGAGAGGCAGCAGAGGAAGTCTTCTCCTTTGATTGTAGAGAAATAGAAACAACTTCCTCAACAGTCTTCTGAACCACTGGTGATTTGGTGAGAAGTAGAGGAAAGGAAAAATTTTTTTTTTTTTTACAACTGCTGATGGCAAAAGGGCGTATGTGTCAGACGGTGCGGACTAAATTAGCCGTCTCCTAAATATACTGAACAACTGTGAACCAAATGCATATTAAAAATCATATATAGAAATATGTACATCAGTACAGCTTCTTTAAGTCTGAGCTGAAATTCTGCAATGCCATAAACCCAAATATGTTAATTATATAAACAAAATTCAGCAAATCTTCTCATTTCTTGTCTGGGTCCAGTTAACAGGTACTTCTTACTATAGTTGATACTATATCTATGAATTTTACTTTGGGCCAGTAATACATTTTTCTTAACCTTTACTTTCTACTAAATGTAGGACAAGTCATTTATGTAGAGTTATATATGGTTGTTGTTTTTTTAAAATACATTTAACTGAAACATGAATACACAAATGAGTCAGAAATGACTTTGAAGTGTAACTATTTTCAGATTCAGACTCTTTATTGTCCCACTGGGGGAAACTTCATTTGCAGCAGCAGCACACAGCAAAAGAATCCGTAAAAAATACAAATTAAAAGATATTTCTTCAACTTAAGACGAATATAATATGCATTACAATAGACAGCCTTTACGTGAATATAGTGTTTAACTAGTAGCCTAGTTAGTAACATTTAATTATAGATTATCCTGATAATTGTTTTAACAAATAGCTACAGGCGAAACGCGTTGTTTTGCTCATACCTTTATGGTACGAGGGTAAAACCTAATATTTACAGTCTACGGGTAGAACCAGAGCCTTATAATTTAAATATCATTTTATAGGTTTTTGGGTAAACACAAGAAATACGTGACGTATGTGTCACGTGGTAAGGAAAAGCGGTTTATTGTTTGAACCAATCAGCTTCGACAAGAAAACATAAAAAAAAGGATCTTTTTAAATGAAGACATAACGCAACTGATTGGTGTCTGATTGAAAAGTCCGACGTTGTTCAGTAACCTGCGTCGCTACCTGCGTGAGAATGACCCTTTAAAAGTTACGAGCGCTCGTCACCTTGCGGTTTAGTCCGTGGTTTAGGGACATTTCCTTTCGAGGAAAATCGGCTGGGCGGTCGTTGCGTCCTGGTCTGCAGCCGGAGGGAGAAAAGTTCACTCCTCATCACCTTCATCCTCATCCTCAGGGCTTCATTTTCCTTCAGGCTCTGGCTCAGATGGAGCCGGATGGTCGCCGAGTTCTCCGAGAACATCTGACTGATTTCCGTCACCGCAGCCTTTACCAGCACGTCCATTATGGACAAGAGCTGGGACTCGAGGTTTAAGCTGCACGACGGCATACCTGCAGACATTTTCCACTCAGCTGCCGCCCTGAATTATGTCAGAAAAGGCGCGACTAATTCGCAGGGTTAGCTTGTAAAAGTGACAACACAATGGCCTTTCCGGTAGCATGACGCTTGTTACCGTAAGTCAGAGAAAGCATGCGCAGGTTGGCCGGATATTTACCTGGTTCCCCTTTTTATCTGCTCAGACACTTAAAACCATAGACTGGGTTTGGTTAAAAGTAATATGAATAAGGTTTTCAGGATCAGGCGTAGTACTTAACCCATGTCAGCCAAAGCCCACCTCGCCAATTATAACCACACCTTCATTATTAATTAATTAATTATCACCATCAACCTTCATTTAAGTTGTCGGAGAGATCATTGAGGGCGTCCCTCATTTACTATGATGCTGGGAATACATAGGGCCTACATAAATGACAAAGAAAATGAGTTAAAGCAAAAACAGGAAATAAAGTCAAGAGAGCAATAATGTAGTTTAATACAATTAAAAGTGATTAATAAAACTTATGACCAAATAAAAGCTTTAAAGAACTAAACCTGTGTATTACACCCTGAGCATCCAGAGTGAGTCCTTAGCTGAAAGATTTCCAAAGGAAGCAACAAAGAAATTAGAAATAAGTATGCCAGTAAGTTAGAGAAAAATTAAGTCCAAAGCATAACAAAAAAAAAAAAAAGAAAACATGGCAGGAGGATTGGAACAAGGAAAGTCAAGGTAGGTATTTTTACAATATCCAAAAGTTGGAGAAATTAAAGAAATAAACAGGAAGGGGTGCCGATGGCCTAGTGGTTAGTTTGTGGCAGGCAGCCACGAAGTCATTTGTTTTGATTTTATTAGGGAAAAGAGTTATTCATAATAAGGGGGCGGCTGATCTGACTGATGAGCAGGCTTGTTTTAGCTGTTTGTCAGGAGGCTAAAGGCCCATTTCAGCTCCAGCTATTTGCCTGTTACCAGGTTGACATCGCCTTCAATGGGCTTAAAATTTCCACATTAGAAACCAATTGGTTATGTCACTGAGAGTACATCCATGTTTAGTACAGTTTATGGCTCAGCATCCACCTCCTGCCTCAGTACAGACCAGTTTTAGCAGTCAACAATGCACGGCCCAGCTCTAACCTAAAAATTGTGCTGTACTTTCTAATCTTAATGACCATTAGCAGAAGCCTTTACAAAAACATCTTCATTTCCTCATCAAAATGACCTCCAGTAGGCTGCTTGCATGAAGGTGACATGAGGACCCAATGTCCTCTAGTGGGACCTTTGCTCACAGCCCAGCACTGTGTAGATTGACATGGCATTTGCCAGGGAACACCAAAATTGGGAGGTTTGGCATTGGCGCCCCATTCTCTTTACTGATGAGAGCCAGCAGCTCTACACTGAGAACATATGACAGCTGTAAAAGTCTGGAGACTCAGTGGTGAATGTTATGCTGCCTGTAACATCATCCGGCATTACTGTTTTCGCAGGGGGTCAGCGATGGTCTGGGTAGGCATATCTTTGGAGGGTCACACAGACCTCCATGCCATAGCCAATGGAGCCCTAACTAAACTAAATCCAATTGAACAACTATGGGACATTATGAATCTGTGCATCCGACGATGCCAAGTACTGATGCTCTGATCCAGGTAGATCCCCAAGGACAACATCCGCCAACTCATCAGGAGCATGCCCAGATATTGTTGGGGGTGCATACAGGCACGCAGGGGGCCGTACACGCTACTGACTCACATTATGAGTTGCTGTGATAAAATCCTCGCAATTTGGATCAGCCTTATTAATTATGTATCATGTTTTTAGGGCAACCCATGTCTTTAAGACCTCAGATCATCTGTTAAACCACAATAAATGTTTTATTTCTGAAAGACTCAACAAAAAATTGGATGCTTATTTTTGCCCCCAAAAAAATCATTTAATATTTAGAGTGCTTAAAAATACAATTCTACTTTTGAAAAATACAATTCATCTTATTCTCATGATTCATCTTTGCTAATCATCATTTTTCCCATCAACAAAAAGGTGTTCTTGCACAAAACAACGTTCCGATACAAATATATTATTCAATTACCTTTTCTTTAAATACACAGCAAATAGAAGAACAGATCAATTCTGCTTCATATGCTAAACACTTAAACAGAAATTTAAAAAAAACACAGAGTGAACTTTCAAACATAACTTATACAATATGTTACCAACTTCTGATTCAACCTAATGTCCCTCTTTATTTGGACTGCAGTCCAACACCAAACTTAAGATTCATTTGAGGACATCAACTATCAGAAATATTTTGTTTTTTTCAGTCTTCATCTGTTCTTTGGGTATTTCTTTTAAGGAGTATGCCTACATTAACACAGCTTCTCTCTCCGTCTCATAATTGTTGTGTTTATTATCGTCCTCTACAGTCCCCTCTATCTCAGTAACCTCCCTCTGTGTCTCCTCCTGGCTCTCCATCGTCCCGTTCTCAGCAGACTCTTCCTCTTCCTTCTCTGGTGACTCCGCCCCAGCTGCATCTTCTCCTTTCTCATCTTTGACCCCCTCTTTGCTTTCCTTTTCCTTTTCCTTGTCTTTCCTCTCTTTCTCTATTTTGGAGAGGCTGTGGCAGAGAGACTGGACGTATGTGAACACACACATGGGGTCTGGGTTTTTCCCCATCATAATCATGTCCTCCACTTCCAACAGAGGGCAGCAGTCGGCCAGGGACCTGCCACAGAGGTAATAGGGGGACAGGAAAAAGATCCATGATGAGACAAAGCAGTGACACTGACCACACAGTCTGAGTCTTACTGATTTGGTTTTCAGTCCACTTAACGTGCAAAGCAGAAATCAACAAACAAACACTGAGTCAAATCTATAGTGCAACAACCTCTTTAACATTTTTTTTCAATCTTAACAAAAAGTGCATTAAGGGCTAGACCAACAAAGTCAATTTAATCACCACATTCCCTTTAGAATTGAAAAAATAGATGCACACATTTGTTTCTTTAATGTGCAATAAGCACCCATGACCCTTTTATGATTTTCTTTGTGAACTTGGCCACATTACCATTCAAATCCTTGTCATAGCGAGGTAAATAGTATTAATATACAATATTAAGTATAGAGTATGCGAGTTGTGCAAATGAACCATAACAATAACATTCAAGGTTAAAAAATGAACTCACTATAAATCTGAGCAAATCACGTGGAGCTGCAAATTCTTTGCAGGTACATAACTTAAAGAGACCACCTTCACATTGTCATTTGATACACTGTTACTTTTAAAACACTTAGTATAGTATAACTACTTTTACCCAGCACAGCTTAGCACTTAAAGAATCACTTTTCTTTGCTCCTATGTCAGGAACCTTTTATTGCATTGGTATATGTGCATGCAAGAACCTTCATATTTCCTGTAGCTTTATTCTCTTATTACTAATAATTTACTCTTACACTGCCTTTCTTAATTGCATTTTCCCCCCTGTGGAACAATAAAGATCTTAAGTTAATCAAGGAAAAAGATGAAAGTTAAAAAATGTAATCCTCCATACTCAGCAGTTTGAAAAGCCAAAGTGAAGTTTTTCTTCCTCTCTTTCGGGTTCAGGGAGCTGAAGTCAAAAGCATCAGGAAAGAAACGATGGATCAGAGCACAGAATGCAAGTCCATCACACCAGGACGATGAGAAGTTTTCTATGTTGACTCCCTGAAAGGCCAAAGGACAGAAGATGTCACGAGAAAGAAATGACAAAGCAAAGCACATGCAAACAAGGGGGGATTTTTAAAAATGTCAGTTCTCTTTAATTCTGTTGTTCATTTTGTAATCACCTCATAGTTGCGAGTCTTGCTACGGCACCACTGAAGCATCTTCTGTTTGATTGAAGCTCCTGTAGCGCCAGCCGTTGATGACCTCTGGATTTTAAAGTTGCGCGGTATTGGTGTCCTAAAATGTCACAACATTGCACCGTTTTTCACGCTTTATCAGATCTTATTTATCATCACTATTTAAAGATTTTAAATATGCTAGGTAACACACACTTACTCTGGAGCACCCTGTTGGAACTTGGCAATAAGGTCGTTTTTAGCGGCTGCTCTTATAGAGCGTGCAGATTGTCTTGGTCTTGAGAGAGAAGAAGAGGGAGGACCACTTTTTCTTGTTGGCTTCCCTTGTTTTTCGATCTCCTTAATATGTCCTTTGTCTTTTGTTTCCACATCCTTGACTTGTTTTTTCTTCTCTTCCCCTTTTGCAGCTTTCTCATCTGCATCTTTTTTTGTGTCTATAGCCTTTTCCTCTGCTTGACTCTTCTTTTCTTCTTTGTTTTCGTCCTTCATCTCCTCTGCATCTCTCTCAGTCTCAAGACTTGTCACCTCTTCCACCTGCCCATCTTCCTTGTCTTCCTTAGTCTCCCCCTCTCTGTCTTTTTCTGTACTCGTCGCTTCAAGATCCTTCATGTCTTTATCTTGGCCAGCCTCTTCATTGTCACCTTCAGCCTGCTGTGACACAGTTATCTGGGGCTTGTCTGTATCACCAGCCTCCTCTTCTTTTTTATCTGTTTCTGAGTCCCTGTCAACCATTCCCTCCCCACTGTCCACCGTCTCTTCCGCTGCAAGCTCTCTCCCTGGGTCTTTACCCACCTCCAGCTCTGGATCATCTGTCTAGAGGACAAGCATATACGTTTGTGTATGTATCAAATCCATTCGCAAAGACTGCAAACATATTACAAAGCAGTTTTGTGTGATTCTACAAAAAAAAATTTGTTGACAGGCCACTCACAATTACACAACTATTTCTTACTTCTACATCTGCTAACAAATATGTCAAAATGCATCTTTGCCCTTTTCTTAATTTCAAACTGCACTTCTATATACCAATTTAACCAAATAATGTTTTAATTATAAAATGGAAATTCTACATTTGGTAACATGATAACAACTTAACCATTTCAACAATGGCAACCGCGCCACTTCATCAGTAGAGGAAAAGTACAACATGGTCAGAGTTTTTACCTTTTCCAATTTTTTTCCCCCATTTGACTAAATTTATGAGAATTATCTTATATACCAATTTATTCTCAGTGTTGCGCCGATATTTTATACATGAATGTAAAGTTATTTCCATTTGTCAAATGATGGTTCTTCCTCTGTCACCACTTTATTTCTGGTTGAAGTTCTTGGTTTTATGGGAGACTAACATACATTTATTTGTTTCAGTTTCCAATGCCCAATCTGAGGATATATATAATATATATATATATGTTCAATAGACATAGGGAGAGATCACCTCTCCACCAGACATCATCAGAGTTTTGCACTTACCTATGTATTTTGGCATCAGAAGCATTGGATGATGTATCTCCCATTTGCTTACCATTCAATATTTATTAATATTTTTCTTCACAGACCAAGAGAAGCTCCCTAGTACCTCTGCTCTCATCAATGTGTCGCATGCAATTTAAAGGGAAGCACAGTCATAGCTTTAAAACAATGTAAAACTTGTTTGCTTACTTTTAAATTCTATGAATGAATATTAATTATATGATCCTCACGAGTAAGAGCCTATTAGCGACTGTTGTTATCATGCATCTGTCATTGCAGAGATACATTCAAGTTTCAGATTAATCTACAAAATCACTATAAGGATTCGACTTATCAGTCAACAGACTTCTTTGATTCATTTAGAACATCATTTCTTTTTGTAACACATGATTATGTAAGATGTACTAAAATTAGCTCTCACTCTAAGGATGACATGGTCCCTGGAAGTAATGAGAGGAGTGTAACATGAGAACTCCAGCTCTATGGGATTTGTGAAGTATCTCAATCATTTGAATTCTAGCTTCAGATGGAAAAATTGCCTCTTTTAGTTTTAAATTCATATCCTACCCTAAATAATAGGCAATTTCAAAATGCTCTTTAATGCCTTGACTTGTGTAAAAAAGAACTCTCTGCATTTAAATAGCATAAAAAATTATTTATTTTCCCACTAGTAATTAATCTAAGAGAAAAATTGTCATCATAAGATTAGATAAAATTAGATAGTTCTTTATCGATCCTCAGATCCTTGTTTACTTTACACTCAAACCTCTTATTTGAAATATTACTTAAATCAGTGATTTCAGATCTCATTTTGACAAATACAACACTATATCTTTTATTTTAAAGAATAATCTATCCATAATTGAGCAAATTCTTGTAAAATATTAGCGTTCCGAACTGCTGCAGAAACAGTCACATCAGGTCAGGTGTTACAGCTGTGACTCATCAGAGCGAATAGGAAACTCACTGACAGTGTATGTTTGTATGCATGCATGAGCATAACTTTGGATAACTTTTATGTGTCTCTATGTGTCATGTTCTTCAGCCAGCAGCACAACAGGTGTAGTAAAGCCTCTCCTTCCGTGCTGTCCAAATACAACACCTGCCATGATCGCAAATACACTCAATGCCACCTTGTAACGATTATAGAACCAGTTATCCTAAGATTACCTAATGGAGTATTTTTTTCTGTAATAAAAAATATAAATGTTTAAACACAAACCTGGTTGTTGTTGTTATTGGTGTCAGTCTGAGTATTTATCTCTGTGGACCCAGATGGCTCCTGGCTTGACAATTCTCCATCCATGTCCTGAAATCTTTGTTAATCCACTGGATCGAGATGGAAATCAGCCTATTAAAGTAAATAGTGATCCAGGTCTTTAAATTGATCTCTTCTACCTTCCCTATACAGGTTTCCTCAGTCAAAAAGGAGATTGTCTTCACAAGAGCCTTGCGTAGTGTCTTACTCTCTTCTTGCTTCTAACACTATGTTGTCTCTTGTCCCTGTCTCCCTGTCTGCCCATCTGAGATGTGTGTGTTGGTTTGTGGATATCTGCCTTCACCCCTGTTCACCCAACACCCCCACCCTCTGCTTTGTGAGGATTCCTATGCTTCTTTATCTGACCTTTCTAACAACACATGCTCCTGAAATAGACTCACAGTGACATAGGCACAGTCCAACAAGCAAGACAGCTGCATCTGCTGTGGAAACCGTGGATGTACATACACACACATTATAAACACTTGGATGTTTGCAGTCAATTAAATGTGCTCATAGGACACAATCAATCATTCTAAAAGTTTTTTTCCCCCAGAAAATTAACCTTTTAATCTTATAGACAAGAGCGAGATGAGAAACTAGAGCTCCTGTGTGTTTGGTAAACACGTTTATGCTCATTCAACACAAAACAGATGGTTGTAAAAAATAAATGTCTATCTTTATTCCCAATCGGTCTGTCATTATCTTTTCCAACACCCCTCACCCTCCTTCTCCTTCCCCCTTCTCTTTTTGGGGGCTATAAATATGTTAATACCTTCTTGTGTATCCGTTCCTCTCCCTCCTGCTCATGCCTGGTTACCAAAGCACAACTGTTCTTCCGTTTCTTTTTAAATGTTTGGAGATTTATATCAACCAACCGGAAAATTGAACTGGATCATTAGACAACCATGTGTCTTGTCGCCGTGTGTATGTGTGTGTGTGTGTGTGTGTGTGTGTGTGTGTGTTTGTGAGTGCTTGTGTGTGTGAATATAAAATCATAATGCAATAACAAGATCTAGTTACAAGTTTGACCACATGATTTCTGGAGTCACTAAATATTAAACCATGATATTTGCAAGATAATGTTCAGTGGTATGATATTTAAGAGTGCTGATCATAATCAATATAAATCAATCAACCAATCAATAAATCAACCAGCTTACTTACCGACTGATAGACAATCTGATTTGGAGTCAGATGCTCTGCTACCGTTGTGCCACAATGTCAGAAAACTACAGAAATATCAAATCATAGACAACAACCTCTCTCTTGCATAGATATGACCCTGACGTGATTTGAACACGCACCCTTCTGATCTGGAGTCAGACGCGCTACCATTGCGCCACAAGGTCAAAAAACCACAATAGAAGTATCCAATCATAGACAACAACCTCTCTCTTCCATAGATGAATAGTATACAATTTGATTAGAATTAGCTTCTTTTTAGCTCATGGACCTTGGAGTAGTTGACTCTGAAACGACATGGTCAAGAAACCTTCGGATCCCGAGTGTGTTGCACCAGAAGGATAGAAGACTACTATAGAAGTTGCCCATCAAAGTGAAGAACTTATCTGTGCTTGTAAAGAACTAAATTACTAAATTAATTAGTGTAGGCTAGCATTTCATTAATGGTAAGTGGAGCTTTTGACCTTGACGTGATTTGAACATGCAACCATCTGATCTGGAGTCAGACGCACTACCATTGCGCCACAAGGTCAGAAAACCACAGAAGAAGTATCCAATCATAGACAACAACTTCTCTCTACTTTACATAAAAGTATAAAATGTGATTAGTATTAGTTTCTTTCTTGTTCATTTAGCTTTGAGTGGTTGACCCTGATATGACATGGTCAAGCAACCTTTGGATCTGGAGTGTGTTGCACCAGACGGATAGAAGACTACAATAGATCTGGCCCATCAAAGAACTTATCTCTGCTTGTAAATAATTAAGATTGTTCAAGTTGATTAGTGTACGCTAGCACCTTCCATAAGTGAAGTAGAGTGATTGACCCTGACGTGATTTGAACACGCAATCTTCTGATCTGGAGTCAGACGCGCTACCATTGCGCCACAAGGTCAGAAAACCACTGAAGAAGTATCCAATCATAGACAACAACCTCTCTCTTCCATAGATGAATAGTTTACAATTTGATTAGAATTAGCTTCTTTTTAGCTCATGGACCTTGGAGTGGTTGACCCTGATACGACATGGTCAAGAAACCTTTGGATCTGGAGTGTGTTGCACCAGATGGATAGAAGACTACAATAGATCTGGCCCATCAAAGAACTTATCTCTGCTTGTAAATAATTAAGATTGTTCAAGTTGGTTAGTGTAGGCTAGCACCTTCCATAAGTAAAGTAGAGTGATTGACCCTGACGTCACTTGAACACGCAACCTTCTGATCTGGAGTCAGACGTGCTA
The DNA here is from genome assembly GCF_963930695.1 of Labrus bergylta. Taxonomy (NCBI): domain Eukaryota; kingdom Metazoa; phylum Chordata; class Actinopteri; order Labriformes; family Labridae; genus Labrus; species Labrus bergylta. Next base: position 15,509,298 of record NC_089203.1, on the reverse strand, counting down.
CCGTTGTGCCACAAGGTCAGAAAACCACAGTAGAAGTATCCAATCATAGACAACAACCTCTCTCTTCCATAGATGACTGGTTTACAATTTGATTAGAATTAGCTTCTTTTTCGCTCATGGACCTTAGAGTAGTTGACTCTGATAAGACATGGTCAAGTAACCTTCAGATCCCGAGTGTGTTGCACCAGAAGGATAGGAGACTACTACAGAAGTTGCCCATCAAAGTGAAGAACTTATCTGTGCTTGTAAAGAACTGATAATAAGCAAATTACTTAGTGTAGGCTTGCATTTCATTAATGGAAAGTGGAGCTTTTGACCTTGACGTGATTTGAACACACAACCTTCTGATCTGGAGTCAGACTCGCTACCATTGCGCCACAAGGTCAGAAAACCACAGAAGAAGTATCTAATCATAGACAACAACCTCTCTCTACTATACATAAAAGTATAAAATGTGATTAGTATTAGTTTCTTTCTTGTTCATTTAGCTTTGAGTGGTTGACCCTGATATGACATGGTCAAGCAACCTTTGGATCTGGAGTGTGTTGCACCAGATGGATAGAAGACTACAATAGATCTGGCCCATTAAAGAACTTATCTCTACTTGTAAATAATTAAGATTGTTCAAGTTGATTAGTGTACGCTAGCACCTTCCATAAGTAAAGTAGAGTGATTGACCCTGATGTGATTTGAACACGCAATCTTCTGATCTGGAGTCAGACGCGCTACCATTGCACCACAAGGTCAGAAAACCACTGAAGAAGTATCCAATCATAGACAACAACCTCTCTCTTCCATAGATAGATAGTTTACAATTTGATTAGAATTAGCTTCTTTTTAGCTCATGGACCTTGGAGTGGTTGACCCTGATATGACATGGTCAAGAACCCTTTGGATCTGGAGTGTGTTTGACCAGATGGATAGAAGACTACAATAGATCTGGCCCATCAAAGAACTTATCTCTGCTTGTAAATAATTAATATTGTTCAAGTTGGTTAGTGTAGGCTAGCACCTTCCTCAAGTAAAGTAGAGTGATTGACCCTGACGTGATTTGAACACGCAACCTTCTGATCTGGAGTCAGACGCGCTACCATTGCGCCACAAGGTCAGAAAATCACAGAAGAAGTATCCAATCATAGACAACAACCTCTCTCTTCCATAGATGAATGGTTTACAATTTGATTAGAATTAGCTTCTTTTTAGCTCATGGACCTTGGAGTGGTTGACCCTGATATGACATGGTCAAGAAACCTTTGGATCCTTAGTGTGTGGCACCAGATGGATAGAAGTGGCCTATCAAATAACTTACCTCTGCTTGTAAATAATTAACATTGTTCAAGTTGGTTAGTGTAGGCTAGCACCTTCCTCAAGGAAAGTAGAGTGAATTACCCTGATGTGATTTGAATGTGCAACCATCTGATCTGGAGTCAGACGTGCTACCATTGCGCCACAAGGTCTGGCTCATGAAAGAACTTATCTCTTCTTTTAAATAATTAATATTGTTCAAGTTGGTTTGTGTAGGTTAGCACAGGCTAGCACCTTCCTCAAGTAAAGGAGAGTGATTGACCCTGACGTGATTTGAACACGCAACCTTCTGATCTGGAGTCAGACGCGCTACCATTGCGCCACAAGGTCAGAAAACTGCTGAACAACTATCCAATCATATACAACAACCTCTCTCTTCCATAGATGAACAGTATACAATTTGATTAGAATTAGCTTCTTTTTAGCTCATGGACCTTGGAGTAGTTGACTCTGATACGACATGGTTAAGTAACCTTCAGATCCCGAGTGTGTTGCACCAGAAGGATAGAAGACTACTATAGAAGTTGCCCATCAAAGTGAATAACTTATCTGTGCTTGTAAAGAACTAATAATATTTAAGGTTATTAACGTAGGTTACCATTTCATTAATGGAAAGTGGAGCTTTTGACCTTGACGTGATTTGAACTCGCAACCTTCTGATCTGGAGTCAGACGCGCTACCATTGCGCCACAAGGTCAGAAAACCACAGTAGAAGTATCCAATCATAAACAACAACCTCTCTCTTCCATAGATAGATAGTATTCAATTTGATTAGAATTAGCTTCTTTTTAGCGCATCGACCTTGGAGTAGTTGACCCTGATACGACATGGTCAAGCAACCTTCGAATCCTGAGTGTGTTGCACCAGAAGGATAGAAGACTACAATAGAAGTGGCCAATCAAAGTGAAGAACTTGTCTGTACTTGTAAAGAACGAATAATATTCAAATGTGTTAGTGTAGGCTAGCATTTCATAGATGGGAAGTGGAGCATTTGACCATGACATGATTAGAACAGGGAACTTTCTGATCTGGAGTCAGATGCGCTATTGTTGCGCCACAAGGTCAGTCAATTTATAGCAGTTGCCCATCAAATTAACATTGTTCAAGTTGGTTAGTGTAGGCTAGCACCTTCATCAAGTAAAGTAATGTGACTGACCCTGACGTGATTTGAACACGCAACCTTCTGATCTGGAGTCAGACGCGCTACCGTTGCGCCACAAGGTCAGAAAACTGAAGAACAACTATCCAATCATAAACAACAACCTCTCTCTACTTTACATAAAAGTATAAAATGTAATTAGTATTAGTTTCTTTCTTGCTCATTTAGCTTTGAGTGGTTGACCCTGATATGACATGGTCAAGCAACCTTTGGATCTGGAGTGTGTTTCACCAGAAGGATAGAATACTGCAATAGAAGTGGACCATCAAAGTAAAGAACTTATCTCTGCTTGTAAATAAATTATATTGTTCAAGTTGGTTAGTGTAGGCTAGCATGTTCCTCAAGTGAACTAGAGTGATTGACCCTGACGTGATTTGAACACGCAACCTTCTGATCTGGAGTCAGACGCGCTACCATTGCGCCACAAGGTCAGAAAACCACAATAGAAGTATCCAATCATAGACAACAACCTCTCTCTTCCATAGATAGATAGTTTACAATTTGATTAGAATTAGCTTCTTTTTAGCTCATGGACCTTGGAGTGGTTGACCCTGATATGACATGGTCAAGCAACCTTCAGATCCCTAGTGTGTTGCACCAGATGGATAGAAGACTGCAATAGAAGTGGCCCATCAAAGAACGTATCTCTGCTTGTAAATAATTAATATTGTTCACGGTGATAAGTGTAGGTTAGCACCTTCCTCAAGTAAAGCAGAGCTTTTGACCTTGACGTGATTTGAACACGCAACCTTCTGATCTGGAGTCAGACGCGCTACCATTGCGCCACAAGGTCAGAAAGCCACAGAAGAAAAATCCAATCATAGACAACAACCTCTCTCTTCCATAGATGAATAGTATACAATTTGATTAGAATTAGCTTCTTTTTAGCTCATGGACCTTGGAGTAGTTGACTCTGATACGACATGGTTAAGTAACCTTCAGATCCCGAGTGTGTTGCACCAGAAGGATAGAAGACTACTATAGAAGTTGCCCATCAAAGTGAATAACTTATCTGTGCTTGTTAAGAACTAATAATATTCAAGGTTATTAGTGTAGGTTACCATTTCATTAATGGAAAGTGGAGCTTTTGACCTTCACGTGATTTGAACACGCAACCTTCTGATCTGGAGTCAGACGCGCTACCATTGCGCCACAAGGTCAGAAAACCACAGTAGAAGTATCCAATCATAGACAACAACCTCTCTCTTCCATAGATAGATAGTATACAATTTGATTAGAATTAGCTTCTTTTTAGCGCATCGACCTTGGAGTAGTTGACCCTGATACGACATGGTCAAGCAACCTTCGAATCCTGAGTGTGTTGCACCAGAAGGATAGAAGACTACAATAGAAGTGGCCAATCAAAGTGAAGAACTTGTCTGTACTTGTAAAGAACGAATAATATTCAAATGTGTTAGTGTAGGCTAGCATTTCATAAATGGGAAGTGGAGCATTTGACCATGACATGATTAGAACAGGGAACTTTCTGATCTGGAGTCAGATGCGCTATTGTTGCGCCACAAGGTCAGTCAATTTATAGCAGTTGCCCATCAAATTAACATTTTTCAAGTTGGTTAGTGTAGGCTAGCACCTTCATCAAGTAAAGTAGAGTGATTGACCCTGACGTGATTTGAACACGCAACCTTCTGATCTGGAGTCAGACGCGCTACCGTTGCGCCACAAGGTCAGAAAACTGAAGAACAACTATCCAATCATAAACAACAACCTCTCTCTACTTTACATAAAAGTATAAAATGTAATTAGTATTAGTTTCTTTCTTGCTCATTTAGCTTTGAGTGGTTGACCCTGATATGACATGGTCAAGCAACCTTTGGATCTGGAGTGTGTTTCACCAGAAGGATAGAATACTGCAATAGAAGTGGACCATCAAAGTAAAGAACTTATCTCTGCTTGTAAATAAATTATATTGTTCAAGTTGGTTAGTGTAGGCTAGCATGTTCCTCAAGTGAACTAGAGTGATTGACCCTGACGTGATTTGAACACGCAACCTTCTGATCTGGAGTCAGACGCGCTACCATTGCGCCACAAGGTCAGAAAACCACAATAGAAGTATCCAATCATAGACAACAACCTCTCTCTTCCATAGATAGATAGTTTACAATTTGATTAGAATTAGCTTCTTTTTAGCTCATGGACCTTGGAGTGGTTGACCCTGATATGACATGGTCAAGCAACCTTCAGATCCCTAGTGTGTTGCACCAGATGGATAGAAGACTGCAATAGAAGTGGCCCATCAAAGAACGTATCTCTGCTTGTAAATAATTAATATTGTTCACGGTGATAAGTGTAGATTAGCACCTTCCTCAAGTAAAGCAGAGCTTTTGACCTTGACGTGATTTGAACACGCAACCTTCTGATCTGGAGTCAGACGCGCTACCATTGCGCCACAAGGTCAGAAAGCCACAGAAGAAAAATCCAATCATAGACAACAACCTCTCTCTTCCATAGATGAATAGTATACAATTTGATTAGAATTAGCTTCTTTTTAGCTCATGGACCTTGGAGTAGTTGACTCTGATACGACATGGTCAAGAAACCTTCGGATCCGGAGTGTGTTGCACCAGAAGGATAGAAGACTACTATAAAAGTTGCCCATCAAAGTGAATAACTTATCTGTGATTGTAAAGAACTAATGATATTCAAATTTATTAGTGTAGGCTAGCGTTTCAATTATGGAAAGAGGAGCTTTTCACCTTGACGTGACTTGAACACGCAACCTTCTTATCCGGAGTCAGACGCGCTACCGTTGCGCCACAAGGTCAGGAACTAACAGATGAAGTATCCAATCATATAGAACAACCTCTCTCTACTTTACATAAAAGTATAAAATGTGATTAGTGTTAGTTTCTTTCTTGTTCATTTAGCTTTGAGTGGTTGACCCTGATATGACATGGTCAAGCAACCTTTGGATCTGGAGTGTGTTGCACCAGAAAAATTGAAGACTGCAATAGAAGTGGACCATCAAAGAACTTATCTGTGCTTGTAAAGAACTAAGAATATTCAAATTTATTAGTGTAGGCTAGCATTTTGTTAATGGAAACTGGAGCATTTAACACTGACAAGATTTGAACAGGCAACCTTCTGATCTGGAGTCAGACGCACTACTGTTGTGCCACAAGGTGAGAAAACTAAAAAAAAAAGTATCTGATCATAGACAACAAAAACAAACTGCTGTTTGGCGACACCTCCAACCCCTCTCCTCTCGCGTTTGCTCAAAGTGTTATCAAATTGGAACGCACCATAATTTAGCACTACGTGCTAAGTGCATGCGCTTGACAAAATTGTATTTGTCTTAAACTGCATTGATGTGTTAGCAAGCTAATGTGCTCTTTAGTTTCTTCGTAGCTTCTCTTTGCATATAAATTTACACGGAATGACCGTGATCTAAAAAAGCTTACGTGACATTCAAATAAGAAGTGAGTACAGTATGATGTTATTCTTTTCACTAGTCCCTCACTTCAACAGGTTTTATACACAATGGGATGAGCTGGCCGGCCAGCCGCTCTATCCAAGTACACATGATACGGCTCAGACATCATCACAGCCATATCAATCATCGCATCACACTCATAATAGACAGTCATGACTTGGAAAATCATTTACAGGGGATATACTTGATTGCTGCTGTATTTATGTGTAAAATGTGGCACCTTGTTTTTAAATGCAAATAAATTGTGTTTGAACAAGCTCCTCTCTGGAGGGTCTTGGATAGCTTGGGCTGTCTTGCATCATGCCCAATTGTTTACGGTGAGAAGGCGGACTCAGAGGACAGAACAAAAAACTAGCTATGGGAGTGTCACCCACCTCGGGGAGGGGTTACCACCTTTTGTGATGTCACAAAGGGAAATTCTTACAAAAAATACAAGTCAGTTGGTATTTTTTCTTTACATATTGTAGCACATTCTCTTTTGTTTGTACTTTGCGTATCCATTTCATAAAACAGGATCATAGGAATTGTATTGTCCCCCTGCAATGTGTCGGGAACAAATCATCAATGTGTTTTAGCAAATTTGACTGGGCAGGAGTTTGCATGCAAACACTTTCAGTTGTGACTTAACATAAACATGTCGCAATTCCCTTTTTTTACAAGGTAGACGTGATTAAGTTAATGGGTAAGTTTTTAAATTGTGTGTGTTTGAGAGCACATCACTTTTAAGGCTACCCCTTCTAAAAGGTCAAAGAAGTCTTGACATGCCTCTGATTGCCAGGTTCTTTCCCCAGCCTCTCTCCATAGTCTGGACTGTTGAGTTAGTAATCCTTATTTAAAGTTAACTACAACCATATTTTTAAGTAGATGACAAAGTTGAGGATAACTCACTCACCTTCACACAGCCGGGTAGAGGGGGTTGCTGTTATTCATAGAAAATATTTTAAATGCACTCCAATTTTACACACTCATCATTTGAGCATCTTGGTTTTATTGTTAACTTAAAAGATCCTGTGTTAATTTTAATCATCTACAGACCTAACAATGTTTTTATTGCAGTTTTCAGAGTTTTTATCACATTTTATTTCTTTGATAAAATCCTTGTTTTAGGTAACATATTTAACATACATGTCTGCTGCCCCTCTCAGTCCCTCACGGGTGATTTTATGGATATTCTAGAATCTTTTAACCTTACTCAGGCAATACAGGAACCCACTCACTCTAAGGGCCACAGACTTGATCTTGTTTTATACAGTGGTCTCAGCCCTAACAACTTTGAGACAAAGGATATCTGTGTGTCACACCACAAACTGTTTTTATTCAGAATGGTTTTATCTCAGTTATTAGCAAGGCACCTATCCACAGCAGGGTTTTAATGCTACGTCTGCTAGCAAGTTTAAGGATCTTTTTATTTCTGTCTCTTCAACTGCCTTTTACCAAAATTTTAACACAGAGGAGCTGGTCTCCTCTTTTAATCTCACCTGTCAAACTGTGCTGGACTCTGTTGGTCCCTATAAAGACAAAAGACTAATAGAGCTCCACAGCCATGGCTTAACGAACTGGATCTAAAAAGAGACTGCAGAAGGAAAGAACGAAAATGGAAAAAAAACAGGCTTGCATGTATTTTATGAAATATGGAGAGATACAATGAAACAATACCAAAAGGCAGTTAAAGACGCAAGAGCAGCATTTTATTCTAATCTGATTTTAGCCAATCATTCTAACCCCAGAACTTTATTTAAGGTTTTAGAATCAATCACCACCCCCTCCCCTTCTTATTTTACTGATCCTTCTCAGGATCTGTGTGAGAAGTTTTAAACTTATTTTACTAATAAAGTCAAGGACATTAGGCAACAAATCATCCACCCAGACCGTATTTTAGACACCAGCAGGGAACTTAACAGTTTTAGCAGTTTTGAGCCGGTGTCCTTGACCTTTTTATTTGAAATTTTGACCCATATGAAATCAGCTACGTGCAGCCTTGATTTTATTCCCACAATGTTTTAAAGAGGTTTTTAACACAGTTGGACCCAGTATTTAGCTATTATTAATAGTTCCTTGGCAGAAGGTGTAGTCCCCTCTGCTTTTAAACATGCTGTGGTCCAACCACTTTAAAGAAAACCAACCTTGATCCCACTGATTTTAACAATTTCAGACCAAAACTTCCATTTTTATCAAATGTTTTAGAAAAGGTGGTTTCAACACAATTTTTATCTTTTATGACTGAAAATAACCTGAGAAATTCCAATCCGGTTTTAGAGCTTGTCACAGCACAGAGACTGCCCTCCTCAAGGTAACCAATTAAACTTCTTTTAGCAGCAGATAGAGGGGAGGGCACAATTTTAATTCTTTTAGATCTTAGCGCAGCTTTTGATACTGTTGATCACACAATTTTAATTGATCGTCTCAGAAAATGGGTTGGTTTAAAGGATACTGCACTTAGCTGGTTTACTCTTATATTTTTTAAAGAACCTTTGCGGTCACCATCGGTAACTACTCCTCCTCTAAGGTTCGGTTTTAGGTGCCATTTTATTCTCCATTTATATGCTGCCTCTTGGCCAAATAATTGGACGCCACAAAGTCTCCTTTCACTGCTACGCAGACGACACACAGATATACCTTCCTTTGAGACCTGAGGACGCTAGGAGCCTAGCTGCTGTCAGAAACTGTCTAAACGATATCAACTGCTGGATGGCACAAAACTTTCTCCAACTGAACAATTCTAAATCTGAAAGCATAATATCACTCATATTTCAAAGAGCAGCCTCGGTCCCTTATTCGCCAATGTCCAACCCACTGCCAGAAATCTAGGAATAACATTTGATTGCAATCTCACTTTTGAATCCCATATCAAAACAGTTGTCCGATCATGCTTCTTCCATCTACGCACCATGTCCAAAATTAAAACAATACGAACCCAACCAGACCTTGAAAAGATCATCCACGTAATCATTTTCTCCGGACTTGACTACTGTAACTCACTATTTCCCGGAATCACAAATAAGTCAGTGTCTCGCCTTCAGCTAGTCCAAAATGCAGCTGCTAGGCTTCTTACTGGTTGTAACAGATGACATCACATCACTCCAATTTTAGCATCCTGTGAGTTTTAGAATCGATTTTACTCATTACTTTTAAAGCACGGAAGGGGCTGGCTCCAAGCTATATAACAGAGCTACTGACACCATATGAGCCAGCCCGCAGTCTTAGATCCTCAGGTGGGGGCCTCCTCGTTGTTCCAAAGTCGAGACTTAAAACTAAAAGGTGACCGAGCCTTTTCAGTCAGGGCCCCTCGACTTTGGAACAACCTCCCTGAGGAAATAAGACTCTCATATTCCCTCAGTTCTTTTAAATCCCTTAAAACATACTTTTGTGATGTTGTCTTAATGGCCTTTTATTTATGCGCGGTCTCATATCTTAAGTCCTCTTGTGTTTTAACTTGGTAATTTCTTATCTTACTTTGTCTTTTGATGTTTTACCATCTTGCTCAGTCTTCACACCATGACATCAGTAAACTTATAACAAAATCTCAACAACACTTTAAACCACACAGCCTTTTACACCATGAAAAACACATTTCAAGTCATGGTTTATAATTTTTATTAATGTAAATAGGCCTTTTTTGCAGTAGGGATCCACCCCAAAAGACAAGTATACATTTAAAAGACCCCAAACTCATCATGCCAATGTAGTCACATACCTTGGCCATGTTAATAGACAACTGCTGGGCTGTGGGCTGGAGCTTCAAAATGACCTGGTTGCATAAAGCTGGCATGAGAAGATGGTTGGGGCATAGGCTGAGCCGCTTGGCCATAACGTGCCACCCATGGGGCTCTTTGCAGGCGGCATTGGCCCCTTAAAGCTTTGGGGGGCTTCAAAGTCAGTGAAGGGCTGAATCTTCTGTACAGGTTCAGGATTGTAGGGACGATAGTGTCTCATGTAGTGACCATCTTGCTAGTTGTCCCTTCCTTGCTCATAGCTGCTGCAGCAGTGAGTGAAAGTGCCTGGAGGATACTAGCCAGTCAGGAACATGTTATCATAAGGATAAGCACCCCAGGCTCCACCCAGTTCAGACTCAGGACAAGGCTGGCTGGCTGGCTGGGGAATCCTTGTCTGGCAGAATTCTGCATTGGAAGTGGTGGGGGAGGTGGCATGTAGCCCTGCTCTTACGTTACTCTCTCGGAGTCTCCATGCGCCAAGCTTTCCTTAAAGTGGGACAATTCCCCTGCCTGGTACACTGGCCCAGGTGGACTCAGATTCTCAGGTTTACTTAATCACAATAAAACTGTCAGTTGGCATGTCTTCTCTTCCACAGAGGAGACTGGGTGGACTAACAGCCCAATGGACCTCTGAGGACACAAGTGGAGAAACTAGTCAACACAAAAACCAGTCCATTAACAATATTTGAGTTTCAGAAAAACGTCTAGTCCATTTCCTATTTGAACAATAGACAACCTGATTTACAATTGTGGACCTTTATTAGCCAAAAGCATTTTAATACCTTGTGGGCCAGTTTGAAAAGCAGGTCCTGTTTGGGTGTACCTCACCGGGTTAGGGGTCAACGAACCGCGACCATGGCCTGATGAAACAGACCCAGTGGAAGCAGAACCAACACATGCTGCTGGTTGACGCTGAACAGCAGGCGCCATCTGTTCAACAGGCTGATAATATGATGCAGACAAACCTTCAGAGGGAGCATAGTTTGGTGGAAACTGGTGAGAGGGTGTTCCCAGTTCAGAGCCAAAAATCAGGATTAGCATTTGTGTGACTGCTGCCATAGGAATCACTGGGATCAAAACCTGGAAAGCAGATAGTTTAAGGTTATGCCGACTGATATATGTAATTCGTTACCAGAATAAATGATACATTACCTTGCTCTACAGGAACGTAGCATATATCCACAATAAGCAAAACAAACAGGAACTCCATGAAACAATAGAAAGTCAAAACTGTAAAAGCGTATGTCACAGCATTTAGTACAAAACCATCTAAAGCAAGACAACATCTTACACTGTGCAGAAGCTTGCAGTCATCATCTTGAAGCCCAATATGGATCTGTCATATCCAAGGGGTTTATAAATGTTGGATAAGGCTGACCAATCAGAACTTAATGAATCAATGACAGACAGTTGCTGTTAAATTGCTCTCTGTAGGTGGAGTCAGCCATGGCAATTGGTCTAACTCAGGACAGGTGTAAGTAACTGCATGCTTAGCTCAGTTTGCTTGATGTGAGCAGAAGCTGGATGCAGAATTCAATATTTACTTGTGTCTGCTTACTGCCTTGTTGCTCTGATATATTTTTATTAATTTGAAGACATGATATATATTTAAACTATTATCTTTTTTTCTTGTGCCAACTAAATGAAAATAATTCAGATGTTTCTGCAAAAGGTCCAAAGACAAGAAACTAGAATTTCTTTAACAAAATTGCCAGGAGATGCCATTTTTTCTTTATAAATATTAACCATGCATTGTCTGATATTGTTTGTTTAAAATTACCTGTCTTCAACACAGTTGTTTTTGGCCTTCTTCAAGATCATATGAAAATAATCAACATTAAGGTTAAAACGTGTCATTATTTGTTTCTTACAGGAAAATGATCATAATACAATATAATGGAAGAAATCCAAAGCAAACATAAGTTTCTCACAACTTGTGTTAGAATAACTGTCATACAATATTTTGATACAACTTTAGAAAAAGTCAAAAGACAGCATGTTTTGCAAATGGATTGTGATTGATGTCTCATTTCTTACACTGAACAAACAAAACCAACAACAATGTTGTTTCAACCCTACTGTTTTCATAAAAAATAAAGTAAATTTATCAATTTCTGAAATATTTTGTGTGTGAATTAATAATATGATGAAACAGAACTATTGTTTGTCTATTGCAATGGAAAATTCATATCTTATCACATAAGTCAATATGTTCCAAGCATTTGAATACATTACATGCCTAATTTTCGCAAAGTAACGTGAAACTAAAGTTGTAAAATAATTGTCATGAAGAAATGTACTTCCCTGCAATGAAGCAGACGCAAAACCAGACGTAACAAAGAAAAAGTACCTCAAATCTGTTTAAACAAAACTTGGTAAGATGTGTGCTTTTTTTCCACCATTGCTGAAGAGTCGAGTGATCACTTATTATAATGATCATTCTCACAAGGTAATGCAATTTAGTTGAACGGTCACAGGATGGCGCCAAACGACTAACTATTGTAGCCGACTTCTACTGTACTGTATTCAGTGATTATATAGCCTATGGCGTTCCCTAACTATTTAAATTAAATAATTTAGCTATTGGTTGATTTATTGGTCTAATAGGCTACACTTTTTTGTGCTACCATTTTGTTTGTTAAACTTGTAGAATGTTGTATGGCTGTATAGTGATTAATAAATTAAGATCTAGACCTACTCCCAGGAAAGTAACTGAATGAAATACGTGATAGACACAATGAATAGGCTATGAATAGACTTACTGGCTCGTTGTTGTTTTTTTGGGGTTTATTTTAAGAAAGAGATATCCTATCTAATAAGATTGGTCCGTTATATTTACGTTCCCAGCAGCAGGGGCATTTTAACTCGGAGGAAACATTGTTAAAACACAGTTTGAAGCAGGAGCGCACACAGACTTTAAGCAACTTGCCCAGCGGCAGCAACATGTGGCCCCCCCTACACTTACATGTAAGTGTAAATCCTGCCATGGAAATACTTCAGACCCTTATAGACTGGACATAGATCAGATACTCGTGCGATCCCGTGCACGAGTGAAAGTTGATCACAGGACTGTAGGTGAGGAAGACAGGTCAGCAGTCCCTCAGCTGCCCACAGCATGACCACAGGCGAGGGCTTCGCAGAGTCTTCTCAACAGATTAAACCCTGATCTGATTCATGAAGATATAACAACCTGGGCTAATACTTCAGTGCTTTGAAAAACCAACTAGGTCACATTCAAACACGATAAATCAAAATGTATCATGCTATAAGTTTAAATTGCTTAGTTTCACCAATATAAAACATGCACTTGACCTATTATTTAAATGAGCTCAAGGTAAATAAATTGTGTTTAATATTTGCAACTTTAGTCAAATGCATTATTCAAAGCACCTGCAGAAGCACATCTCATTGTCTGTTGTTGTTATGAAACTCTGAACACGTATTGACACAATTAAGATCCAATTTACATCCCTTTAACTATTGGGGTTGTAAAAACAAAAAGGACACTAGAAACTGGGATTCTGGCCAAAAACAGACAGAACCTGAGGTCATCATAATGCAGCTTCTGACTCTCGAGCTGACACTTTCAAGTCAGACTCAGCTAAACATGCTGTAGCCAACCTGACTTAATACTTGTTTAAGGGTGGTTCTTCAGCGGGGTGGCTCTTCTAATCAGTAAATTGCCTGTAAGATCCCTGGCTCCTGAAGTCCCCATCTCATAGTAAGCATAGGAAGACCCTGAAACCAAAATGATTCTCAAGGCATGCCAATGATTGTATGTGAATGTGATTAAAATAGTTTTGGAAGGACAGCTTGGCACCTTGCACTGCAGCATCTACATCAGTGTGTAAAAGTGTGTTTGACAGTGTGACTGTCAATGTAACTATGTAGTGTAAAGTGCTTTGCATGGACAAAAGACTCATATGCAAAACATATGACAAAAAACATATATGTCTTCCTTTCCCAAGTGTTCTATTTATATTTCACCTAATACAAATGTGAACATCATCAAACAAGAGTAATGCTGAAAATTAGAAATGTACCCCAACTTTAATTAAAAATTAACTTTGAGAGTTGTGGAATGGCAAGAATCATGTGTTTTGCAATACAGGGGTAAGGATTCAATTAATTGTGATATTGTACCATATTGTTAGGAAGGAGATATATTGCAATATTTAAGTCCCAGCCTGAACCTTTGGCCCATTCTGCTTGTTTTCACTTTGTGCCTACATCTTCTTCTTTGTCTACATAGGAGTGGAAGAGTGCAGAAAGGTTGAAAAATAGCCATCTAGTGGTGATGGGTTCCAAATCAATGAAAAATACCTGCCAAAATCTTTGCATGCAAACTGATATTAAAAAATCTATACTGTTGATTAGAGAAGCAATAATTAACATACCATTGTGATATTAAAGTGAATCCACATATAATAAAGTGACTGTTTCAGATGGAACACATAGACAGGAGTACAGAGCTGAAGCAACATGGGATCTTTTCCTGCCTTGCTGCACATACTGTATCCACATTTTGTCAATGAACTGACTGCAATCGACAATACGTCAGTTCATTCAGTTCATTGACAAAAGTTGAGTACTTTTCTGGGATTGTAATTGGTTGCTCTTGAACTTTTTTAAAACATAAACCAGTTCCTCATTGCTGGTGTGTGTTTAACCCTTTTGCGCAAACATTGACATTCGAGTGTGCAAGTGGATGTGTTCATTCAACAGGTTCACTCAATCAGCAGGGTTTAATCACTTCAGTATAGTATATTTGAAGTTTCTTACAAGTCAGAAAGTTTTATGATTTCAATACACAACACACTATAAAAAAACATTACATGCATATAAATAGGTGTTATTAGGCAAGGCAAGGCAAGTTTATTTATAAAGTACATTTCAACAACAAAGCAATTCAAAGTGCTTCACACAAGACATCAAAAGTATGATGACAGAGGAAAGAAAATACATTTAAAAATCACATAAATTATTAAATCTGAAAATATGTTCAAATAAAAATAATTCAAATGAAATTAATATAAATAAATAAAGTAAAAATATAAAAAGAGTTAAAAGTTACAGTGCAGAGTTAAAGTTTAAAATCTTATTAAAATTGTTTAATGAAAGGCAGCTGTAAACAGGTGTGTCTTCAACCTCGATTTAAAAGAGCTGAGAGTTTCAGCTGACCTGCAGTTTTCTGGGAGTTTGTTCCAGATATAGAGAGCATAGAGTTGTCTGTGTTTAAACGGCTGTCATCAAACACCTTAACCAGGGCTGTCTCAGTGCTGTGGTTTTGTCTAAAACCTGACTGGGAGACATCGAAACAGTCGCTCAATGTCAAGAAGTTATTTAACTGTTGAAAAACAGCTTTTTAGATTATTTTACTTAAAAAAAGAAGATGTGATATAGGCCTGTAATTGTTAATTATTGACTTGTCTAGATTGTTCTTTTTTAATAGTGGCTTGATGACTACTGTCTTCAGGGCCTGTGGGAAGACACCTGAGAGAAGAGACAGGTTCACAATTTGTAACAGATCTGGAGCCATGACTTGGGAAACTTTTTTGAAAAAACCTGTTTGAAGAATATCAAAACAGCAGGAGGAGAAATGTAATTGTTGTATAATGTCCTCCAGGTTTTTAAGGTTGATTTGATTCAATTGTGTCATGGTGCTTAAATTAGTTTTAAATGGACACAGCACATATCCTGATCCTTATGTTGAGTTACTGACAGTTTGTATAATTTTCTGGATTTTGGGTGGAAAATGTATTACAGGCCCTGGTAGAATGAAATTCCAATGCTATTGACACAGGAGGGTTTGTTAGCCTATCCACAGTAGCAAACTGGGCACAAGCATTATTATTGTTTCTGGTGATGATGTCAGAGAAGAAAGATCGCCTTGCATTCCTCAGTTGTGAATTATAAACGTGAAATCTCTCTTTGTAGATGTCATAATGAATCTGGAGATTAGTTTTACGCCACCTGCGTTCAGCTTTTCGACAATCTCTTTTTCCGTTACTTACCAGTGTCAAATTTCTCCATGGAGATATTTTCTTACCAGAGACAACCTTCACCTTAGTGGGAGCAATGGAATCAATAACATTTGTGATTTTAGAATTTAAGTTATCTACCAACTCACTGACTAAGCCCCAGGACAGGGCAGGTGTGGAAGAGAAAACCTGGTCAAAGATTTTGCTGGTGATCATTTTTGTTTGAATACTTTTGTACACTGAGATAGTACTCTCAAATAAAACACAGGAGTGATCATAGAAGGCAACATCTGAAACAACCACCTTGGAGATGTCAAAGCCCTTTGAGATGATTAAGTCCAGAGTGTGCCCTCTGTTGTGTGTGGGCTCTGTCACGTGCAGAGTCGACCCAAAGCTATCAAGAGTGTAACACAGTTCTTAAGTCCCTCTGTCCTGGGGGTTATCAACATGGATGTTAAAATCACCAACAATAATAACACAGTCAAAGTCAATACAGATCACAGACAGCAGTTCAGTGAAATCATCGAAAAGGTTTGCACAGTATTTAGGTGGCCTGTAAATATTTAGGAACATGGCTCTGGGGGTGGACTGAAGGGCCACATATTCAAAAGAAGCAAAATTTCCAAGAGATAATTGCTTACATTGGAAGGAGTCATTAAACAAAACTGCAACTCCTCCTCCTGTCTTATGCACTCTGGCCTGTCTTACAAAACTGAAGTAGTGAGGGGTTGACTCGATAAGAACAGCTGCACTGTTATTTTGGTCTAACCAAGTTTCAGTTAAAAAAATAAAATCAAGCTTTTGCTCAATAATAAAATCATTGATTAAAAATGATTTCCCTGCCAGTGATCTGATGTTTAGTAGAGCCAGCTTTAGGGTCCTAGAAGCTTCATCTGCTAACGTTTTTGGGACACGTTGTGGATCAAAAGGAATGGATGCTAAGTTTGACAAGTTTGCAAAATCACATAACTGCCTTTTGTTTCTTGGCAGAGTCCCCTTTTTTCTTCTATTACCTATCATCACAGAGATTTTGGAACCTACTGATGTGCAGGGCCCCGGCTCATTCTGGAGAGAGTCATGACTGCTGATATCCTTGCAGCCTGGACCCAAAACACATCAGTTGCACACATTAGGATAATCATATAATAGTATCAGAATAAATATTTAAGCTTTCACTTCCACATGATCTCTTAAGTCATGTGCAGCATTTCATTTTTTCTCCCTGATGACCATTTTTGGGAAGAAGAAGTAGTGAATGAAATGAAGAAAGAGAGTCCCATGGTTAATCCTATTTCTGTATCATTTTAAAAAGACATGAGATGATGACATCTGACCGATAGTTATCCTGGCAGTTGCTGATGTTTGCACTTTTCTTTTTTGTATGTTTGACTGCTGGTTGTAAAAAAAATGCACATGCATTCACTACTTTAAATGTTACCATCAGGCCTCTTTGCTAAACTATATCTGTACCCTAACCTTGATTCAAACACAGAGCCTGATAACCTGCAAAGTGGGCAACTGCCCAAGACCCCAGACCTTTGACCTTGCACCCAAGATCAACTTCAATTTTGTCCTTGAGATCATATTTTTTGGCTGTGGACATGAAAATGGACATGAAAAGGATTTTCCTGCAAGGGCTTTCCTGTGCAATCTTGATTCAAATAAACAGGAACACTTTGAGAAATGGATTTATATCATTTTTTCATCTATCGAAAGTGTAGGAGTCAGACCCCTCACAACTGTCTACTAAACATGAGTATATGACAACAGCTGGTTAGCAGAGCTCAACCCAAAAAGAGGATAAAGCTAGCCTGGCTGTGGCAAAAAATACAACATTGATGCTGTTTGAGCTGTACAAAAAGACAACGTTTCAAATTTATAGTCACTGCTCCAAGCAAAGAAATAGTCAAACATCAAAGTTATGACTTAACTTAGTAAGGATTATTAGTATTATTATTATTATTATTATTATTTGTTACGGCTCGGTGAGTAAAACACGGGAGGTGGACCCAAGTGCAGAGCTAAAAGAAAGGATTTATTTAAAATAAAGATCAAAATGCCAAAAACACAAAAAAACAAGGAGCCACGAGGAAGCACAAGAGACACTAGCAAACTGACATACCACAAACACATACACCTACAACATACATGCAACAATGAACTGACACAGGAGGGAAGAAACACAGAGACTAAATAGACACAGGGGTAATCAAACACAGATGAGACTAACAAGACACACGTGAGGACAATCAGGGCAATCACAATGGAGGGAAACACACAGACAGGAATACAAGAAACACTGAGGACAACTACAAACTAAATCATGAAACACTAAAAACACACAGAACTCAAGAATGAACAAAACACACGAGAACAAGAAGAAACACTAAACACTGAAAAACCAAACAAGAAAAAGACCAAACCATAACAATTATTATTATTATTATTTTTAAGGATAATTAACAACTCATGAGAGGTGTGCAGAAACGGAGGATTAATTCAGGCCCAACAGCTCATTTTTGCCCCCTAATCCAGGCACACATAGTATAGGGTGTGCACACACCTTTATATGAAAATCAAGCTATATACCTAAAACCAACATTATCCTTTCAACAGCCCTTTGAATTGAGCATTCTGAAAGACGCCTTTGTTTGAATAATTTTCCTCTTGTGTTTTGCCACTTATCATTTCATACTTTGACTCTCATTCATAAATAAACTGTGAGCACCTCACTGCATAGCTGCACCATATGAGCCAGATTACTTAAACAGTACAGAGGGGTTGAGAGGAATAGTCTTTACTGGGTATTCCACAAACACTGTCCACTCAGGGTCCCTTTATTTGCTTAATCTGGAGCTCTTAACTGTTTGGCACTAATATTTTTCCCCAGATTGGTTTGGTCAGTCAATGCAAGAGTACAAATCCAATTAGACTTTTCAAAAGTTATTGGAATATACTGGATGTCCAGTGCACATTTTCTGTAGACTTTTTAATAACAAAGACATACAATTATGCATGTATTATTATCTGTTAGCTAAAGTAACTTTGCATTGTGATAAGAAAGAAGTCATATGGCGGAAGACCTTTTCTGAACTTCTTAGTTGTCGGTATCTCTGGACTGTTATACACACGCTTGGACACATGCAGGGGTGATGCCTGTGTTAACTCTGGGTCAGTGCTTTTAGGAAGTGCCTACACCGGTTTGCGTGACAGTATGCATGCAAGAGTTGTGTCTTGTGATCAGTTGATGATGGTGGTTAAATATACATTCTTGTCTTTCATGAGTGGGGATGAATGGGAGGTAAGACTTCCAGCAATCATTTCAATCTCTGCTTCCAGCAGCCTGTTGGATCACTCTGTATTAAAAAAGAAAATCCCAGCAACAAATATAATCAGCCTCAAACTTTATTGTATGTGTTTATTCTAAGTATTTGGGCCAATTATATTATAATAATAATATGCGCTCGGATCACTCATCTGCTTTAGCAGTATGGACATGGTTGATACAACTTTTGAAAGACCGAATGATTTGACCCCTGCTTTCTACTGTGGACGTTGATCATTATTAGTATGAAAATTAATAAATTCATCTTCCAGCAAAAAAAATCAATTAATCAAACCTTTATTTATTCTCGAAAGGACATTGAAAAACCAGCACAAAACAAAACACATATAACTAATTACAAAGACAATAGAAATCAATAAAAACAGAAATTAATAGTATTCACTGAGTCATCTTAAAAGTCACCAAATTCCTTTGGTGAAATAATGCTTGGTAATAGGAACTAAGTATACGTTGGACTGGAGCTTGATAACACAGCTTATGTGCTGTTATTGATGATCGACTGTAATGATTTGCTCTATTGATGTTCTGCTGGAGTCGATGTCATGCATGTTTGTGGGGGCAGTAACTCTTTTGAGGAAGTAAAGTTTTCAACCACATAGTGAAAGATAAGCTGAGCTAGCATTTTTTAAATTTTCATTTCATAACCTTTAATGTTTCACTCAGATACTTAATCCCTGAGTAGGATAGTTAAAAAAGGACAATACTGCGCAACTGCTTATTTTAACCCATTAGCATCCCATTTTTCATTTAACATGATTGATTACTCATTGCAAGTCAGAATTGGCGGCATGATATAGTTTATAAAAGGGGTAATGGACCAATTTAGTGTTGCACTTCAATTTGATCTGTGGACCTGCAGGAGAGTAGAAAACATTTCTAATCACACTCTAATATCTAATAAGGGATTAGACCGTTTAACAGGTTTAATTTTTAAAGCATGTCAGACATGTGGGAGCGAGCTTACTGTGAATAACATGCAGTGTCGAGTGAACTCATGGTGCTCTTGTTCTTAGTGGTTGTCAGTCATTGCCTTTGTTATTATCACTAGGTTTAGTCAAACTGTAGACAAGATTAGGGTGCAACATATCATTAGAGTGGCCAGCGTGACCATTTGTTTTAAACTGCCTGATCGTCCCCACATCTTTTACAAGAGAGCAACCTGCGAGGCTCGAGACATTTTACAGGTTTCTCTCCATCCTCTGTTTGGTGAATTTGAGCTCTTACTCTCTGGAAGGAGATAAAGACAGCAAAAGGTTAGGTCAGATTTATATATTTAAGTGTCCTTGTTGTTTCATTTTTGTGAGGTTCAAGAGCTAGTTGATTAAAGATTTTAAAGTTGCTGTGTATAAGCCTTTGCCGATGCGATATTTGATGGATTATTTTACGCTGTGGCACTCTGAAGACACTGGTGTCATGACTCTCACACTGAGGAAAGGATCTCTTACAGACAGTAGTATCCGCTGCCAGCACAGTGATTACTTAAATTGCAGCTGTCGTTTTTAAATTAGATTCACATCTAAGATTCATCTTAATCCTCCACTGAGAAGTTTAGAGCTTGTTTTCAAAAAGACATTAAAAGAACTGAATACTGTCGTCCTTTATGATCAACAAAAGCAAAAAAAACATTAGCGACAAGCTCGACAATCTATCTAAGGTCAGATTATGTGATTAACAGGACGCTGCATACACAGATTTTGTTAATATGTTCAACAGCGAAGATCCACAGCCAGGGATACTGTCTGCAATTTGTTCAGACACGTGTACAATACTGATACCAAACTGGATAACATTGTCTTTATTGATCATTATACATACTCCGCACAATATATACACTGTTAAACACAGCACATTTTGTATATTTACACTTGTAAATATTCTACATATATTAAATTCCCTGTGCTTGCTTATATTTCTATTTCTATTTTATTCTATATTCTATATATATTCCTATATCCTACTGCTACTGAAGCGTTTGATGAATAAAGTATTTCTGATTCTGATACATGACTATTGCAGTTGAAAGACATCTTTATGTCAGAATATATGGTTGAACCTGACAAGATCAGCAAAGAGACAAGATTTACAGCTCAGTCCCCAAAGGGCGGGAAACTGCACTCCACAGTTCCCAGGGGCTTTAAAGATGCTAAAATCAAATAAAGATAGATAGATAGATAGATAGATAGATACTTTATTGATCCCGAGGGAAATTCAAAGCATCCAGTAGCAGGTTACAAAGACGTACATGAAACATTTGTTACAAATTAACCACAAAACCGACGCCCCACTCCCATACAAATATATTAACCCGAAAAAAGATTTAAAGAATACCCCTAGATGAATCAAACTTAAACTGTGCAATTAAAAATAGACGTATACAAGAAATGTACATAACCTGTGCAGGGATAAAAATATATGTGAGATTTAAACAAGAACCTATAAACAGTTGAGGAAAGAAAATCTGTAATTAGACCTGAATATAAAAAATAAAAATAAAAAAGTGTTGACCTTCTGAAGTTGTGTTGTTTATATATGTACAGCAATGTTTAAAAAGCAGATAGTGCAAAATTATCAAAAAACAGACATTAAATAACAGGCAGTGCAAACATTAAATTAAAGGTGTAATTTAAGTAATTGAGGTGATCATTAAAGTGTAGAACTAGAGGCTGACTCTTGGGACAGCTGTGCAGATGGGAACTGGAAAAAGGAAGATTTAGTCCAGGTGTGTGCTTTCCACCTGCCATAACCGTGAGGTGTTGTACAGACGTACGGCCAGGGGGACAAACGAGTTCTTGAGTCTGTCTGTGGAACAGGATTGGGACAGCAGTCTATCAATAAATTCTCCACACGCAAGTTTTTTATTTATTTTCCAAGTAGGTTGAATCTTTGAAGGCTAAGTTGACCAGACTTCTGATTAATGTGACCTTTCCGGTGCAGCTGGAAGTCAGACGTTTACTTTCTGTGTCTCAGTCAAATATGCTGAACTTCTCAGGAGATACAGAAGGTTAAAAGTATGTTTTTCATCTGGAGAAGCCTGTAGTATCACGAAATGTCATGAGTTCCTGTAGAATCATTTGTTAGGATTGCCTGTCTACCAGTGATAAGACCAATCAAGGGTGCTTTGTTTATTTGGACTAAGACATGACAGCTAATATGCATGGCACTCACCAAGCTGTTTCCTTGTGCAAGTCTCATGACCTTTTGGCCAAAAAGGTCTTGCCAGCCCTACCAGCATCCTCATCTGGATGTACTGGTAGGCCTATGTCTCATGGTTTCATTGGCACTGCTGATTTTCTTTCTGGGAATGCAGGAGTGATACTCTCTGAAGCCATAAGCTCTCAGAGGAGAGAGATTTTCTGTGCTGCACATCAGAGAGTGATTGACAAAGAGAAAAAAAACATTGGGTAGGACAGAAGGAGAGGGAGGGAACTGGTGAAGAAGAGGAAGGAAGAGCTGGACTATATAAAAAAGACGAGAGCGGGACAAGAGCAGAAAGGTGTGGTTTGTGAGATCACTTAGGGGGACCCTCAGAGACTGAACAGTGAGTATGGGAGAGAAGTAAACTGAGAAATATTACAACTTTACATGCACTTTTATTTTTTTAATGGATTTTACCTATTTATAGCCTCATAGATGGTGTTTGCATCTATTAATCTATTCCTTATTTAAATGTTATTTTTTTCACCTGAGAATAATTGTACTTTCTTCAAAAAAAGCTCATGCTGACATTTCTCCAAAGGTATCAGAAAATAAATTCATCCTGTTCTGTGCGTGTGTGCTTGTATGTCCATGCAGGTGAAAAGATAGTGTTTGGGAACAGTCGGTGTGTGTGTGCGTGGATGTGAGTGGGACCATGGCGGGTCTGGGGAACAGCTTGGTGGTGAAACGTGGGCTCACCTTTGCTACTGGCCTGTTGGAGTGTCTATGTTTTGCTGGAGCCGTGTTTGGGTGGGCTTCGCTTGTGTTTGTCCTGAAGACAGACGGCTACTTCAGCTACCTGTGCACCAACACCACAGGAGTCAATGCAACGCAGGTCCTAGGTCAGTTTGAATCATCAACCCCAATACTTTTAATCATCATTGTCTGTGTAAGTGATGCGATTATAGTTATGATCATAAAATATGTCTATACAGCTTGTCTAACAGCATTCTTCTAAAACTTGGTTCTTTTTTTTATTCATCCACAGATTGCAGTGGACAGGATGAACAATTTTCACTTGTTTTCACCATCGCCTCCTTTATGAACAATTTCCTGACACTACCCAATGGCTTTCTCTTTGACCGCTTTGGTACTACAGTCGCTCGCATTTTTGGAATGTAAGTCTAAAAACACCTTATTACTTTGCGGTGCTTAATCAGTGGAGTAACAGATCTTCAATGTCATTTTTTACCAAAACAGTTGTTTTGAAGTGACTACCTTTGACGTGCAAAGAACAATTTAAGATGTCATTTATTATTTTTCACCAGCAGTTTTAGGTGCAATAATAACTTTTTCTTAATTTGCTGCCCTGCTTGTGTACTAAGATGGTGATGTAGTTTTGGAATAAGATCAAATGTACAATCCTATTGATAATACGTTTTCCCATGATTTTAATAGATAAAGGAGAGCGGTCATATATTCTTTACCAATTACCAAACAGTTCATAAACTAACCATATAGCATAAACAGAAAATAATGCCAAAATACTGTTTTAAATAGGTTGTTTTATTTTGCAGGTAACTCTTTTACTTCAGACAGCAGCTTATTAAGATATCACAGGATACAAAGTCTCGGTTAAGCGCTGAAGAACAGACAATTCATTCAAAGTCTCTGTGTCTCATAGCTTTGTGACAACAGGTGGAACCAAGCTCTTAATGTCACTTATCTTGATCATCTCAGCTTTCTCTACTTAAATGCTCCTTATTTTCAACCTGTTACTGAACAATGGTAATAACACAGAGGTCTGACTTTAAAAAGCCTACAACAGAATGAGCCCTGTGTTCATCAGATGTAAAATTAAACAAAGAAGAAGAGTGGTGGTGGATTTTTATGCCAAAAAACAAGTGCTGCTTCTCCTTTTCAAGAGTTATTTGTTGCTTGTTTCAGTTGTTTAACCAAAACTTGACGTGTTTTTTACTGAGGCAAAACTTTAACAACAGGGCGAGGTATCAGTTAAATACATACCACTGCCAATAGTTTCTTTAAAATGATACTAAAGAGAACCTTCTTATCTCTTATACCCCCCCATTACTTTATTTGACACATATTGTGTGAATGAAAGTATTCAGTCAACACCACCACTTCCACCACTTTACAATATAAGAATCAACTACTGGATGTGATTAACCCTAACCCTAACCCTAACCCCTAACCTGTTTCTCTTAAAAGCATGAGAAGTCTGTGTCCTCTGTGAAATTTAAATGCAATGTAAAATGTTAGTCCAAACCATAATCCTTTCCTCAAATACAGCCTGACCCCCACCCCTCTTCAATCAAATTAGATTAGTCAGTGTAAAGCCATTTACAAAGATCCACCATGAAGTCTAGCCACAGTTGAAAATGTGTTACAAAACATCCAAGTGTGTCTTGGAATGTTTTATCTAATTTTAGCTTAAGTGAAGTGATACCATTCGATGCCGTTGCACTGTTTACGTTGTGATTGATGTTGTTATGGTTTAATCACATGTTACATTACATCAGAAGAGTGATTTCTGTTAATGGCTGTGGGACAAAACCACACAAAAAGTTTGAATGAATAATTCCTTTCCAGATCGTAGTACGACAGAATTGACTGCCAGTATCCTTTGACTGCAGTAGTTTGACAACACTTGACATGGCTTATTTTAGGCTATGCCTTAAAGATATGGAGAAGTGACACGAACAACTAGTAAAAAAAAGTCTGCAGTGGCTTTTTTTACTAAACCAGTTGCTTCAGAAGACAGATTGGCTTCTGTCCTCTTCATGTCCTTGCATGACTTTGTCTCTCGTTTGTGGCGTAGCTAATGCTTCTGTGAAATAGGCTGCTGCAATTTGCTAATTTGCTGTAGTTTCAACCTGTCTCTGGTATTTCCCATCTCTGGGATTACTAGATCAGTTAGCGAATAACAGTTCGCTCAGGTTTCTTAGCCCGCAGGGGGTCACTGACTGAGGCAAGGTACATGTATTGTCAATCAATCAATCAATCAATCAATCAATCAATCAATCAATCAATTATTATGTGTCTATAGGGCCAATTCATAACAACTGTTATCTCAAGACACTTTACTAAAAGAGCAGGTCTAGACCATACTCTTTGTTGTATTATTTACAAAGACCCACATTTATTCCACCATGAGCACAGCACTAAGCAAGATTAAACAAAGTTACAGTGACTTCCTTTTAACAGGCAGAAACCTTGAGCAGAACTATTACTGTAAGTGTGCATGCATAACATGCACTGTGCATGCTCCTGCGAGGGAAAATGGGCTCGTAGAATAACGAGAACAGGGAAGAAAGCACATGCAAAAAGAGAGGTTAGAGCAGATTTCATGAGGGATGCTATAAAGTAACTAAGGTCTCCAGAAGAAGAAAAAATAGTTTTTTGTTGTGCTGACACTCAAACCTGTGACTAAAAAGTCAGTTTTTCAGCCTCATTGTTGATATCTATCATATAACAAACGTTTCATACACGAATCTGCTTAGTCTGTTGCCACAGATGTATAGAAGTCCACAATAACAAACTGGCACTAAGGCTGTCCATATGTTTCAACTAAAAAAGGGTGTGGGAAAATAATGGCAAAGTTGTGCAAATAATTGGTCAATTGATGAGGATGGAGGGCAAAGGAGAAGTTAATTAAAGGGGGCTTAAAGTTTCCAAACAGCAGAACCTGCCTTTGAACATGAGTTTATAATCTGACATTTTTCTTTAATTGCTGAAAGTTTGTACTTTATTTCTTTTTTTAATTAAAATTCTTACTTATCTCTTTTTCTGTGGCTGGGATTCTTCTAACCTGCTTTTAAAATGAAATGATGAAACTTGATTTGTTCCCCCCCAGCCTTCTTTACACTATGGGTTCCTTGATGGTGGCTTTCTCGTCTTCAGGTAAAAAACAAACATTTATTGTCAAAAGAAATACTGCTGAGAAATAATCTGTTACAAGTGAAGACACTCATTTTCTCCTCCTGTTTGTGTTTCTTTTTCCTTCAGTTTTGTCCAACCTGCTCTTTCCAGCTCTCTCCCTCCTGGCAGTAGGCGGCATGTTGTTCCTAGTCACCAACATGCAGGTAATGAAGCAGTCAATGAACGCTATTCATTTCATGATTTTGGAATTCAATTGACCTTTGATGACAAAAAAAGTGTATTCGACAATTTGTCAGGGCCAAAACTGACACTATGCAAATTCCTTTTTTTTCCCAGAGCCCTGAAATTTGCATATGATCATAAAATATAGAAAACAGCATGAAACAATACAGTTATATCAGTTAATAGCTTCTGCTTGGTTTACATTTCACATTTCAGAATCAGAGGATTGATGAGAATAATTTCAGATAAAGATGAGCAAATTACTACAAAAAGCAAAACATATGAAATTGACCAGAATAAAAGGGTTAGTTTTTGTCAGTGTAGATCATCATACACAGCTGAAATAAGTTCGGCCTGTGGCTCCTTTCCCACATGCCATTTCCCACTCTCTGTCTCCTGTTTTGTACTCTTCCATTATCCAAATAAAGGCAAAAAGCCCAAACATAAATACAAAAAAAAAATGAATAAAGACAAAAAGTCTCCCTCATAGTACGTCTCCCGGCTGCAGGGCTTTTCTAACACCAGCCTCATGATCTTGTGGATTAAAAACACAATAATGTCTCTGACTGAAAGTGTTTCATTTGAGTGGTGTGCTGTAGCTGTGAGTGCTAACCACATCCTCATACTTTAAAAGGCAAGATAATCTCAGCAATAACAAACTTTACAATCACTGACACAATGGTTGATGGAGAAGATTTTCAGAAAGGATTTCAATGTGTCATGTTTTTGTTCTAAGGTTGGAAACCTGTTTGGCTCACATCGCTCTACCATTATCACTCTCTACAACGGGGCCTTCGACTCTTCTTCAGCAATCTTCCTCGTCATCAAAGTGAGAATCTTTCCCACATTTGAATAAAATCAACACACACACACATACATGTATGTATAAATATATATATATATATTCATCATCTGATGTAAATACTCTTGCCCCCCCTCCCCCGCCCTTCTCTCCCCCTGCAGTTGTTACATGAGGCTGGTGTCTCTCTGCGAGCCTCCTTCCTCTTTCTGTCCGCCTGTGGCATCATTCACCTGCTTAGGACCTTCTTCCTTCTGCCCAGAAAGTTTATTCCCTACCCGCTGCCTGATCACTACATATATGGGTACCACAACAACTCATGTACACATGCTACATCAAGAAACAGGGCTCATAAATGCCTTCATTTTGACTAAGATAAGATAAATGCTTCTTTATGCTTTAAGTGTGTCCTCTGAAAGGAAAATCAAACACAAATAAAAGCAGGCACAGACCAAAATGTCTCCAGCACTACACCTGATCATACCAATACAACGATTGGCATACCCTATAGGCTGCCAGGCTAAGTAGCTAGTTCCCATCATTTTCTTCTAATGAACTTCTGTTCAGTTCTTTAATACCAACACAGTGGAGATAATACTTTCATAATATTCCACATCAATGTCAGTCATCATAGTTTTTGAGGAAATGCCTTGATGGTGCTTTCTGTTGTACAAACAGTTATCCTGTTAGGTGGCTATAATGGTTTGGGACTTAAGTCAAAAACTCAAAAAAATTGCACTCAATCTGTTGCTGACCCATTGTGACATTTTCCAGGATAACTTGTGGAAAATCAAAGAGCTCAGATCCAAACACAAGGAATGGTAACTCACAGAGGACTATAGAGGAATCACCTCTCAGCAAGGACATCAATAAGAAACCAGGTGTGTTTTTTACCGCTCCAAAGATCAATTCATCTTAAAAGATCACCCCATTTTCTTTCTCCCCTGTTCTTCATTCATCTCTGATGTTCTCCCCCCTCCTCAGTCGCAGAGAAGACTTTCCGTGAGTGTGTCCTGTCCAGGTTCTTTATGTGGCACCTGCTTTGGTTGTCAGTGATGCAGCTCAGACACTACCTCTTTATCGGCACCCTCAACCCCATGCTGCATCGGATGACAGCCGGAGAGCCTTCACTAGGTAAACACACACTAACACTACGTCATGTTGTCCCTCTATTAGAAAAGATAGACGTAAAGAAATAATTAACTGCTCACTGCTGCCCCTCTGTGGTACCTGATGTGTGCTTGTGTGTCCCTGCAGTGAGCCAGTACATCAATGCCTTTGCTATAACGCAGCTGTGTGGTGTGCTGTGTGCTCCCTGGAATGGCTTAATCATGGACAGACACAAGGGCAAACCTCTTGCTCCAGGTAACATAACAAAATATCATATTAACTGGTGAACAGCACAAGCCATGGGCGCTTTCGTTACTTAAATACAATTACAGAAAATGTCATCAGAAATACCGTAGCAGTACTGATCCAACTTCTTTCCAATTAAAGTGAAAAATCACACACTCTGAAATATTCTTACACGTAAAGGAGAATAAGGTTTTCTTAAGGAGATATCTAGCTTGGGATTGTGTGCAAATTTGTGTGTGTGTGTTTGTAGGAGAGAGTGAGCAGGAGGCCGACCTGCGAGCCTCTGTGCTGTCTCTCTTCCTGACAGCGCTGCAGTGTCTGCTGTTCTCCATCTGTGCCACAACCCCATACCTGCCGCTGCAGTACATCACCTTCATCCTGCAGGTGCTCAACCGCTCCTTCCTCTATGGAGGAAATGCAGCATTCATCAGTGTGGCGTGAGTAAGAAACCCACACAACGTCACACATGTAAACAATTGATAGTAATAATTTTTAAGTATGTTCCTGTGGCAGGCAGCACAAACAAACACAGATTGTATTAAATGCACTATTCACATACTTATATTTAGACATACACTCACTATTTAAGAGATTCAATAACGAGTGACTCAACAACAGATAAGCTCTTTTTATTTATTGTGTTGATGAGCATCACAAAGATGCTTCTTGGACCCCCATACCTAAAAAATGTCCTCCACACTTAAGTGAGATACACACAAAAAGCCTGCCTGAAATGAAGTATATTAAGATAAAAAAATATATTTTGATGTAATGTGTACATGCTTCTAATAAATCAGTTATGGATTGGCTTTAGAGTGATCTTTCACAACAAGTGTACAACAATGTACTGAATGATGTGATACAGATGCATGAACTCCTGTTGTTCACTATTTACAAATTATAAAGACCCAATAAATGTATCTGATTCCCTTTTAACAGTTAATACAGAGATATTCAAAGTTACTTTAGACATTGATTGCAATGTGATAAGTACATGCGGAATCCAGCAAACACATCTTGCAAAAAAATGCTGCTTGATTTTATTCCCACTTGTTAGATATAAATATTATATTGTAGACATAAATCCAGTTACATGACTAAACTCTGTCATAACTGGAATCATGTTAATGTTTGTGTTTTGATTAATTAATGAAGTTTTTTTTTATTCTTTAGCAGGATGATTTACAAACTGTAAACATATCACATTAAGTCTAACTGAAGTGATTATTTCTTTATGGAGAAAAGTACAAACCCATGATACATCCAGCATTAATTCATGCACTAAAACACAATAAGTCATGCATTAGTCAGGCATTCCTAGTGTTTGATTTGTTCCCTTATTGTGAAGGATTATCTTATATCTATTTTTCTTGTTCACCTTCTTTTTCAACTCCGTTCTGTGTGTGCGCGTGTGTGTGCGCGTGTGCTTGTGCGTGTGCATGTGTGTGTGTGTGTGTAGTTTCCCATCATGCCACTTTGGGAAGCTCTATGGTTTGGTCATGGCTCTGTCTGCAGTGTTTTCTGTGCTGCAGTATCCATGCTTTGCTCTGGTGAAAGGAGTTCTGGGTGGAGATCCTTTATATGTAAGTATTATGAGAAATAAATCCCACCTACTTACTTCTGTCATTATGACATCTACACTTTTACATTGGAACTCTTCCCTGTTACGTCTGCAGGTGAACATCGGCCTGACACTGCTCAGCCTGCTCGCCTTCATCCATCCCCTGTCCGTCTACCTGCACTGTCGCAGTCTGGCCTCACAGCGATCCAAGACTAAAGTCATCAATTAAAGCCTCTGAAAGGAGAGCAATGACTCACACTCAAAACGGACCTGTAACACGGTTACCTCTTCAGTTAGTTTAATTGGAATTGCCTGACGGCCGTGTTGTGTTGCCACTTTTATCCTATCTGGAGAAAGACACCGAGTGATGTCATGTATTTGCAACACATTCACACTTTGAAGCATGTTGAAGACAGATTCAATGTATCTGAAAAATTAAAGATCTCCTGATGAGCTGTGTGCTGCCACTGAGCCTCCATATTAAAGGTATCCTCACATGAGATCTCCAAAATTCATTATTTTATTTTCACTGAGATGTAAGATTATCAGCTCTTGCTAGTGATGCAGAAAAAAAAATAGCTTTCCCCAACTGTTACCTTTGTCTGTGTTGTTTACAGCTTAGTTCACCTGTTATTCATGACTGTTACACATCTTATGTTTCTTGTGTTCTGAAATATTACAACTCAACACATGTATTGTATTTTTGTTTTTGTAATATTTTGTATATGACTGGCTAATTATTAACACAATTGTTACAGTGGCTTAGATAAGCAAAATAAGACAAGCCAAGATAAAGCACTTTATTGTGAAGGTGTGTTCAGACCAAAAGTTAAGTGAACCAGGCCTCCTGAGGGGTGACACGTATACTGAAATGAGTTTGATTTAAAACAAAATTCAAGTCAAGCTAAACTCTTTCTACCATCCTATACAACGAAGGCATAAAAGTCTTCATTTAAAAAATAGATTTTCTTTATGCCCTGGGATTGCAGAAGTACAGTTCAGTCCAAAACCCATTTCAAAAACTAGAAATACTGAAGTTGCTTCTGTGGGTTTTTTTTTTTTTTTTTTTGCGGAAAAATCTTGTAAGCTGTGAATTTTTTACTCCAGAAGTTATTTCTCCCTTTTTCGTGGGCGTTTTTTGGGCAATTCAACCAAAGGAAAAAAACAACACTTAACTTAATTGACAGGCTCCCAGCAGTTGAAACTAAACACCGGTAGTTGATTTCGATCAGAAAAATCCTGTCACATAACCAAACCAACCTGACCTGGCTCTCAAAGCATCAAACCGAGCTCTGACGAACCTTGAGCAGCTAGTGGAGAAAATCATTTTCATCCACACACAGTTCCTGAAGTGGGTGGTGAAACTTAACTTTGGTTTTACATTACAGACACGGTGGCATTTGGTTAACCAACATGTCTTGGTCAACCATCTTGCAAAGTGAGGATAATGCTAACCAATGCAAGAATAATACGTTAAGTATTTTGTGGTCAAACTGGGAAAATTTATTCAAGT
Organism: Labrus bergylta; assembly: GCF_963930695.1. Lineage (NCBI taxonomy): Eukaryota > Metazoa > Chordata > Actinopteri > Labriformes > Labridae > Labrus > Labrus bergylta. The sequence goes on along the minus strand of NC_089203.1, from coordinate 15,477,857 downwards.
GGAAAATAATCTTTGATTTCTGTCTGAACATATCTTAAAAAGCTGAAAATACCAAGATTATACATATCAGTATAGACATGTATTTTTTTTAGAATGTAGGACCAAAGATGACAATTTAATTGATTTTGTATAAAAAACATATCATTCAATGATGTTTTATTGTGTATGGAGAGAAATTAGACTGTAAATGCTCACAAATGTGTATCATGTAATCTACTAATGAAAAACTACCAATGTGTAAATGTGTACATTTGTGATTAATGTTAATTTGTGACAAAATCATGATCCAATTTACAAAAAAAAAAAATCATGCAGCATATACAAAGATTTTTTCCAACCACACATATCACAACTGTAATAAATAATATTTTATTCACAGATTTTTATCTTGTCATTATTTGGTTTTCCTAAAACCCTGCTGTGTTTAAATAAATTGAGACATTCCTCCCTTGACATAGTTCCTTTTTTGGGGGATCTTTTTCAGTCTAATTTCTCTCTACTTGTTTAATGTGTATAAAATGCACTCAGTGAAGCTCCTGTCAAAGGTCTCAACACAGACTTCACACCTTACATGATCTAACAGGAAAATGATTTGCTTTAAGGTTTTGGTAGAATTCAGTAAGATGATCATTATGTCAGAAAAAGAATCTAGTGTCATGAAGGATGCTGTTTTATGAAAATAAGCAGCACGTGTAAATAATCACAATTATTTAAGGGATCCTTAAATAAAAATGTGTATGCTTCTTTAACCAGTATGTCACTGTTTAAACGTGAGTATGTATTTCCCTGGAACTTTGTTGAAAGTTACAACAAATTTGAAAACTGTTCATCATGCTCAAAAATAAAATGTATATTTTAATATGATCTTTCATAAATAAATTTGTTATTTAAGATTTAGCTTATAGGAAAGGTTGTATTGTGAGAAGAAAACAACTAAATAAAGGCTTACATTCTAGTTCACTTTAAAGGCTGAACCCTGAATAAAACCTGTTGTTGTTTTTTTTTACAGTGTGTGGTTCACTGGGTTCATGTTTTCAGCTGATGAGTACTTTTGAAGGTCATAACTCAATAACATTTTAGCAAACCAAACAACATTTAACAGCACACAACATTTTACAAAAGAAAATAGCATCTAAAAAAAAAAAAAAACAACATTTCTATTTAGATTTTTATCCTCAAACAAAAAATTATTTCAGAAAAGAACCCATGTTTTCTAAAATGTACAAGGACAAGTACCTTCGTTTTCTTGTTGTTATCCAATCACTGGGTGGCACTGTTGCAACAACAAGAAATTGAGCCCTGTAACTTGAGTTCTGAAACCTTCAAGTGTGTTTTGTGAAATATTGTATTGTTTTCTGACAACAAGATTTCTTAAACATGTTTTTCTTGTTCAAAAAACACATTTAGGGAGTTACAGGTTTTTATTTTATTTTTATTTTACTGTCCTTAAAAGTATATTTTAAATATGCTGCATGATACTGTGGTACAAAACGGTAGGGAAACAGGAATCGTCAATAGAAAAACTGGAGCTCCACATCACCAGAAAAACTACATTTAGGAAATGCTTCCATAAATGTCTAATTAAGTTGTAACTTATCCGCTTAATTACTTCAAACTACTGTGGTGGCACAGTAAGCTGTGGTTTGGGCTGAAAACATTATGTTTAGACATGAAAAAACTCTACAGCATGGCGTTAAAAATAAGTGATCATATCTATGAAGTTTCTTAGTTCTGCTTCAGTGAAGCTTCCTCAGACCATTAGCTGCTGAAACCCACCTAGTGTTCTGACTGAATAGTTGACACTTTAGTTGGGTGGGTAAAGAAGGCACAATGTGGTAGGAATAAGTGCATGGTATAACAACATTATCTCTAACTTTGCTGAATCTAGTTCCTTCTTTAAAATTATTTCTATCACGTTATCACTGGACTTCTATAGTTAAGTTGGTGTAGAACTTTTATAAGCAAAGATCTGAGTCTATGAACAAATTCAAAACCCTTAGGATTCCCAGCAGGCTTATAGGACAGTCTGGAGTCTCCAGATGTACTAAAACTCCTCTCTGTCTGGTATGAGTTTTGTGACAGTAGTTGATAGTTTTCACACTGGCATGAATCTTTGAGTGAAAATCTCTGGCAGGGTTTAAACCTGGATTAACAGGGACACTCCCCCACAACAGTCTCTCTCAAGTTCTCCGTGCACCCACTGTGTGAGCACACTGAGCCCCAGAAACAACATGATGTGTGTGTGTGTGTGTGTGCGCGTGTGTTTGTGTGTGTGTGTGTGTGTGTGTGTGTGTGTGTGTGTGTGTGTGTGTGTGTGTGTGTGTGTGTGTGTGTGTGTGTGTGTTTGTGTGTGTGTGTGTGTGTGTGTGTGTGTGTGTGTGTGTGTGTGCGCGCACGCGTGTTTGTGTGTGTGTGTGTGTGTGCACACGCGTGAAGTGAGCATGTGCATACTGACAGCTTCTGTCCTCGCATCTGCGTCATCGATGATCGCAGCCTCATTATCTCAGCAAAGTAAAAAATACAGAGCTGCACTGACAGAATGTGTGACAGCAATACTGGTGAAGGTGGGAGGAGTAGAGGATAAAATAAGCTGGTCTGTTAATGAGGTGATTTGTGTTGGGGGTTTTTTTCTATGGCTCGGCATCTGTCACAGCGACTGAAGATATCGTTATGACACATCAATTTATCAGACTTACTCAAAATGTGCCCACCTATTCTCTTTTATGGGGGGGGGGATGTAACT